>NC_134778.1:79149124-79219124 GCF_046742065.1 Oratosquilla oratoria
TAACGGACTCCGACTGCGGCTTAAAATAAATAAGCAAATAAATAATAATAATATTCAATTTCCTCATACTTATACTAACAATTAAAAGTCCGTTTTCTCTCATCCATCTTCTAGATCAACGTGTAATGAAAGTGGAAATAACGGAAACTGGGCTGGCAACGTCATGAACTCTGTTGATGTGTTGGCGGGAAACAGTTGCCATAAATGTGGCAATAAAACTGTTCACTACAAATTGGAATAAAACAAAAAAATTAAAGCGGCACACTTGACAAATATAGCATACTAAGTACAAAATTAAAAACTGAATGGAGAAATTCAAATATAACTATAAAACCAGACATTTGCAAGGCAACATAAATAGCGAAATACATCTCCGCCAAGTTTTGAACGAGCACTGTGGCCATTGCAGCGTCATGAATAAAACGTAAAATCGCGAAATAAAATACCCGTAAACCTTGACATACATGGATCTCGCTACCAAGCCAACTGCCACGAAGATGAAGCGAATTACCTGATGATGATACATTTTATATCTCCTGTTCAACTTAACACCAAATGAATATATTTCTTTTTAACATGAGCACACGTTTAAGCATCCTCATAAATCCTCGGACAATGTGTACAAACAAATGATTAACACTGAGTTATAGACGCTCAAACAGAATTATTAGAATGAAATTGCTTGCAGAGTACAGATGAATAGAGATGGATAAGAAAAATGAAAAAAAAGAGAAAATTAGAAATAGAGAGACATAGAATGACAGAAATACAGAACGAGAGAAATAGAGAAAGATAGGGAGGAGAGAGGAGAGTACTCAGTCATAAATGGCTGAATTCGAAAAGTGGGTCCCCCCGATGGAAACCAACCTGCCACTCGGCTTCAAAGAGCGATGCAGCTTTAGTTCGAGACTGCAACATTGAAGAACAGAACAATCTGACCACGACCTGGGAAGGGGCGGGGCTTAAGACTGACCTCACATCCTTCCCCTTGTATGAAGGCTGGCAAAGGCCAACACCCACATAAAAAAAAATAAAAAAATAAATAAAAAATAAATAAAAAATAAATAAAAACGCATAGAGAAATCCACAATGCAGCAGTTATAGGAGAAACTGGCCATTGTTACACTGATTCGTTACCCTTCATCGTTAGTTTTCAAACTTTCTTATGTTCTTATTACTATTATCATTATTTCTATTAATTTGATTATCAACATTATTACCATTATCATCACCATTATCATAGAGTGGCGGTTACTCCGATACATGATTGCTATTATTATCATTACTTATTATTACTCAATAATAATAATAATAATAATAATATCTATCTACTGTATATACATAGAGCTTTTTCCCCTTTACAAGAGAGGTAGCCATGTCAAAGGGACGTACCCACTCCCACCCATTCCACTCCCCCCTCTCATCTTAACTCCTCATGGATGATGGGTCATCCCTGTATCCCGCCCACCCTGGGTCAGAAGCAATGTAGCAAGGCACAGGACATCCACAGCAAGACCGCTTCATTAAATCGGCGACCCAGCCCCCTCTCAGTCCCCCTCATGCAGAAATAGAGAAGGCGGGGAGAAATCCCTTCAGGGTGCGTCAAAATATTATTCACACAAAAGCACCTCCTACCCTCCCATCCCCCCCCCCCTTCCCTTCCTTGCATAATAGTATCTCCAGTACACCGCCACTCGCCACTCATCCCTATCTCCCACCCTTGCTCAACAGACATTCCCCTCCGGGGCAATGCCCCTTTCACCCCATTCATCCATCTCATCCTCGATCGTCCTCTCAAATTCACTCCTAACGCGGCCTTACACACCTTTAATCTTCCACACACACTAATAACAATGACAATAATAATAACAACGATAACGATAATAATAGCCACAACAGTGATAACTGAGTGAACTTGGTAGGACGACCAAGAATGATAGAAATGGACGGGCTGAAGGGGCCCCTTGAGCAAAAGGGGAATGTCTGTTGAGCAGGGAAGAGAGACGCCAGGGGATAGGTGTGATTGGAGAATGGCTGGGTATGGGTGATCTTTTAACGCAGCCCGAAGGGATTTCTCCCCGTCTTCTCTATTTTCCGCACGAGGGGACGAGGAGGGAGGATCGCCGCATAAGTGAAGTGGCCCTGCTGTGCTGTGTCTTGCTGCATTGCTTCCCACCCGAACAGTGGACAGGAGGCAGGGATGTCCCCTTCATCCACGAGGAGCAAATATGGGAGGGGAACAAGAGTGGGATGGGTGAGGAGTGGGTGGGTGCCTTGGCTGGATATCATCCCTCAAAATGGGAAAGAGGCCTTCGGTACATACATAGATAATATTAATCATTACTTTTATTAACTGGCTGCCTCCCTTATACGGGGGAAGAGGCTTTTGGCATACATATAGATAGTGGGCAAGATGCAGGGATGACCCGTCATCCAGGAGGTGCCAATGTAAGAGGGAGGGAAGAGGGTGGAGGGGAGTGGAGCATGTTGGGGATGGAATGGGTGGGATTGGTTTCTATGCCTTTGTTTTTTAGCTACCTCCCTTGTAAGGCGGAAAGAGCCTTTGGTGTGTGTGTGTGTGTGTGTGTGTGTGTGTGTGTGTGTGTGTGTGTGTGTGTGTGTGTGTGTGTTATTAGTAGTAGTACTAGTAGTAGAGGTAGTAGTAGTAGTAGAGGTAGTAGTAGTAGTAGAGGTAGTAGTAGTAGTAGAGGTAGTAGTAGTAGAGGTAGTAGTAGTAGAGGTAGTAGTAGTAGTAGAGGTAGTAGTAGTAGTAGTAGAGGTAGTAGTAGGGGTAGTAGTAGTAGAGGTAGTAATAGTAGCAGTAGAGGAAGTAGTAGTTGTAGTAGTAGGGGAATTAGTAGTAGTAGGGGTAGTAGTAGAGGAGGTAGTAGTAGTAGAGGAAGTAGTAGTAGTAGTAGTAGTAGAGGTAGTAGTAGTAGTAGTAGAGGTAGTAGTAGTAGTAGTAGTAGTAGTAGAGGTAGTAGTAGTAGTAGTAGAGGTAGTAGTAGTAGTAGTAGAGGTAGTAGTAGTAGCATAGTAGTAGTAGTATAGTAGTAGTAGTAGAGGTAGTAGTAGTAGAGGTAGTAGTAGTAGAGGTAGTAGTAGTAGTAGAGGTAGTAGTAGTAGTAGAGGTAGTAGTAGTAGTAGAGGTGGTAGTAGTAGTAGTAGTAGTAGTAGTAGTAGTAGTAGTAGAGGTAGTAGTAGAGGTAGTAGTAGTAGTAGAGGTAGTAGTAGTAGTAGAGGTAGTAGTAGTAGTAGTAGTAGTAGAGGTAGTAGTAGTAGTAGTAGTAGTAGTAGTAGTAGTAGTAGTATTGACTGGGAGGGGTGGTTATTCCCGCACTTCGCGCCGGATTTTCCCTCTCGTTTGAGTCACCGCCCGTCGAGAGCTGTTTCCCGTGTGGGCGCAATAGTCGGGCGAAGGGCGTGGGCGTCCGTGTGTACTTGTGATACACCATCACAGTCTGGGATCTCGCGTAGGATCGTGACCGACAGCTATTACACTTCCGTGTTAGGGTTAATGTGTGTGTGATTAAGCATGGTTTTGGACCACGTGTTGGACTCGTGATTGACAGCTAATGCTCTCCCGGAAGAGAGCTCATATATGACCGATCTATGGGTAATACTGTGACCATACAAGCACACACACACCCAACTCCTCGCACACGTGTTGGAGTAACGACTCGCAGCGTAGCGATACTGAAATTATTTCAGCCCAGGGCGGGATTCGAACCCGGACCGCCGTAGTGGCGGCCGGAAATTCTACCAACTGCGCCATCGTGTTTGTACGTGTATATGTGTATTCACCTCGGATCTGCTGCAGTCTCTGTCGAGAACAGCCAGACACCACCCTACGGCAGTGAGCTCAGAGCTCATTATTCGTCGATCTCTGGGTAGGTCTGAGACCACTCACACACCACACACCGGGACTGCAAGGTCACAACTCCTTGACTAACGTCCCGTACCTACTCACTGATGGTGAACAGGGGTTACACGTGAAAGGAGTCAAAACCAACTTAACTCCGCCCGGCCGGGGAATCGAACCCCGGTTCTTTGGCTTGTGAGGCCAGTGCTTTACCAATCCGCCACCGAGCTGTGTGTGTATGTTTGTGCGAATGTGAATGTGTGTGTGTGAGCGCGTGTGCTTGCGTAAATGTGTGTGCGTGAACCTGTTTGTTTGTGTGTGTGTGTGTATGTGTGTGTGTATGTGTGTGCATCTATTAGTGTGTGCGTGTGTATACCAGCATGTGCGCGCAAATCATGTGTGTGTTTGTGTGTGTATATGTGTATCTATGTGTGTGTTTCTACATGTGTGTGTATGTGTGTTTCTCTGCGTTCGCGTGTGCGTGTCTGTCTGTATGTATATGTATGCATGTGTTGTCACGTACTGAATCAAAACATTAAGCATATACCAGAAGCTGTCCACTACCCCGAGTATGTTAACATGGAATATTCTAAATGCATATTGGTTTTTTCATTAAATGATAGGTGATATGAGTAATTGTAATGCATGTAAAGAAAAGAAGAGACTCGTTAAACGATGTAGCATCTCAGGTCAGGCGACGTTGCCCCGGCTCCCAACTAGGAATTTCCGTGGGCTTGTCCAAGCCTTGTAGTAATTACAAAGAGAAGCTGAGTGCGGATCTTCGGGCCGCTTGTAGTCTTTAATTATACCGGCCATACATCCAAGTATAAAGAAAACGGTGTCTTAACAAATGAAGTTATCCTACATGGTTGCAATTTATTCACTTTATAATTTCCTTTTACAAATTTGATTAATTTATATTATAATTTTCAGTGCAAATAATATATAGTGAAAAGGTACAGAGTGGGAAATAGTGTGGACCAACTGTCCGACATTACAACTTATACATTTTAGAAATTTCTTTACAAATAAAATTGTCTAGTTTATATAATCCTAGATTAAGGTTTATATTATCATCTTGTGTGGTCTTGATTAAATTGCTTTCGATTACATTTCTTTCGACTATATTGTTACAACAATTGTAACAATATAGTCGAAAGAAATTATATTTGTAAAGAAATTTCTAAAATGTAGAAGTTGTAATGTCGGACAGTTGGTCCACACTATTTCCCACTCTGTAACTTTTCACTATATATTATTTGCACTGAAAATTATAATATAAACTAAACAAATTTGTAAAAGGAAATTATAAAGTGAATAAATTGCAACCATGTAGGATAACTTCATTTATTAAGAAATTTCTAAGATGTATGTTATAACCATATAAGACATTTTATACCCATTATAAGCATAGACGGACAGTTGGACCACACTATATTGTCTGCACCTCTGCACCTTTCACTATTTATTATTCGTACGGAAAAATTATAATAATATAAACTAAACAACTTTATTTAAAGAAAAAATTATAAAATGTATAAATTGTAAACATGTAGGACATTTCCGCACCCACTGTAAACGCGCGGGTACAGACAGTTGCTCACCGAACAAGTGATAAATAGGACATTTACTTACCAAAGGATTATTTTATTTATATTGAAGTTTATTACAGCAATAATATACAAACAATACACAAGCCTAATAACATAATATACAGGATTTTTTTTAGTTATATTGAAGTTTATTACAGCAATAATACAGGATTTTTTATATTGAAATTTATTACAGCAATAATACACAAACAATATACAAACTTTCATATTTTAGTTTTTAATTAATTATAAAATTCAATACCAATTTCTTCCATCAACATATAGTGATTACAGTTTTATAGCTGGTGCAGTACTGAAGTGGGTTTATTGTCCTTTGTGGTTTACAAGTCCAGTCTAATGGTGTGGCCAACTGCATTTAGAAAGTCAGGAAGACACTGACTTCCTGCAGCATACCCCTGGCACAGATAAAGTAAATCTTTATCATAATTGTTAGAGGCCAAGAACTTATCAAACTCTACAATATAATCTAATGCATTGTTTTTAGTGAGTTTCATTGACTACTTACCCTAACACTTCTAGTTCATGAACTAGAAGTGTTAAGGTTAGGAGTCAATTCAGACTATGAAAGTAAAAATTTCGACTTAATAAATGACAGAGATACATACGAACAGTCAGCCGCACCATTAGACTGGACCAGTTAAAGATCATTACTATATATTGATGGAAGAAATTGGTATTTAATTTTATAATGAATTAAAAACTAAAAGTTTGGATATTGTTTCTGTATTATTGCTGTATATATAATACAATATAACTAAAAAATCCTGTATATTGTTTGTTATTAAGTTCAAGAAAAGTAAAAAATAATCCTTTGGTGAGCAAATGTCCTATTTGTCACTTCTCCGGTGAGCAACTGTCCGGTGAGCAACTGTCCTACACCCGTAAACGCAGACGGACAGTTAGTCCATGGGTACTACCTCTCCTCTCTCACCAGGATGTCTCCACGTTCCCTTTGTTTCCCACCTATATATTCTGCACCTTTGTATCTTCACTATGTATTATTTGCACTGAAGATGTGAATACACGAAAGCGCTCTGCTTTAATAGTTTTTCTTCGTGGTCAACCTTGCATTTTCAATAACACACGCTCCCAGTGTTTTTCCTGCATTTATATATATATATATATATATATATATATATATATATATATATATATATATCAAGCAAAGGAGGCGAGGCCGCGCAGGATCGACCGGTTCACGACGTTTTACAAAGGAGGAACTTGCCGACAGGAGACCTTTTGGTCCATAACTAGGTCGGATGCAAAAAAGATAAACAGATGAACAAATAAACAAGTAGATAAAATGATAAAATAAATAAATAATGATAGATAATAAACAAAAATAACAACAATTTCTAATAAATAATAAATACACAAGTAAAACATATTATTAATAATATACAAATAATAAATAAATAAAATAAAAATGGCAGGCATTGGAGTATATTTCTTTGGTGCTTATCTAAATGAATCTTATAACATCGAACTGCACTACATTGCACCGCCTCTACAGGAAGTTTATTCCATTCATTTACTACACGGTTGGCGAAGCTGTTTCTACCCACTTCCAAATTAAATCTACTTCCTGAAAGATTGAGACCACAATTTCTTGTTTGATTCGCATTCTGTGTGAAAATTTCGTCGCTTTAGATGTTGTTAATACCCTTTAGAATCTTAAAGACCTGTAGCAAATCAAGTCACCTCCGAATCTACGTTTTTTTAGGGAAAATAGATTAAAATGTTTTAGTTGACTTTCGTATGATTAATTTCTGATATTCAGGGTCAGCTTTGTGGCTCGCCGTTGTACTTTTTCCGATCTATCAACGTGTTCAATGAAATTCGATGACCACACGAACTAATGATTTATATAGCTTGTTAATGACAGATGTATTCTCAAAATCAAAAGATCGCGCAGTCAGTCCTAGAATTTTATTTGCTTTCTTTAAGATGATTATTCATTCCACTTGGCGCCACGAGATTTTATTCAGTTGAGAGATCCTCTCCTCTCCCACCCTTTGTGGTTAGGTTTAAACGACTGACATGGACCCAAGTTAGCTAAACCTGTCAACTTCCTCAGTAATCTTCATTCACCTGTTGGCACGGATAATCGTCTTATATACCGATACCTAAAGCCGCGCCTCACTATACTGTTTAGAATTTGAGAGAGAAAGAGAGAGGAGAGGAAGAAAGAGAGAGGAGAGGAAGAAAGAGAAAGAGGGAGAGGAAGAGTAAGAGGAGGGAGGGAGGGAGAGAGAGAGAAAGGGTGAGAGGGAGGGTGAGAGAGAGAGGAAGAGAGAGATGGAGAGAGGGAGAAAGAGAGGAGAGAGATGGGGGATAGAGAGAGGAGAGGGAGAAATGGGGAGAGGGGGAGTGGGAGGGAGAAATGGAGGAGAGGGGGCGAGCGTCCTCTTACAAACCTAGTCTTAAGAAGAAAATAGGCAAGACCTGGTTTACCAACAAAGTGTTTAACGAATGGGATAGACTTAGTAACCATGTAGTGAGCGCTGAAAAAATTGGTTGTTTTAACATAAGATTAGAACTGACTGGTGCAGGCCTTATGGTCTCTTGCAGTCTCTTTCATTCTTATGTTCTACATGATTCTACCGGTATACAGAATCTCAAATTTAGATTCCTCTCAAACATCTGAGATCAAGTGTCCTTTCCAAGGGCTTCGTTTATTTGGACAAGCTGGGCTTTGGATGCAAAAGATATTTGCCTTATGGACAAGTTCTTCGTGACGATACGTCCAGAAACTAAAAGCTCACTACTCATAATTTTCGATTTCGAATCGACATCCCCCCCAACCAAAAAATAAACAAATAATAATAATAAACAAATAAAATAATAAAATAAAAAAATATATAAATAAATAATTCCTGACATTTTGACTCGTTCGATTTTCTTCGGTCAGACTCAAAACGAATTCATTCATCTGAGGAGACACAGCCTCCCCCCCCCTCAGAGGGAGACCAAAACAAACGTTTATAACAAATGTATACAACAAACGTTTTCCCAGCTAAGGGGTTGCCAAAAATTATTAACAAAACAGTCGGAGGAAATCCGGAATATTGATGATGATGATGATGATGATGATTCGGTTTGACGTCGCGATCTTCCCATATCAGGCTAGGACGGTGCCCCTCACAGAGGACTTTGTAGCAGGGAATTTAATAAACCATACCCTTGGCCCAACTCGCTGGTGGCAGATTTCGAACTGCCGTCACCTCGACCTCCGCCGCAAATATCGACGCTCTAATCCGCTCGGCCAGCGAACATCCAGATCAAAGAGGGAAAAAATAATAACGTGCAGGGAGTTAATCGAGGAAGGTCATAATTATTACATATTGAACTGCGCACTCGCTCATTAACCCCCTTATTAATCCCCATCAGGATAAAAAGAAAATTAACCCCACTAATAAGCCCCATTACCACCATACAACCACCATGCGCCAAGGACGAATAACCCAGACATCCCACGTACAAGTCCGTGATCACGTGACACACAATCGGGTGATTAGGTCCTAATCACCGACAACTACCTTCCGGTATGCGAGATCAATCCTCCAGCGCGAGGGCAGAGGGTGAGGAGCCTACGCTAGGAGGCGCTGAGTGGCTGCGGCCGAAGCAGTCACCTTTGCCCTATCATCCGCTTCTTGGACAGTTGAGGCAGGTCACAAATAGCCACTGCTGGGATCCGGAAAAGAGTGCGGGATTCGAACCTACAACTAAGCCAATGCGGGTACAGTACGTTTCCGATGACGTCACCAGTGCACAAAGCGTGAGGGGCAAATAACACAAAATATAGTAATTACGTCATCTCCCTCGACACGGAAACGCCCCTTTCAGGTTCTGATTCAGTACATTATAACATATAACCAGGCCCGGTCATCGCGAGGCTTGAACCCGGGTCCCTCTGAGCGTGAGTCCCAAGTGTTACCACTTCACCACCCGGATCGTTAAAAGACTCACGCTCAGAGGGACCCGGGTTCGAAGCTCGCGACGGCCGGGCCTGATTGTTTGAATTACATCGCTGTTACTAGCGATTTGTTAAATATACCTCAATGCCTGTTCAATAACCTCTAATGTAATCCAACATGTTCTAATGTTTGTTCACTATGTTCTAACGTCTGTTCATCATGCTGTAATATATGTTCAATATGATTTAAAGCATGTGCACTATGCTGCAGTGCCTGTTTACTGTGTTCTAAAGTCTAGTCACCATAGTCTAACGCCCATTGAACATGTTGTAATATATGCTCAACATGCTGCAATGTCTGTTCAACATGCTGCAATTTCTATTCAACATGCTGCAATGTCTGTTCAACATGCTCTAACGTCTGTTCATTTTGCTCTAACGTCTGTTCAACATGCTATACCGCCTGTTCAATACACTGCAGGGAGGGTGAGGGAGGAGGGGGAAAGGAGGAGGAGGGGGAAAGGAGGAGGAGAGGGAAGGGAGAAGGGGGAGGGGTAGGAGAAAGGACAAGGCAAGGTCTCTTTTGTAATGGCATTATCCCACTGGGCTATTTTCCTCCAACTGCTGGAGCAGATTTGAATCCCGCAGCTTTCGAAGAGGAATCTGATATACTAGAGGAAAATAATTGTCCTCCAGCATATCAAATGACATTCTATGTATTTTTGTTGAGAAAACAAAATAGTTTGCCCGAGTGATTTTACGGAGGGAAAAAGTCCTGGAAATGGGTGGTACCGCCGATGAATCGGAGGTTGGAGGTAAAATAACCCAGTGTGATAACCCCTTAACGACCAATTAAGTTCCCGGACGTTTGCGCACATCGACGAGATGTGAAGAGAACAGAACACAACCTGATGGACAAACCTTCCCCGGAATCCAAAATTTCGTGAAGACGGATCCAACGCACCCCCACCCCCACCTCATCCTCTAACTCAGCAGTTCTTAACCTTTTTTCAGTGCCATTACAGAAAAATTTCTCGTATCCCCATCCAACACAAATACAATGCAAACATATGAAAGAGATTAGTGATACAAATCTTGCTTTGCTTTCTCATTGTAAACATACAGTACCATGCACTGGCTATCATGTGTCGTACCCCCAGGTTCAAGGTTTCGTATCCCTTGGGGATACAGGTACCCCCAGGCTAAGAACCACTGGTCTAACCCCCTTCCTTGCCGGCCCGGACATACCCACTCACTCTAGCGTCTAGTTAGTGACCGCCGAGCACGTTTAAGCACTCCTGTAACAACGCCCACTCCCCTTTACGTGCAGGGTGTCATTTTCGTATTTTTAACACTAACTACCGCCAAGGTATTTCGTTCATCTTCGTGGCAACTCTTTACACACCTCCAACACCTTGACCACCACCTCCAACATCTTGACCACCATCTCACCCACTACACCTCCAACACCTTTCCTACCACCTCCAACACCTTGCCCACCACATCCAACACCTTTCCCACCTTCATCACCACCTCCACCTTTCCCACCACCTCTAACACATTCATCACCACCTCCAACACCTTCATCACCATCACTATCACCACAGCCACTATCCCTGTCATTATCACCATCCTTGGTACCATCATCATCACTATAATGAGCACAACCAGTACCATCATCACCACTACCACCACCGTCACTATCACCACTACCAATACTACTTCTGACACCATCATGACAACAATCAGTATCATTGTCACTATTACCAGAACCGCCACTATAAATAGCCATCATCACAATCACTACCTTCATTACCACCATCACCTTGGGTGATGACCACCACCTCCAACACCTTGACCATCTCTGCCGGCGCCTTCCCTTCCTCAAGAACGTCACCTGAAAAACTCCCTCATTTCCTTTTCCTCCTTAGATTCCCTCCCTGACATCACTCCGCCTCATTACGCCATCCCCCTCCCTCATGACATCACTCCTCTGTCTTATGACGTCATCCTTCTACCTCATGACGCCATCCTTCTACATCATGACGTCATCTTTCTGCCTCATGACGTCATCCCCTCTGCCTCATGACGTCATAATTCGTCGAGGATCAAATTGAACCCTTGCGTCAAGCCAGACCGCGTGGCAAGGCTGGTCAGATTTCATCACGTTCTATCGTTGTAAATGACATTGGTGACATCATCACAAACGACAGTGATAATGTGATTACATTCCAAAAGGATGTGATGATTTGATTATGTGTGACAAATGATCATGTTTTAACGAAAAAGTAACGACTTTTTTCAAAATGAACTATGATGGTGATGATGATAATTTTGATGATGATTGGTGGGTGGGTGGGTCACCAATGTATTATTATGAAACCCACTATACCAACGTTCTTCCATTACTCTGAACAGAAAAGTTCCGAAACAGAACATTCCACGTACCAAAAAACCGCCGAAATTTTGTTTCCCGTTTTTACAGCTGCCCAGAATTTTGACGTTTTCGTTCTGAAAATACCTAAACTTTCTCAAAAGCCTGATTACAGAGTTATTCGTACATACTGTAATTTCTAATCCCACTACTAACACCGGACAAACTTCGGGATATATCGGATCTGTCCGGCATTTCCATCGGATATAGCGGATCTTCGGATATAACGACTGACTCCTGTCCCCACATCGTCCGTTATATCGAGGGCTTACTGTACACCAAAAGTCCTTTTCACCCTTTATAAGGGGGTTGTACGTTGTAAAATTCAGCAACCCCATAGTACCCATGTAAAGATAAGCTACCCCAGAAATAAGCTTGTAAATATAAATCACCCTAACAGTGACGATCATTAAAGTTAGGTTTGGTTAGGTTAACCACTTCAGTACGAGTCAAATTCTCGCGCGCAGCATCGGCTGCCATATGTACGATGCATCACGCTACTCGCGTTATAAAATATAAAGTTATTGATTATTACTCGTTCTCTTTTACTCTGAGTAATGATAAACAGTAAATGTGATCAACCAGTTCACAGAATCCGGGGGTAACTCAAATATAACTACATATATATATATATGCAAGGTAACCACTTTAGAAAATAAACAAACGGAGCAGAGCGCTTTCGTATATTACATAATCAGTGTAAATTACACTGAAGTAATTTACACTGAAGATATAATATACGAAAGCTATCTGCTCCGTCTGTTTATTTTCTAAAGTGGTTACCTTGCATCTATAAAACACACGTTCCCAGTGTTTTTATTGCATGTTACAAAGGATTACAAAGGCGGAGCATGCCGACAGGAGACCTTTTGATCCATATCTAGGTCGGATGCAAAAAAAAAAAAAAAAAAAATAATAATAATAATAATAATAAATTAAAACTATAATAATGTAAAAATAACAAATAAAATACACAAATAAATGCATAGGTATAGTTGAATAACAAACAAAAAGGTAAATAGTAAATGATTATAAATTGACATATAACTAATAATAAATGAAAATCAGACAGACAAATTATAACAAAACAAAAACAAATAATATAACAAATTATAATCATTACAGCATCTTACTTAGGTATTTATCTAAATGATTCTTAAAGCTTCGAACTGAACTACATTGCACTACCTGTGCAGGAAGTATGTATATATATATATATATATACAGTATATGCAAGGTAACCACTTTAGAAAATAAACAAACGGAGCAGAGCGCTTTCATATATTACAGTAGAAATTACACTGAAGTAATTTACACTGAAGATGTAATATACGAAAGCGCTCTGCCCCGTTTATTTTCTAAAGTGGTTACTTTGCATTCATAAAACACACGTTCCCAGTGTTTTTATTGCATATACATACATAAATATATATATTGGAAAAATAACCACAATAACGCGTGACGAAAAGATATTGCAGAAACCATAGGGAAATTAAAGTCGGAATACTGAACGCTTTCGTCTATTACGACATCCTCAGAGTACAAGAAAGAAAAAATAGAACACAATATTTATACATAAGAAAGAAAACTGGGAGAGGTCATAGCCACATAAAACCTTCGGACATTATACATACAACACATTCAATTAGACATGGAAATGTTAATGTTAATAAAAAAAATACATATACATTCATATACACATGGAAATAAGAATGGTAATAGTAACAAGAAAAAATAAATAAAAATAAAATAAAAAGAACAAAAACCATGTGGCCGAAAGGTCCATAGGACAATTGGTACAATTAGGAAACTAGGTACTGCTTTACTATCCTATGATTATAAATTGTTTAGTTAAACCAAAACACAAGTAATATTATTATCAAATTGTACAAAAAAAAAAATAGAACACAATATTTAACAGAAATACGAAAACTGGAAAGGTTATGCCACATAAAACTTTCGGACGTTATACATACATACACACTCATATACACAGAAATATTAATGGTAACAGTAAATGAAAAAATACATACACAATCATATACACATGGAAATAATAATGGTAATAGTAAAACAAACAAAAAATACAAATGAACAAAACCTTGTGGCTGAAAGGTCCACAGGACATTTGGTACCATTTGGGAAGGAGAAGGGGAGAGGAAGGCAAGGAAAGGGAATGGGAGAGGTAAGGGGAGAAGGTAAGGTAGGGGAGGAAAGGAGAAGGGAGAGGGTAAGGGGAAAAGAGAAAGGGAGAGGAAGAGGAGGGGGTATGTACAAGACAAAATAAATAAATAATAATAATATAAAATCAAATGTGGATTATGTTCTGCAGGGGCATAAACTCTTTGCAAACGCATACAAAATCCCCATGAAATAAAAATCGGCAAACCAAAATAGCAATCAGGCAAATGGGATTAAATCACGTTACTTGTGAAATTATCAAATGTAATGGGAAAAATTGAGGGAAAGAGCAAAATACCATGGCCCCTACTTGGTGTAAAAAGGCATCTGTGCAAACAAAAGTACAAAATTTTGAAAAACCCACTTCATTGAATAGAATTTCTACTTTCCATTTTGTAACAAATTAATCACGTATTTTGCATACTTACATCTCATGTATCTCTCAGCTGTTGAGTTTGCATTGAAATATACTTCTAAAATTATTAAATTTTTTCAGAGGTCAACAACAAATGCCTGCAGGTGATGGTCCAGTGAGACAGACATCAGATATAATCATCTCCCTCCCATCCATCTTCAAAACCTGTTAACACCCTTTGCTTCAGTCTGTAGGTGCTGCCGCCCCAAGAGGATGACACTCTGTCCCTGACATAGCACAAAAGCTCTCTCTAATTATCCATTTCAACTGCATTTCCTCCACTTTTTCACATAAGAGAGATAACATAGTAACTACTCCACTACTGTGACATAGAAACTGTCCAAAATAATATAATAAAGTCAAATCTAAAGTTTCTCTGCAGAGATCTATGGAAGGTTTTGAGGACCACTGCCTGCCACTGTGGGGCTACAGGTTTCCTGTTAGTGAAACTTGGGAGAGTAATTGCTCAAGTTGAAACATACGTTTTCTTTTTTGAAGAAAAAAAAATAAAATCTCCCTTACCAGGGAGGTAGCCAAAGTCTCCCACCCATTCCACTTGCATCCACCACCCATTCCTCCCTCTCATCTTGGCTCCTCATGGATGACAGGTCACCCCTGTATCCCACCCACTGCCCTGGGTCAGAAGCAATGTAAAAAGACACAGCACATCCACAGCAAGGCCATTCCACTTACTCAGTGAACCCTCCTCTCCGTCCCTTCATACAGAAAATTAGATGTAGAAATCTCTTCAGGCTGCACCAAAATATCATTTACACCTAACCACTCCCTAAAAACACCCTCCCCCCTTCCTTGCATCACAGCATCATCTATACACAGCCATTCTCCGCTCACCCTTATCTCCTGCCTTTTCCCTTACTTGCTCCAGAGGTATCCCGTGTATATATATATGTTCCCCAATGATGAAAGGATACAATCATATTTATCTGACAGCATAGACCATTCTTAAAGTTTAGCCTATTCTTATATCTTATGGTAAGTTGTGGAATTCTTCACTTTGATTTGCATTCTCCGCTGACATTGTTTTGCTTTGGAACAAATACCTTAAGTAATTCTATGGCTTAAAATAACACAATTCTATAACAATTTCAAATTCACACATTTTCTTTTCAATCCTGGCCATGAAGTCTTTTGTGCTAGTGAAAAAAGAAATAATAACAATAATAAAAATATATATAAGCAGCCATAGCCATCTACTTACCTTGCTGGTATGCCATGATGTTCTTGGTGGGATCTGCAAAAAACAAACCAGAAGGGAATTACACTTCAACAGCCATGGGAAAAGCAAACATCATCCGACTATCACAATCATTTTGTTAACAAGTACCAAGTCTAATGGGCAGGAGACATGGATGACCCTTCATCCACGAGGAGCTAAAATGAGAGAGAAACAAGGGTGGTGGATGGAAGTGGAATGGGGAGGAGTGGATGCATACCTTTGACTAGACTACCTCCCTTATAAGGGTGGAAAAGCCCTTGGTATATAGATAGACAGATAGACCTAAGACTAGGAAGAAGGTTGCAGTGGTCACTTGGAAACTAGGAGCTTATTATGTTGAGGATTTACTCTGCCTATTTGGGAACATCATGTTTCAAGCAGTCATTCTCTTTGATCATACACCCATCCAGTGCTACAGACTCTGTGACTAACTGTGAAGGACTTTTGTGATCCAAGTGTGTATATGGAACTGCCTAGTGTAGGCCTTATAGTCTTTTCTAGTCCCTTTCATTCTTATGTATATCTTAAGAACATAAGAATGAAGAAGACTGCAAGAGACCACAAGGCCTATACTAGGCAGTTCCATATCCATTACCACCTGTCATCCCCATCCATAAAGTTGTCTAATCGTTACTTAAAACAATTAATAGTTTCAGCACTCACAACATGGTTACTAAGTCTATTCCATTCATTGACCAACCTATTAGTAAACTAATTCTTGCCTATTTCCTTCTTAAATCTAAATTTGTCCAGTTTAAATCCATTACTGTGAGTCCTGCCCCCGTTGTCTTAATATGATGACCTTGTTTGCATCACCCTTGTTAAAGCCTTTGATCCACTTAAACACCTCTATCAGATCACCATGCACTCTGCGTCTTTCCAGAGTGTAAGTTAAGGTGCCTAAGACTCTCTTCGTATGGTAAACTTCTGAGCCCATGTATCATTTTGGTCATTCTCCTCTGTACTGATCATAGTGAATTGACATAGATGTGCTATGGGTAGCCTCTTGGATATGCTTGAGGAGCAGATTGTTGGAATTGATGATCTTTTCATAGTTGCAATGCTAGGCTATTATTATTAGTCTGCATGGATGAAAGATTTTATATTGTCCTCCAGGTTGAGTATGATATTGTTATTTTGTCAGCAATAATTACTCCAAAAATGAGGAGCCACAGATGTGGTAGAGGAGAGGTTTGAGGAAGGCAGCAAAATAGAAAAATACCAAAAGTTAAATAAAAAAAAAATTATTCTCCAATCATAAGAGAATGCCGAGTCACTCTGGTCCATAGGGGTGTTAATAAGGTCCCTGAAATATCAACTGCATAAAAAACATACAGGCAATACCCTCATCAGGGCTGGGAGCTGCATGTGAGTAAATTAGTGTTAACGACAGCATTGCTCCTTGGGGGACCCCTTTGATTAATATTTGGTTCCTTCATGGATGGATGTTTTATGACCATTTTCTGTTAGTCAAGGGGTGCATCAACTATTTCCCTTATTGTGAATACAAGTTTCTGCAATATCTTTTATGACAAAATGTGTCTAAGGTTTACGTCATAAAACACCTGGTGTACAATGGGTTAACTGATTGACTGAGTCGAGTTCCTCTATATTCTATAACAGTTTGGTGGTAAAGACAACAAAATGATACAAAGCTAAGAACCAGTCTGTGAAAACAGTCAATCTCACACTGAATGCCTACCACTGTGACTGTGACTATCAATTGAGAACAACCCAGGTCTGAATCCTAAACTATTGTCTAAATCACCATCATGCGTAAATTATTATTTCACATTGTTAGAATCCCAAACTAATGACTGAAATTGTAAACCGTTATTTTACACAAGTAAATGGCAAAATATAACAGTCACAACAGTGGTTTCCTGTCTATAAGTAATAAGTTGGAGACATGAACAAGCCTAGGAATGAACCTTCTTGTATTTTAGATGTGAGAGTTAAAAGTTTACTGGGTTAAAAATACCCTCATAAAAATATAAAATAATTCTAATTACAAAGACAGCCATTTTACACAACCTGCGGAGACTGGGGTGCGAAAATAATTGTTTACAAATGACGCATTCCGTTTTCAAAACTACAGTATTTATATACCAGAACAATACTTTTGACTTTAAGATAAATGAAAATATGTCAGTAGTTTTCAATGCATAAGCTCTGTGAGGCGTTAACTTACGATTTCGATCACTTGGTCAAATTGGTGTACTAACAACCAAAACTGCAAAGACCTGTTTTCTTAATCATCGAATGTCATAACGATACAGGTACAGTACAGGTAGTTTATCACTAATATGCATGCTTATATTCACCTTAACAATATTCCCTACACCTTCCATGATGAAAATTCAAATAAATATGGTCGATATTCATCCTATTAAATGAAAAGTGTAATTAGAAATCTACAATATTTACCTTAATAGTGATGTGCGTTCCTCACTTGCTCCTTTGAATGTCAATGTCAATGTTTCAATTTACGCGCTAATAATATAGAAAAAAATATTAAATATTTGAAAATTACGTGAATGTTTTGTAAGGATAAAATATAATTAACAAATATAAGGCAAATATTTAGAATAATTCAAATGCAAAATAAACATAACTATAATGTTTATGTACTAAATATTTTAAATGTAAATAAAACATGATTACCATAAAATAATATTTGTAAGAAACTTATAATAATCTAGAAAAATAAGACTACAATTCTAGAAACCAGTTATAATAAATTTTCATAATTTTTATTGCTTTGCTCTTTCAGAATCGCTTGGTAAATGGTAAACAAAGATTGTTGTGTATTCGGTTGTATACAGAACAGGTACCTCAATTTTATCCAGCATGATATTATGATACCGGATAGGGTAACATCATTTTACCTATAAAAATTAAATACAATATACCAAATTTTTTGTACCAAATTCTTTATAATTCATAATAATAAAAAAATAATTGGAGTTGCCTTCAGTTGTCAGAAAAATTATATTAATATAGCTGCTCAAATCAACCACTCGAGTTCATATTGAAAATACGATATTTTTTTCGTATTAATGGTACCACTCTGTTCCTTGGTAGTGATACGCATGAGTTTTAGCTCGGCAAAGCACAGGAGATGTTATACAGCTTTTGTGGTGAACACCATACCTCTGAGTCTGAGTCTAGGTCTCCCTGGCCCTGCTGAATACAATAACAATTTGTCCATCAGTAGCCAAATCAGGCATATAAAGCACGTTATTTTTTGATGGTTAAAGAATTGTATTTGCATAATGTTCAAACCCTTTTGTACTGGACACAATTTTTGTTCTGCCTGCTTCCAGTGTTTAGTTAATTTCCATGATGCCCCCTCAATGACCATTTTTTCCTGTTTATTAATGTTGAAGGACAGTTTTTCTTATCTTTAGGCAGCACACCACCCATAGATAATGGGTGAATTTTATTTCTTATCCTTTGTCTTTGAGAGCAGGTGGGTTTTCTTCAGCTGCATAAAATCATGCAGGATTGTAGCAGACTAGTATGGACAGGGGGGTCTCACTAATTGCCGAACAAAATCGATAAAAGCCGAACATACCAACAAAACCCAAACAAGGACGGTTTTTGCTCAAATGCACACTTCTATATATATATGGTTGCATTATGTGAACTATTTTCTTTAAAATGTGTGATTTCCATGTAATATGATCAAAGAGAAGTCATGTTTTTATCCTCTGCAAAATTACCGAACACAGCTACGATTCGACCCAGCCCGCCGTCTATGATCACTGGTGGTATGGATCAAACTACACTCTTTTAAGTTTCTTACTATTGTGATATTAGTGTAAAAGACTGCATATAGTTGAATTATTTCAACTATTTTCTTTAAAATGTGTTACGTCATACTGCAGAGGCTAAAACATAACTTCTCTTTGGTAAAATTACATGAAAATCACACATTTTAAAGAAAATAGTTGAAATAATTGAAATATATGCAGTCTATTACACTAATAATACAACAGTAAGAAACTTAAAAGAGTGTAGTTTGATCCATACCACCAGTGATCATAGACGGCGGGCTGGATGAGTCGTAGCTGTGTTTGGTAATTTTGCAGAGGATAAAAACATAACTTTTCTTTGATCATATTACATGGAAATCACACATTTTAAAGAAAATAGTTCAAATAATGCAACCATATATATATATAGAAGTGTGCATTTGATCAAAAACCGTCCTTGTTTGGGTTTTGTTGGTATGTTCGGCTTTTATCGGGTTTGTTCGGCAATTAGTGAGACCGTGGACAGGTTATGTTTGCATTCAGAGAATTAACTGTTAGATTTATGTATATGGATTAATTTCAGAGAAAATAGGAAATACAAAATATCAGTATTCAGATTTAAGGACTTTTACTAAAAACATATGTAAGATATACCTCTAAGATTATTATTCTTATTATTTTCATGCCTTGACTTCTCAAAGAGATATTGAATGGGAAAGTAAAAAAAAAGAAAAAAAATATGAATAGAGAGTAGTTGTGAATGGATAAAAAAATTATACAGTGCAGACGGATTTCTTTATGTGTACTCCATGAATTCTTGTATGAGAGAAGGGTTGACATGTAATGAAGCAGTAAGGGAAATAATCTTTGGCACTCAGGCTCTGCTGTGGAGATGCCATGTCTTGCTGCATTACCTCTAACCTAGTGCTTCTTAACCTTGGGTAGCTGTACCCCTTGGGGTACGAAACCTTGAACCTGGGGTTACGTGACACGATTGCCACCAATGCATGGTACTGTATATTTACAATGGGAAAGTAAAGGAAGGGTTGTATTACTATCCTTTTCATATGTTTGCATTGTATTTGTATTTGATGGGTATACGAGAATTTTTTCTGAAATATCAAGGGGTGCGTGCACTGAAAAAGGTTAAGAACCACTGCTCTGACCCTAGCAATGGATGGGGGACTAGGAATACCCTTCATCCACAAGAAGTTAAGATAAAAGGGACAATAAATGGTAATGTCGTAACACATTCATGAATTTCAACAAGAACCCACTGTGTTGGATAAGAAGAAATGAAACAGACAATATCCATATATTGCAATCACGGACTGTGATCGAAATATATGGATATCATCTATTTCATTTCATCTTATCCAACACAGTGGGTTCTTGTTGAAATGTATTTATGTATTATGTTCATGGCCTACAATGAAATTTTTAAAAATAAACATAAAAATCACTTGATATTAAAGATTTTGTCCTTTTCAGAGAGCACATTTTGAAATATTTATTGTGGAAAATAGAAATGTGTATCCAGATTATTATCATCATCATCAGAAATTAGTAATATCAGTGTCAGTGACAAATCTAAGAACATTGTCAATCTCATGGTAGAAATATGAATGATCTAAAGTGTTCAGATATAAGTAATTTAACCTCAAGAATAAGGAAAGGGATCAAAGATGAATCAAATGACTTAGATACAAATAGTATAGACAAAAATGTGGAATATAAAGAGGACTCAAATAAAGTTATGGACTTAGCATTGAGAGAAACACAAACTCAAGGTGAAATATGTAATGATGTGAAAGATGAACTTCAGGTACAAGAATTTGCCTTAAAGAACGAATGTAGAATAAAGGATGAAAATATAGATTTAATGGTAAAGTCACATAGTATTGATAACCATATAAAATCTAAAAATGATCACTGTAGCAATGTAGAGAAGGAAAATAGTGAAGAAAATGGATTAGAAAATAGTGATGAAAGTGTCAGTGAGAGTTCTGAACAAGTTGATGATGACAGAAAGCCATCATGGAATTTACACATGGAAAAGCTCGGTCAAACATGTAGGCTGTGTGGTGAGATGACCGTTTTATTTTCGGGACCAAAAAAGGGAGTAGCAAAAAGGGAAATGGTGAAATATGTAAAAAAGGTTTGGGGGACAGACATATCTGACGAAGATCCTGATGTGTATCCAGTTAACGTGTGTATGTACTGTGAAAGGAAAGTTAAACGCTTATATTTTAAAGTCTCAAAAAAGAAAAAATGTTATTTCTATAGAGCAAGCCCAGCAGAGTTTTATCCTCACTCAAGTGAAGACTGCAGCATTTGTTCTTTGACTTTACCTTTGCCTCCAACTCCAAAGCCACCAAAGTATGCTGTGGTCATGGATGATGCTGAATCATCAGTTTCAGATGCACCTGAACCAAGAAGAAACCTAAGCTGCACCCGTTCCAAAGAGGAAGTGCCTGTAGCTCTCAACCTAAAAGACAGTGCACTAACTAGTAACAGTAATTTGACTGGAAGACAGAGCAATGGGGAAGTTACAGGACTTGAAGAGCATGACTATGTCCAAGATGACAGCCATTCTCTCTCCATTGGAATAAAAGGTGTACGTATGCCATACAAAAAACAAGCACTAAGTCATTCTAATGAAAAGTATGTGAGACAAGACCGTTTAAAACCCCTTATAACCCATATTGAAAAGTACTGCCAGCAACAGAAGGAAGACAAATTAGAAGTCCTTTTCTTTCTCCTCCGTGATGCATTGAGAGATGCTGGAGACAAAACTAGGATGAGTCAAGTTGAAGACATTTGGGTAAAGAAGAACATCATTGGCCTGGCCTTGACTGAGGAAGAGTGTTTGGCCAAGCGTGTTATGTTGAGGCAAACTAAAGATCAATATCGTAAAGAATATAATTATTACAAAGAGAAACTTGAAAAACCAGTGCTGAAGCCCCCATTTATCGTAGATAAACTTGAGAAAACTTATTTTCCTGAGTGTCTTGAATACTTCATTACAGAAGGAGAAAATGGATCTGTTTTGTATCAGCATGAAAAGAACAAAGAACCTTCATTCTTCAGCATAACAGGGTCATCTGTGAACACAGAATCTTCCCTCTCTAGTATTCTAGGTGTACGTTGGAAATATTTTGATGCTGTTGCAAAGACTTTGGAGGAAATTGGGCATTTGGTAGAGCATGAAATTCAAGATCTAGGAGAAGACATTCTCATTAAAGCTGTGATAGTGGATGTAAAGGAGGAGAAAAAGGACATGACACATTGCAGTGATAAACCTGATGGTTCTTACAAAGGAAACCCTGGGAAGAGCATTACATTGTTCTTTGCCATCCAAGCCTTAAACTATGTCTCAGGCAGCAGTGGACCAGATAGTCAGACAACTGTTCAACGAATCTATGGCAGCAGCAGTGAGACAGTATCTGCTGAAAAGTATCGACCTTTGATGAAAGCTCTTGTAGCAGATAGTGCAAACCTCAATAACTTCCTGTTGGCAGTGGAGGAGGAAAGAAACTTCTTAGCCAATAAAGTGTTGCACATGAATCTACCGGGGGGAACACCTTGCAAGTTTTTAATCACCTTTGCACAAAACAATATTGAGTGCAAAAGAGATTATAGGTAAGTAATGGAAGATTTACTACTACTACATAATTTACATATATATATATATATATATTGATTTATAGGTAGTGTAAGATAGTGTCTAGTACTTTAAATAAAAATAGGTATTGTAAGTAATGAAGGTTTTAATGGTGGTACAAAATTTACGTAATTGTATGTGTTCATTGCCTGTGTTCAATTATATTCAAACTTAGTTTCCCATATAGATTTGTCAATAAGTGGAACAAATCAGAAGTAATCCAGTTCAATAACAAAAATGAATGCAAAATTTGGTAAATAGAAATATTGAGATAGGACCCAATGAGAATAGTTTTAACCTCATAGACTATCACTCATTTAAGCCTTGTTGACGTGGGGCAAGTTTAGTTGTCGCTAGTGCTAGCTCAAGTTAACATACCCAGCAAGTAAGAGTTGACACTAGAATAGCTTGGAGGCAAGTTTGCTAACTTTCCGTTGATAGTGGGCAAGCAGAGGGGTAGTTTACAAGTTGCTAGCACTAGTGGCTACTAAACTAGCCCCAGTTCAACAAGGCATTATCAATCCACTGCCCTGGGTGTGTCTTGTGGGATACCCATGGCTCCCAGGTAACCAACAACAGCCACAAGACTTGTCCATAAGTCACTCAAGAAATAGTGTTGTCAAGGGATGGCTAGGATGGGGCGATGTAATATGAAATATTCTTTGTCTTCTGTGTGATGGTTGCATCAGGGGCAGTTCATTACCATAGCCAGGTCTATTCTGTATTGATGTTATCATAGGGCTAAATGGTGACCTGAACACAGTTTTGTATGTGTGGTCCTTGTTTCTCATGGGAGGAGATTTTCCCTTAGGCTAATATCTGGATGGGTTTGTTGGAAGAGTTGGGTGGCTGATCTTGGGAGTACTTGTTCTATGACATATGTGTTAATCTGTTTTTGTATGAATGTGCTTTGGGTGCAGGTGGAAGGTTGTTGTAAATATTTGGGTAGTATGCCACATTTTCAAAACCTATCAACTCCCTCATCTCCAGTAGGAGGTGCAGCCTTGAGGGGTTGACATTTGGTCTCCAGACTGGGCCCAAATCACTATCAACTTAAACTGTGTTAGGACCAATGATAGGGAGCTGCATGTGATGGTCCTACAAGATGGACAGAGAAGATACCCATTATCAAAACCTATCAACCCCCTCACCTTCATCAAGAGGCGCAGTGACACTGTCTCTGAACTAAGCCCAAGATCTCACTCTGTCAATTTCAACTATATTTCATACACCTTTTCACATGTGGAGAGCTGAGAACTGGAGTCCCACACAGGTAACAGTCTAAAGTTTCTTCCATAGAGACCTGAGAGAAGGCCCAAGGACTCTTGCAAGCCACTGTGGAGCTGCAGGTTTCCACTCAGTGAAACTTGAGGCAACATTTGTAATTCAGCTGTATTTATGACTCCATTTCATATATAGAAAGTTGACAACTGATAACAGCTCCCCTTCTATTACTTTTAGCCAGTGACATAGAAACAGTCTTACATCAGTAGGACACAGATGACAGCCCAAGTTTCTTACCTCAAAAGAATTGTAGAAGGATCCAAGGACTTTTGCCAGCTGCTGTGGGGCTGTGGGTTTTACTTAGCCAAATTTGAGGCAACAATTATTATTGCCAATTAGGTATCATTTTATATAGTTTGTAAGGTATATATATGCTTTTCTTACAGACCCCTTACATGCCTAAGTGCCACTCCTGGTCAAAGTTGTGACACCATCCCCGTCTCCTATCACCACTTCCCATTTCCACCATTCCTTACTACCTATTATAGCTATTGGCTTACAAAATAATTAAACAAATTTTAAAAATGTTATGTCCCTGTTACAGAAAGGATAATGGAAAAATATATCATATTCTTTTGATTCTAATGCAAAATTTGTATATTACTGTAAAATATTCAGGGCTCCTTTGACTTTTTTTTTTTTTTTTATATAATTATTTTGTTAGCCTTGTGGGTGGCATGTCCAGACTAGAATTGCCACCCCCCTAAATGTGCTGCCCCAGGGCATATGCACCCCTACCCCCATGTAATACAACTAGGTAAATGTGAGGTCCCTGTTCTCTTAATGTTGGGAACCCTGTTATAGGCTTAGTTGAGTGTGAACATCAAGAATTAGCTGTGATTAATTTCTTGTTGCTGTCCAAAGCATGTGTTAGCAACTGATTTTAGTATGTTTATTTTCTTGTTGGAGGCTTCCATGCTATTATTTCATAGTAATTTTTCTAGTTTGTTTTGGGTGTTCTTAGCAGCTATTTTGTAGTTGCTGTGCTGAGTTGTTATTATCAGGTCATCTGTGTAGGTGAGCATTTTGGTGTTGTGTTATGGATCTGGTGCTATGAAATCACTTGAAAAAGTTCAACAACACAGGTTGTTTTGGGTTACTCCACACTGTCTGTCAGCTAAGAAGATTATTAGCCATTTCTTGTCCTTGTTGTGGCTCTGTGATATATATGTATATACATTTTTTTATGGTATGTGTCTAAGAACTTATTTGAATGGCTTATTCATGTCTATTGTTATCATGACCAATTTTTCTGGTGGTGCTTATTTACTAAATCCCTCCAGTTTTTGTCATGTGGTGTTCATGAAAAGTATGCTGGTGGAGTTGCCCTCCATGAATCCATGTCTGTTTGTTGAGGTGGGTAGATTAGTTATGTCTCTTTCTGCTCTTCATCTTTCCTTTAGTTTGGATGTAGTGGATAGTAATGACATTGGCATATAAGATGTCAATTTCCTCTCCTATATCTGGAGGCCCATCCTGAAGGGGCTGACTTTCTTCTCCAGATTTGGTTCAAGAATTCAAGATTACTCTCTATCGAATTTGACTCTTTCCTCCATCTTTTCACAAAAAGAAAACTGAGAAAAGCAATTGCACTCTTCCTTATTACTACAAACTGGTAACAGAAACCATTCCAGAGAAATATGTGGGACGGCCTGAGGGCTGTTACCAGCCACTGTGGGGTTGCAGGTTTTGAATCAACAAAAGTTGAAGCCACAATTATTGCATTGTTGTACAGTAGTTTTTTACTAGTCTCATTAACTTGAAGTTTTTAGTTTAATTGTTTTCTTTGTGCTAATAACATACTAGAAAGTTGTTTGTACATGAATAGGAGTTTAGTATTTCAGGATGTACAGTATAATTCTTTATAGTAGTGTTCCCTGATCTACATTATAATTACTTATGCACAATTCACTGTGGTCATCACACAACACTAGGGACATGCCAACATAGGTTAGGCAACACAACACAAAATGCCCACTCTGTCAGGACAACTTAATTTAGACACACTGGTGGTTATAAGAAGTCTATGACAGGAGGTGCATATCTGCAGCTAAAGTAATCACCTTTGCCCTATGTGCTTGGACTTATGAGGCAGGTAAAAGTCACTGTTGGAAATCAGAGAGGAATGCAGGATTACAATCCACAACTAAGCAAATGTAAAACCAGTATGCTCCTGATTATGCCACTAGCATACAGCTGTGGCAGCACACAAATACAAACAGTGTGTGCAAATACTATTCAAGAATTTTAAGAAAAAACTTGATGCTGAGAGATACAAAGACGGGTCACCACGATCATATCTCCCTTCCCATATAATACAACTAGGTAAACACTGTATATCTAGAGCAGAGGGTCTTAGGCAGAAATCTACAAGGGCATTTAGTTTCCTTTGTTATTACAATGTGATAACTCAGTGACACTATGGGCAGATCAGCAACAACTTTCGTTGCCATTGGGGATTGGGAATAAGAAGGAAAAGCTGCAGGTAATAGTGTAAAAGAATTTTGAGAGGAAATACTTTACATGTATTGAAAAGAATGAAAATAGAGAAGACTATTAGAGAAGAAATAAGATGAAGTCTTTTATTTTCCTTAGGTAGCTTTTGAATACAGAAGCATCTGTTGTTACATGTATTAGGAAGTTGCAGGATCATGATTACAAGACAGTCATCATCAACCCATAGAAAAACCTTATAAAAACTGCCAGTTGAGTGTTAGGTTAGGCATAAGCTTATATCAATGGATAGTTCACAAAATAGCTATAGCTATTGTAGGCTCTGTTTCATATGAATGATTTCATGGTATCATCTGAAATGTGGCTGTATGAATTTTCAGAAACCTTAGTGGCTTAGCTTATGTGGCACTTCATAAGGCAGCAGGCACTATGCATCGTTATGGCAACCTCTGCACTGAACTTAAACGTCAATGGCTGCAGACCAGCCCACGCCTGGTGGAAGTTGGCAGTGTTGCTGCACCACGCACAAGATGCAGTCGCTGTGGTCTACAAGGACACAACATGCGGAGGTAAGACACTCATTCTGGGTAAGGCACAGTATATTACAAAGGAGGAGCATGCTGACAGGAGACCTTTTGGTCCATAACTAGGCCAGATGCGGAAAAACTATAATAATGATAAATAAATAAAAGAAAAATAAATAAAAATTATAATGATATAAATAATAATATATGAAGGTTAAGTTTGGTATTCAGACTACTTATAATGATAAATGAATAAAAGAAAAATAAATAAAAATTATAATGATATAAATAATAATATATGAAGGTTAAGTTTGGTATTCAGACTACTTATAGAGTTCTATGTGCTGCAGAAAAAGAATCAGCTATGTTGTAAGTGACTTTAATATCCAATGTGAATGATAAGTTGACCCCCTCAGATCTCTTTGATTAACTCAATCACTGCAGAGGGGGTTTCTTTCAGCTGAATAGCAGAGCCTGGCAGTAGGTACATACATACATACATATACCAAAGGCTTTTCCCCCTTACAAGGGAGGTAGCCAAAAAACAAAGGCATAAAAACCACTCCCACCCATTCCATCCCCACATACTCCACTCGCATCCACCCCCTTCCCTCCCTCCCTCATATCTTGGCTCCTCCTGGACAATGGGTCATCCCTGCATCTTGCCCATTGCCCTGGCAGTAGGTAGTATAGGTAAAGGTGTAAATTGTAAGACACAGCTAAAGGGTTAATCAAAATAAAGTTAACTCTCTTCCTGAAGAGAGAGCTCCCCTGAGTTTATTAAAATCATGTGCTAGAATAAAGGTGTAAGTGTAGTGGAAGGATTAACAAAAGCAGAGAATATCACTTTACTGAACAGAAGACAACTAAAAGTCATACTGCCCAATTAAGGATTAGATATATAAAAAGAAGAAGCATTAACCTCTTCAATATGAGTCAAATTCTCATGAGCAGTATCAGCTGCCCAATGTATGAGAATTCGATGGTGCATCACAATACTCGCATTATGAAATATAAAGTTACAGCTGTAGTACTCATTCTCTTTCACTCTAAATATTAATAACCACAAAAAAAATGATAAAGCCAGTTCAAAGAATATGGGGGTCATTCAGCTACAACTACAAAATAAATATAATCATATTCCCATTCATGCCTCATGATGCCTATGTAGGCATCATGATATGGAAGGGGTTAATGGGCAAAAGACAAATGCACACAAACATGGACACTCAATCTGTCTTCACATAGGAGAGCAATGTTTTGGAGGAAAGTGAGGGGAACAAGTATTCAGGAATATATAAATATAGGAGGGAAATACTCAGTCTTTTGGGATCTTTGGATGTGACAAAAGCTTCAGGACCTGATGGGATCTCAAACTGGATTACAAAGGATTACAAAGGCAAAGCATGCCGACAGGAGACCTTTTGATCCATATCTAGGTCGGATGCAAAAAAAAAAAAAAATCATATTAATAATAAATTAAAACTATAACAATGTAAATAACAATTAAAATACATAAATAAATGCATTGGTAAAGTTGAATAACAAACAAACAGGTAAATAGTAAATGATAATAAATTGACATATAACTAATAATAAATGAAAATCAGACAGACAAATTATAACAAAACAAAAACAAATAATATAACATAAATTATAATAATTACAGCATCTTACTTAGGTATTTATCTAAATGATTCTTAAAGCTTCGAACTGAACTACATTGCACTACCTGTGCAGGAAGTTTATTCCATTCATTAACTACACGGTTGGCAAAATTGTTTCTACCTACTTCCAAATTGAATCTATTTCCGGACAGTTTGAGACCATTGTTTCTTGTCTGATTCTCATTCAATGTGAAAATTTGGTCACTTTTGATGTTGTCAATTCCCTTTAAAATCTTAAAGACCTGTATCAAGTCACCTCTGAGTCTACGCTTTTTTAGGGAAAACAGATTCATGTGCTTAAGTCGATTTTCGTATGATTTATTTTTGATATTTGGAATCAGTTTAGTGGCTCGCCGTTGTACTTTTTCCAGTCTGTCAATGTCTTTAATGAGATTCGGTGACCATGCGGAAACAGCATATTCCAAATGTGGACGAACTAACGATTTATATAGCTTGTTAATGAGTGATGGACTTTTGAAATCAAAAGATCGCGCAATCAATCCCAGAATCTTATTTGCTTTCTTAGAGGCTGAAATACACTGTTTGGATGATTTGAGGTCGTTACTGATAATTACGCCGAGATCTTTTTCACTATCCACTTTTGTTAACGAATTTCCAAATAACTTGTAATCGTACTTGCTGTTATTTTTACCTATGTGCATTACCTTGCATTTACTTGTGTTAAATTTCATTAGCCACTTTTCAGACCATTGCTGGATACTTAACCACTTCGGTACGATGATGCCTATGTAGGTGTCATAAGGCACGAATGGGTACACATGGATGCCGACGTCAGCGTCTTGATTATATATTTTTTTGTAGTTGTACCTGAGTTACCTCCAGATTCTGTGAACTGGTTTGATTACATTTTCTGTGTTTATTATTACTTAGAGTAAAAGAGAACAAGTAATACAGCAGTGACTTTGTATCTTCTAATGTGAGTAGTGTGACGCATTGTACATATGGCAACCAGTGCTGGGTGCAAGAATTTGACTAATACTAAAGTGGTTAAAGAATGTAAGGAATAAGACAAGATTCAGGCTTATTGTATGTTCATTAAAAGAAGCCTTGATTGGAAAATGGCTAATGTGGTACTAATTCATAAAGGTGGAATTAAGGAGACACCACTAGATTATAGGCCGGTATCACTGACCAGCACAATAGTGAAATTATATGAAAGTGAAGAGTATTAGCAAGATGAAAAGAATACAAAGGGTAATAACCAACTGGGATGAAGAGATGATGATAAAACTTATAGAAACTATTCGTCCGGGATTGGAACATGCATCAGTGATATGGTACCGACACAGAGTGAAAAATCTAAGGTTGAAGGGATACAAAGGGCAGCTACCAAAATAGTTCCTAGCCTGGCAAATAAGCAGGCATGATATTCTTCCGATTTAAATCGGAATTCTGATTTTTTTCTTTTCCTGACAATGATCTAAATTTTTTGTCATTAATTCCCGATTGTAATAAACAATCCTGTTAAATGATTTTGTTGTGGTCGAATAATTTTTGGTTGATGTGAAGTTTTGGGCAATTCGTATATTGGCTGTACCTGTGTATAAGCAGTTTATTTTGTGCTGGCCCACAAGTGATTCATTTTGTGTAGCATTGCATGGTGTGGTGCACATGTGTAGGTATAGCAAGGTGATGACTGGGGTAGATTTTATTTTGGCCAAATTATATCGATAGCAACATCAATGGAGCAGTTTGCATGTGTTTGTTTACTAGCGATTCAGCCCAGGGACTCAGCCTAGGCCCGTGGCCCCCTAACCCCTACTAGGGGCTCTGCCCTTGGACCCCAGGCCAATGTAGATTTCTTTTGGTTACCCACTATCATGCCTGGATAAGGCAGATAAGGAGAGATTAAAGCATTGGGGGCCCCAACATCAAAAGACTGAAGAGGAAGAGGTGACTTGATTACAGTGTTCAGGTCACTAAAGGGGATAGACTACATTGATAAAAAAGATTTCTTGATTAAGGATGGAAGGGTTTTTAAGAGGTCATGGGAACAAATTGAAAAGTCTAAATGTCTAAAAGATGTGAAGAAATACAGTTTTTCCTACAGATGCATAAACACTTAGAATAGCTTAGAAAGCCACATAACCTGAGCTGGAACAGTACATGAATTTAGAATGAGATAGAGCCCAAGTTGGAAGCATATGTGAGTTTGTAGCCAGGTATGGTTATTTGGAGGAGTAGACAGAACTCTACAAGCATTGCTCTTTTCCTGTATACAGTACTACCTCTCATTAACGGACGTTAATTAGCTGTGTTTGTGGTGTTTTTGCTGTGTTTTTGGTGCTGTTGTTTAGTGCGTGCAATCACTATGCCACCCAAAAACCACTCCAAATCAACGGATTATTCACATCAACGGACACTGTTACCCCCCTTTTAGTCCATTAATGAGAGGTAGTACTGTACTACAAATAGGTCAATGTGTACACACACAAACACACAGCAGGAGAGATTAAACTGGGTCAACACTGAATTGACACTGAATTTTAACCTTCTTAAAGGTCACTAACAAATATAAGCAAGATCAAAAGAATACAGAGCACAGCAACCAAAGTGGTTCCCAGATTGGCAGCTAAACCATATGAGTTTAGACTAAAATCATTGGATCTGTCAACATTGAAAGATTGAAGATAAAGAGGTAGTATGATTACAATATTCAGGTTGCTCAAGGTAATAGACCACACTGACAGAAGAAATCTTTAGGTTAGGAATGGGAGCATTTTAAGAGGTCATAAGAACAAATAGAGAAAGACTAATGTCTAGAGCAGTGGCTCTTAACCTTTTTCATCCTTTGCCCCCCCCCCCCCCGACTCTTCAGAGTATCACCGTAACACCAATTTGGAAACAATGAACCTTGTGAAAAGACAAGATAAAACACTGGCTGTGGTTGATATGTTTACTGTAGCAGGCCACCACACTTGTGACCAGTGTTGCACTCACCAAACTGGTAAAAGCCCAAGTGTCTAATTCAAACATATAAAAATATATTATTCTCCTGAATCCTTTGTGACCTCCCTAAGAAACCCCAAACTACTCCCCCCCCATGGGACCATGACCTCCAGATTAAGAACTGCTGGTCTAGAGGATGGGAAGAAATATAGTTTCCTATATAGATGCATAAATACTTGGAATAACTTGGAAGGTGATAGAGCCCAAGCTGGAACAGTACGTGAATTCAAATCTGCATACATATATATATCAGCAGCTTTTTCCCCCTTACAAGGGTAGCCAAAGTCAAAGGCATAAATCCACTCCCACCCATTTCATCCCTACATACTCCACTCCCATTCACCAGCCCTCCCTCCGTCCCTTCATGGCTCCTGGATAATGGGCCATCCCCACATCTTGCCCACCGCCCTGGGCCAGAAGCAATGCAGCAAGACCACCTCACTTAATCAGTGACCCCCCCCATGTCCCCCCATGCAGAAAAAGAGAAGACAGGGAGAAATCCCTTCAGGCTGCATTAAAATGTCATTCCCACACACTCCATCACTAAATATGATACATACATATATACATATACCAAGGCTTTTTCCCCCTTACAAGGGAGGTAGCCAAAAAGGAAAAGGCATAAAATCATTCCCACCCATTCCATCCCTGAATACACTCCACACCCCTCCACCCTCCCTCTTATCTTTGCACCTCCTGGATGACAGGTCATCCCTGCACCTTGTCCAATAAGGATATAGACCAAATTGGAACCATACATGAAGTTCAAGCTAAGTATGATAAATTGGATGTTGGTAGAAACAACTTCACCAACCGCGTAGTTAATGAATGGAATAAGCTTCCTGCAGAGGCAGTGCAATGTAGTACAATTCGAAGTTTTAAAATTCATTTTGATAAACACCTAAAATGCTGTAATGCCTGCCATTTTTTATTATTATGATCTAGTTAGTTATTATCTGTTTATTTTTAGTTATTTATGTATAATTTATCATACTTATATTGTTATTTTTCTGTCTATTATTTATCATTGGGCATTGGGAAAGAGGGGAATGTCTGTTGAGGAAGGACGGGAAAGGACAAAAGATAGGGCTGAATGGAGAATGGTTGTGTATGGATGATGCTGTGATGCATAAGAACATAAGAATAAAGGAGACTGCAAGAGACCATAAGGCCTACACTAGGCAGCTCCGTATCCATCACCACCTGTCATCCCCATCCATAAAGTTGTCTAATCGTTTTTTAAAACAACTGATAGTTTCAGCGCTTACTAGGGATGGGGTGAGGAAGTGTGTAAAAAATAAATTGACGCAGCCCAAAGGGATTTCTCCCCGTCTTCTCCTTTTATGCATGGGGGGACGGAGAAGGGGGGGTCGCCGATTTAATGAGGCAGCCTTGCTGTGGATGTGCTGTGTCTTGCGGCACCGCTTCTGACCCAGGGCAGTGGGCGAGATGCAGGGATGACCCGTTGTCCGGGAGGAGCCGGGAGGAGGGAAGGAGAGTGGGTGGGAGTGGATTTTATGCCTTTGTTTTTTGGCTGCCTCCCTTGTAAGGGGGAAAAAGCCTTTGGTATACATATATGTATTTATTTTGTTCTTTTATCTACTTTGTTTATTTCCGCATCCGACCTAGTTATGGACCAAAAGGTCTCCTGTCGGCATGCTCTTCTTCTGTAATCCTTTTTTTTTATTTTTGGAGTGTAAAGGACAGAACCCCATGAGCATTGCCCCTTTCCTGTATACTACAATTAGATACAGTTAGGTAAATACTTGGTATAGCTCAAGTTGGAACCATATATGAATTTTAAGCTTGGTATGATAATTGAAAAGTAAGAGACACTACACTACAACTAGGTAAATACACACAACTGGATAAAGATATTCAATATTAGCTTGGAAAATCAGTCAAAGTCATACTGCTCAGTACAATGGTTAATGTAAGTCTTCACTGTAAAACCTCCAGAATTAGAGATCTACTAGTCTATCATCTTCCAGGTGTTCAATACCTGCACATGGTGGAGGAGGTGACATCTCAAGGGGCAGGAAGAGGAAGAAGGAACGTTCCTTGCCTGATGTTCAGCACCAGCGGCAGCAACAACAGCAGCAGCAACAGCAGCAGCAGCAACAACAACAACAACAACAGCCAATATCCCATACATCACCACAGCAGCAGCAGCTTAATCATCAGCATCACAAACTTCAGAACCTCAAGGTTTCTATATTTTGTTCTGAGTTGAAATTGTCATCCAATTAAATGTACAGGTCATTTCCTTTGCAAGAATTTTCACATATTGGATAGGTGGTAGCTATTGAATAAAACCATTAGATGACAGGGAACTTCAGTAAAGTATTGTTTCATTATATATATCTATCAATATACCAAAAGGCCTCTTCCCCTTTATAAGGGAGGTTGCCAACCAAGGATTATATCCACCTTCTTCTCATCCCACAACCATCCATCCTTCCTTTTATCTTAACTCCTTGTGAAAAACACAACTCCAGATCAGGGTCTGACACCCAAACCTGGTTTACCTGTACTCAGACAAGTGACAACCCTTCCTACCCCATTTACTGAATAAAATCCTTTGCCAACAGCTAGAAAAATGTCAGTAAATTCATGTTTTGCTCTCTTTGTAGGTGACTCGGTTGATGCAGGAACCTACACAACCAGAAGTAACCGTGGATCCACAGGTTGTCACTTCCAATTGTGCAGTTGCAGAAGACCAGATCATGTGGGCCACGTATCAACTCCCCTCACACCACCTACCTCACCACTCCCAGCTTGGTCAAGTGGCCCAGATGGAACCCCCGAGTAGCTCACTGACAAGTCACACTTCAACTCTGCCAAGTCATTTAGTGGAGACTCATTCTGCTCGTCCACCACTTTCTACAGACGAATCTTCTGCTGCTCAGACTTACGTATGGACATACACGCTCCTGCCTTCACAGCAAACAGAACCATCTCAGCAACACCCATCACAGCACCCTCCTCCACAGCATCCACAACCTACACAGCATCCACAACCACAACACCAGGCACCACAGCATCCACAGCACAATCAGCCACAGCATCAAGTACCACAACATCCTCAGCCTCAGCACCAAGTATCACAGCATCAAGCACATCAAGAAACACATCATCAATCTCAGCAACAACCACAGGCACCAGCTCCCCACAGTAACCTGCCTCCTCTAATGAGTGAGTTTTTTTTAAATATTTTTTACCCAACTTTTGTGGAATTCCATGTCTGAACTTTTGTATGGAACTTTCCCATTATTTATTTAGAATCAGTTTTATTTGCTTCTTCATGGTTAGCATTTAGCATCTAGATTTTATTTCAACATTCCATCCATGTAAGTAAGCAGTGAAGAAACATTCACACAAGTCTGTTTCCATAGAGTATTAAGACCTTGTGAAATGTTTGCAATTTAAAGTAACACCAACTCACATTTCACTTCTCATAGGCATTCATTTACATGTTTTCTATTTTTTGCATATACTTTGAGGCATCCTCTATATATATTTGTTTATAATGATTTGTAATTGTACTGAACAGTTTAGATAGTCTTCATTCTCATGTTTATACTGTTGTTTTTACTGTATTTTGAAAAGGTTAAATGCCACACCTCATCATTAAGGAAATTTGGTTCTTAAAGCATTCTTGATGTTAAGAGGCAAAATGGCTAATGCATGATGCCAGCATTTTCCCCTTTCTATTATAGATACCTCCATTTTGTCCTCTTCCTTAAACTTTCTTTTCTTGCTTCCCCTATTCTCTCCCCCCCCCAACCTTCATTTTCCTTTCCCTTCCTTCTACTCCCTTGGTTTTTTCTCACTTCCCATCCCCAATCTATCACTTCCCTACCTTCCTCCCCTTCCTTGCCTTTAACCCCTTCGTTACCGACCTGTCAACCTTATGTAAACAAACATTTCAAACCGTCCCACGAATGGCTGGAGCTTTATGTTTGTAAACACAGACACTTGCCACCACGTGGGTAGAAATAACCCAGAAACCGAGGCCTTGAGAGCCCTCAATACACACAGCTTATAACTGTGACACGTGCGTGTCACGGGGAGCACGCTCGGTTCCTGGTGGGTGCACTCAGCTGTGACACGCAGGTGTCACCAAACACACATCCGGTACTCAAGGGGTTAATCATCTTTACTATCTTTCCTACTCATATCTTTCCAGTTCTTATCTACTCATTGCTCCCCATCCTCTCCCTCCTGTTTCCTTGGTCTTCCTTTCTCCCTTCCCCTTCCTTTCCCTACAGCCCCACTACCCCTCGTTCACTTCCCCTCCCTTCTGCTACTTCCCTCCCTCCCACCATCCTCCTCCCCCAAATGGAGTATTGGCTGTGCACATTTCATGCAATGTTTAGGGACTTATTGACATCCTTATGTCACTTAGTATTCTTTTATAATTGAAAAATCATCTCCACTTGAAGAATGTTCATAATTTTTATCTTCTGTCCAACCCGTCTACTATTTATCTACAGTGGTATCTCTATTTACACGATTAATCCATTCTGCACGCCTCTGCGTAACTAGAAATTCACGTAAATGGAAACCCTCTTTCCCATTGAAATCAATGTTAATTTAGTTAATTCATTCCAGACCTCGAAAAAGTCTACTTTTTTCCTCCTGCCACCAAACGGACATAAATAGGTATGATTATGATGTTCCTGCAACATTAATGCCAAAAAATCAATGTTAAAGACCACTTACAAGGTAAAAAATATAATAAAAAAAAGCATTCTTTTGTACCTACCGATGGTGGTATAGGGGGGATGGGAGTGAGGAGGTGGTGGAGTGGTGGGGGCTTACTAATCCCCCCTCTGAAGGAGGAGGTGCTCCTTCAGCTGGAGCAGCACCCTCATCAGGGCACTGTCATTTGGCATGAGGCTGGAAGAACTCTGTGATGGTTGCTTGCTGGCGCTGTGTGTGCAGGATTTGGCGGTAGTGAGGCATGACCAGTTCATTGAACTGGCCTGCAACACGGCTCAATAGTGTCTGGTCTGGGTGTGTGACCTCAACAAAATTGTAGAGCTTCCTCCACATTACAAAGGCCTTCTCCTTCACCTCCTCTGTGGTGGGGCCCTGAACACAATCATTGTCTCCCTCAACTTCTTGCTGTTCCTGGGCCAGTTCAGCGACCTGCTCCTGGTGCAGGTCCTTCAGCTCCACGGTGGTCAGTTCATCCTCGTGCTCCCCTACTAACTCCGTGACATCCCCATCCTCCATCTCCAGGCCCAGGTCTCTCCCTAGTGCAACGATGTCCAAGATGACCAATGGACCAGTAGGCTCAAAGCCCTTGAAGTCCAGCTCTCCGTCAAATGATGGCCAAAACTTCTTCCACTTGCTAATCATCTTGACACAGTGCAAGATGTTGAAGTGGGACTTCCAAAATTCTTGCAGGGTTAGGTCTGTGTCAGTGGTAGCATTGAAATGGCCTGCTGGTCCATCAGTTGCAGAATAGAAGTAGTGTTTGGAGGCAGGAATTTAATTGTGATGAAATCCAGGTCTTGGGGAAGATGTGCCTGCATGTTGAGGGGATGTGTTGGGGCGTTATCCAGCAGCAGGAGGCACTTCAGTGGCAGTCCATTCCCCTGCAGAAACTTCTTGATCTCAAGACCACAGGCCCCTTCAAGCCACTCCTGGTACAGTTGTTGGATTGCTCACGCCTTCTGGTTGGAACACCACATCACTGAAAATCTGCTCATCAGGACATTGTTCCCCTTGAATGTTTGTGGCGTCTCCGAATGATATAGTACGAGTGGCGTGACCTTGCAGTCGCCGCTCGCATTAGCACACAACATCATGGTAAGCCTGTCTTTTATAGGCTTCTGCCCCGGCAAAGCTTTCTCCTCAGCAGTAATGTAGGTGCTGTCAGGCATCCTCTTCCAAAAGAGCCCTGTTTCATCACAAGAGGTAACCCTCACAATGCACCAGCTCCTCAAACTCCTTGACAAACACATCAGCTGTGTCTGTGCTTGCTGCCTCACCATGCTGTGTCACTGTGTGGATGCCCATACATTGCCAAAACTTCTCAAACCACCCCCTACTGGCTGTAAAGGGCACTAAAGGTGGTGTAAGCTGGCCACTGGTACCAGCCTGTTCCTGCTGCAGATCAGTATACACTTGGTGAGCCCTTGAACAGATCATTTCCTCACTCAAGCTGTCACTCCTATGCTGCTTCTTCTGTATCCACACAAACAGTAACCTTTCCACCTCGTCCAACAATGTTGGCCTCTTATGTGTGCTCACATACCTTATACCCTCAGACACATTAGCTGACAGAATTTTATCTTTATTTAAAAGAATGGTTCTTATTGTTGACTCAGGCATACCAAACTCTCTCACCAGCTTATTGTTGACTCAGACATATCAAACTCTCTCACCAGCTTGCACATACATAAACCTTGAGCAGCTTTGGCAATCACTTCCCTCTTTTTCTCAATTGTGATGCTGGTTTTCCTATGAGCACCAGCTTCAGTAGGACTTCTCACCTGTTTTGGAGGCATTTTAAAGGCACAAACAGTACAATACCAAAGGGTAGGCGCCAAAAGAAGGACCAGTTGTGCACACAACAAAGATGGTGGGAGGAGACGCAACACAGCGCGTGAATAGTGATGTCAGCAAGATAGCGGCACGGGATTTGATTTTCCGCACAGTAATGGACACCAATGTGCCCGCGTAAATAGAAATTTTCTGCGTAAATAGCAACAAGATTTTCCCCATAATTTGACTGCATAAATAGAATTTCGTGTACATAAGGGCACGCGTAAATAGAGGTACCACTGTATCTAATACCAAGGGCTTTTTCCCCTTTACCAGGGAGTTAGTCAAAGTCAAAAGACATAAACCCACCCCCATTCATTTCATCCCTCACCCATTCCACTCCCATCCACCTCCCTTTCCTCCCTCTCATCTTTCCTTTCCTTGTCTGTCTGCTAACCTTCTTAAATCTCTCTGTCACCACTGTAATTCCACCTTTTCTTTGTCCCACTTATTTTTCCTCCCTGCTCCTCCTTCCTTACCAGCTATACTTCAGTCCCATCTCTTTCTCTCCTCCTCTTCATTTTCTCTCTATCACTTTGTTTCATATTTTTAAAACTTTAGATGTTCATACATACATATACCAAGTTTTTTTTTTTTCATTTCATCCCCACATACTCCACTCCCATTCACCACCCCTCCCTCCCTCTTTTCTTGGCTCCTCCTGGATGACAGGTCATCCCTGTATCTCACCCACTACCCTGGGTCAGAGGCAATGCAGCAAAGCACATCCACAGCAAGGCTGCTTCATTTAATTGGTGACCCCCCTTTCCATCTCCTCATGCAGAAAAAAAGAAGATGGGGAGAAATCCCTTTGGGCTGCATCAAAATATCATTCATACATACCAACTACTCCCTTCCTTGCATCACAGCACCATCCACACACAACCAACCTCCACCCATCCCCATCCTCTGCCCCCTCCTGTCCTTCCCCAACAGACATCCCCCTCTTTCCCAGTGCCCCTTTCAACCTATCCATCCATGTCTTCCTTGGTTGCCCCCTCATGTTCACTCCCTCCACCTCTGCCTTCCACTCCTATTTTACTAATCTTTCTTCATTCATTCTCTCCATGTGTCCAAACCATCCAAACACTCCCTCATCAACCCTATCTCTCAGCTCCCCTCCTCACCTCATTTCTCACTCTATCCAGCCTAGTAACTTCCTGTCCACCCTTTCCAAATCCATAAAGGCCCAAAAAATATCCTTACCTTTTCCTAAAGCTTTCTCACACATCTGCCCAACCACAAAACTCTGATCCATGCAATCCCTACCTGACCCAAACCCACACTGTTCCTCATCAATCACTCCCAAAGTTCCTCTCCCAATCCTCTCAATCAAAACCCTCCCATAACCCCTCCCAAGTACACTCAACAAACTGGTTCCTCTGAAACTACTACACTCACGCTTGCCCCCTCCTCCCTTGCAAAGTGCCACAGTAGCACTCCTCCAGTCCTCTGGCATTCCACCTTCCCTCAGACTAACATTAAACAACCTCACCAGCCAGTCCATCACTGCACCTTCCCTTTTGAGACACTCCACATAACACCCACCCAATCCAGGCACCCCACCTGCTCTTATCATTCTAATAACTGCTCTCACCTCATCCTTCGTCATCTCTCCTCCACTTTCCTTATTCATCACTGTCATCTTCCCAGCAATTCCCACAGCAACCACCTTTCCCTCCACATCCTCCCTCACATCCAGCAACTCCCTTAAATATTCTGCCCATCTTCCTCTTATTGCTGGCTTTCTATTATCATTTCTCCATCTGCACCCTTTACCTTTTCCTCTCAACTTCCTTCTTAAACATCTTTTTTATTGCCTTTTTCTTTTTGGCTACCTCCTGTGTATGGGGGAAAAAGCCTTGGTATATGTATGTATGTATGTAAAAATTTTCTGTCATACTCTTACCCCATTTCATATCTGTACTCTGTTTTGCCCCCTTTATATTATGCTTTACTTTTCTTTTCTTTATACCTCTCATATGATTCTCTCGGCCTATTTTGCAACCATCATGTGAATGAATGCTCATTCCTTATCTTCTACAACCTTCTTTGCTTCATCATCCCACCACTTACTACCCTTCCTTCTATTTCCTCCGGTCCTCCACACACCATCTTTGCATAGATATACATACTAAAATAACATTGACTTATTTTTCCCACAGATCACTGGTGAAGAAGGGGAAAACTTCCAAGAAAATGATATTGATCTTTTTCATTCCATGAACTGAAATGAAGAATTGTACCTCATGTTTTTATATTTTGTATACAGTGCCCATCTTTTTTTATAATTTTAAGTCAAATCAAATAGTGGTCCTCCAAATGTATAGAATATTTTAAAAATATATTAACATTATTATTTCATATAACTTTTTTTAATGTAAATAATTTATTGATAAATGAACTTAAAGTGTGATGACAGTTTTGTTGTATGGATGTATTTTGATGCCTTTTTTCATAAATATATCAGAGGAATGTTTGTATTGTATAATTTTGCCCTTACAAATTACATATAACAATTGCAAGCACATCTTTGCACACAGATAACACCCATAGACCAGCTACAAGCAGAGACTGGAGTTTTAAAGGTTAACCAGTTAACCACCAAGCCCAGGTACATTTTTGCATTTTTTTCTTTCGTGATGTTATCTATTTTCATAAGAACCATGTTTAAAACAAATATCTTACCTCAAAAGTACCATTTGAGGGTTTTTTTGATGAAAATGTTCATTGTCTAATAATTTGCATTTTAAAACAGTATGCAGTGCCATTAAGAGAGGAAGAGGAGGTGAATCAGATAGAGAAGAAAAGGTAAAAGGTGCTGATGGAGAGACAATAATGGAAGAGAAGGCAGTAAGAGAGTATGGGGAGAGTGTTTTGGGGAGTTGCTGGGTGTGGAGGAGGCATGGGGAGGGAGGGGTGGTTGCAGTGGGAGGAAGGAAGGTGACAGTAATAGGTGAAGGGAGTGGAGGAGAAATGAGGAATGATGGGGTGGAGGCAGTTGTTAAAATGATGACAGCAGATTTACCTAGTTGTATTTTACGGGACTAGAGCTATGCTTGTTTTGACCCATTTTTGTATCTCTCCACATCCAGTTTGCTTTTGAATTCATGTATAGTTCTGGCATTAACTGTTTCACTGTTCAATTTGTTCCAGACGTCAATCACTCTGTGTGGGAAACTGTTCTTTTTCAGATCTCCTCTGTAGCCGTCTTTCTTTAGTTTCTTTGCGTGTCCTCTTGTTTCTCTTTGGTCCCATTTTAATAGATCATCTCTATCAAGAACTTCCATTCCTTTCATAATTCTGAAAATGGTCAACAAGTCGCCTCTCTCTCTTCTCTGCTCTAACATCGTCAGTTGTAATTTCTCCAATCTTTGTTCGTATGTCAAATTTGATAGTGTAGGTGCCATCTTAGTCGCCGCTCTTTGGATTCTTTCTAATTACTTTGTGTTTTTCTTTGTGCTAGGTGCCCACAATGATATAGCATATTCTAGTTTCGGTCTTATCAATGTAACAATTAATTTCTTAACCATCTCTTCATCCATGTAGTCGAATGCCACCTTCATTGATCTTAACAAATTGTAAGTCTCTCCAAATATCTTGTTTACATGTTTGTCAGGTGTCAAGTCACTTGAGATGATTATTCCTAGGTCCCTCTCTGAGTTAACTTTCTTTACTTCTTTGTCTCCAATCATATATTTTCCCGAAACTCTATTTTTGCCTTTTCCAAATTCCATTATGCTACACTTCTTGATATTGAAATTCATTTTGTATTTCTGACTCCATTCCCATGCTTCATGTAGGTCATCTTGTAACAATCTGCAATCTTCTGTTTTTATTCTCTTGAGCAATTTAGCATCGTCAGCAAAGAAATTCATTTAACAATTCACTCCTGGGGATCGGTGCCACCTGCGTAGAGCCGGTGGCCAGGGGTGGTTGCTGCCGTTTGGCCCCCAACTCTTGGGGTTGGGGGGTGGTCCCACGACGTAGACGTATGGTGTAACATACGATACATCCATGTCTTTCAAACAACACATCACAAACATAAAAAACAAATGCACACCCAGACTTAACGCACTTAAGTCAATCACTGGAACAACATTTGGACAAAACAAAGAAACTAATATAACAATATACAAACAATGCATACGCTCAGTGTTGAATTATGCGAGTCCTGCATGGGCTCCTAATCTCAGTGAGACACACCACAACACCCTTCAAATCATACAAAACAAAGCCCTAAAAACAATTACAGGCTGCACAAATACAACACCTACAGACCATTTACATCATGAAACAAAAGTCCTCAAAGTCAAGGACCACCTCGACATGAGAGGCACACAAACACTTGCCGCAGCCACCACAAACACATTACACCCGCTACACTACATAGCAGAACACCCACACACACCAAGAAACATTAAAACAACACCCAAAGACCTTTATCATGCACAGATACTCTCTTCTCTTCCTCCACAACCACCAAATACCAGCCTCCGGAAACATATTCATAATCATATCACTCACCGCTCCATTAACACACTGAAAGACAACACACTGCTGCATGCCAGACCCCCTGATATCCACCCTTCTGAATCCTCTTTCCCACGAAAGGACAGAGTCCACTTGGCCAGACTGCGGTGCGGTGCGGTCACCACCCAGCACTTCTAAGCTACCAGAAGAGGCTGGATGACCGCATTGTGAACAGCTGCCCAGGATGTAACACTTCACCCCATACCATACAACACATAATGGAAGACTGCATTATACACAATCATGCACGCAAACAACACAACATACGCTCTATAAAGGATTTGTGGGAAAACCCAGTTTCGGCTATGGCATTCCTTGGGGAGACGGGACTGCTCGGACAGACAGTCTAGGGAACGACAACAACAACAACAACAACAACAACAATTCACTCCTTTGTCCATATTATTTATGTATATGGCAAACATTAACCCCTTCACTGGGCCAAAATCTCGCGGGCAGCATTAGCTGCCAGACGTGCGATGTTGCGTCATAATAATCACATTATAAAAATAAAGTCACCGCTGTATTGCTCGTTCTCTCTTTCACCCGTGAATTTTGATAACCACAGAAAATATAATGAAGCCAGTGTCCAGAGTATGGGGGTCACGAAGGTACAACTACAATAAATATAATCAAGACGCTGACATCAGCATCCTCACATACTCACTTGCTCCTCATGACGCCTATGTAGGCGTCATCGTATCAAAGGGGTTAAGAGAGCCAAGACAGAGCCCTGAGGGATACCACTTTTTACTTCTTCCCATTTCAAGTCTTTATCTCTAAGTACCACTTTTATCTTTCTTCCACTTAGAAAGTCCTTCATCCATTCCAACAGCCTACCTTAAATTCCTCCTATTTTTTCAATTTTGTTTATTAATTTTTTGTGTGGTACCTTGTCAAAAGCCTTTTGGAGATCCAGGAAGGCGCACTCTACCCAACCATCTCTTACTTGTATTATTTTTATCAGTCTCAAGTAAAAGCATAATAGATTTGTGGTGCATGATCTTCCACTTCTAAAACCAAATTGTTTTCTTCCAAATGTTTGATCCATCTGTTTCTGATGATCTTTTCGCATATTTTAGCTATTGTACTAGTGAGGGACACTGGTCTAAAGTTTGTAGGATCTTCCCTGTTTCCTCCTTTATGTATTGGTACTATGTTTGTATCTTTCCAATCTTGTGGTACCTTTCCCTCTTTTAATGAGAAGTCTATTATCTTATGTATTTTATCTGTCAGTTCATATATGCACTTTTAATATCCAATTTGCGATTTTATCCGGTCAGTGCGATTTTCTGACATCCAGGCTTTTCATTTGATCTCTTATTTCCTTCTGAGTTATTGTTATTTCTTTCATCATGGGTGAACTTTCTAACCGGTCATCCTCCCAGAGTTGAGAGTTCTCAATTGTAAGAACAGACTTGAAATGTCTGATCATAACATCTGCCATCTCTGTATCATCTGTGTATTCCTTATCACCTTCACGTAGTTTTACTATGTCATGCTTGTCCTTTATTTTGTCATTTACATATCTATAAAAGAGTTTTGGTTGATCCTTACATTTGTCTATAATATCCCTTTCATATTTTTTTTTCTTTCCTGCATATGTTTGCATATTCGTTTCTAAGTACAGTATAAGCTCTTTTAACCGGCACGAGTGGGACCAAAGACGTGCCAGAAAGGGGAAATCCTGGTTACGAGAAGGAATATTAAAAAAAATGCATTTATGGCCTTTATTCAGAGTACTTAAATAAAATTCATTCAATGGCTTCACTTTTGTTGTTTATTTATTTACCAGTATATTCATATTTATTTATCTTTATTTATTTTCATGAAATCACGTATGTCTCTGTTTAGAATGTTTGTCTCTCTGCATTAAAAATTCATTTTGAAGACAGTGAAGAGACATCACGTCGTGAGTCCCCATGTAGGTGCACTGCTCCGCAAACTTGATAAATGTTGCCAATCCTTTAGCGGCATCCTTCCACGTTACTCTTGGCTCTGGGTCATCTTCCTCTTCACTATCAGCCTCTGTTTCCTTACCATGCTTCTCCTCAATCACTGCCTGAATGATTTCGTCGTCAGTTAGTGTGGTGGTGATAGCTTCGTCATTGTCGACCTCCATCCACTCCTGAAGAGCTTCATCAGTGAAGCTAAGCTTAGCACTACCACGCATATCCTTCAACTCAGCCATCACTGCAGCGAGTTCCTGGAAGTGCGCTCCTTTGTTTGCTGTCGGTATGTGTTTGTGTGTTGAGAGAGTTGCTAATAGACAGTCGCACACTTAACATCAGGTGTCTTATTACAGTGGGCACTGGGCCTGACGGAGCGGCGGGATTTGTGGGAGATGGCGGGAAAGATGTGTGCTACCTCTGGCGGCGGCGGGAGTGGCGCGGGAATTTGAAATTTTATTTTTTCTAATTTTTACATTTTTATACAAAATTGTTATTTTCTCGTGAATAATATGCCGGTTATAAGAAGGAGCCGGATAAGAGAATAACGGATAAAAGAGCTTTTACTGTACTTTATATGTTTGCCATTGGATGTTTTTCTGTCTTTCTTAGATGAGGCAGCTGGGTTGGATGGTTGTCATGTGGAGTGTCTAAAAAAGGGAGGTACAGTGATGGACTGGCTGGTGAGGTTGCTTAATATTTTTCTAAAAGAGGGTAGAGTGCCGGAGGACTGGAGGAGTGCCTGTATGGTTACACTTTGCAGGGGGGGACAAGTGTGAGTGTGGTGGTTTCAGAGGGATCAGTTTGTTGAATGTGGTTGGGGGGCTTGTGGGAGGGTTTTGACTGGAAGGATTGGGAGAGGAACAGAGGGAGCAATTGGTGAGGAACAATGTGGGTTTGGGGTGGGTGGGGGTTATGTGGATCAGATTTTTGTGGTGAGGCAGGTGTGTGAGAGGACTGGGAAAAGATGAGTACCATATTTTTTGGACCATAAGACGCGGGCAAAATCGTGAGGTGTGCCTTATGTGTGTCTTCAGTGCAAAAAAAATGCCTCGGACAGTGACATACTATTATATATATGGCGTATATTATATATATTTCATATACGGCGTATATATATATTATATGGTGTATATTATACATATATATGGCGTATATATGGTGTGTATTGCGTATATGGCCTATATTATATATATGGCGTATATTACATATATTATACATATGGTGTATATTGAGTATATTACGTATATTATTTATATTGCGTATATGCATATATTATATTATATTTATTATATATATGGCATATATTATGTATATTATATATGTATATCATATATAATGTCTTTCTCTATCCTATTCTTTCTTCTTTCCCTTTCTCTGACCTCAAGATTTGGCCACAATCCATGGGATTTTTTCTTTTCTTTTTTTAAGTCACAATTTTGAAAAAAATTAGGCCAAGTGTGTTTCACTATGGGGCCAATGGCCAAAGGTACAACATGGAGAGGAAGCTTGAGCCTCAATTTTGGCTGGTCCCTGTATACACACCCCGGAGTCAAGGAACCAGCTATCTACTTGGAGGGGCCCTGGGCATGTCTTATGCTCAGGCATGGTGTGGTCAAATTGTTGGTTTAATTGTTTATTTAGATGACATCCTTATATGCGCCAAGTCAAGAGAAGACCAAAGTAATAAAGTTAAGCTTGTTTTGAATAAATTGGCTTAAGCTAATGTCAAGTTGAATCTGGAAAAATGCGAGTTTAATAAAACTGTCATTGATTTCCTTGGCTATGTAATTTCTGGAGAAGGCTTATCTCCATCACCAAATACGGTTAAAGCTATTCGGGATGCTCCTGTACCAGAAAACTTGCATGAGCTACAGTCATTTCTTGGATTAGTCACACACTATAGTAGATTTATCCCCAAGTTTTCTGAAATTTTGTCACCACTCTATGATTTAACAAAAAACAATGTCAAGTTTGTATGGTCAAACCAGTGCCAAGTAGCTTATGATGTCATTAAAGAAGCTTTATGTAAATCTAATGTTTTATCATGCTTTACTGGAAAGTCAAAATTGATTCTAGAATGTGATGCTTCTCCAGTAGGTGTAGGGTGTGTATTGATACAGGTTGAAAATAATGTTGAAAAACCTATTGCTTTTGCTAGTAAAAAAAAATTACTGCTGCTGAGAAAAATTACTCACAGACGGACCGGGAAGGGCTAGCATTAGTGTTTGGTGTCACAAAGTTTCAATACTATCAGGTAGGAATTTTGAGTTGAGAACGGATCATAAACCACTGCTTGGATTATTTGGAAAAAAAAAACAAAGCAATTCCAATAAATTCAAATGCAAGATTAATCAGGTGGTCTGTTCTGTTGTCACAATATACCTATTGATGATTGTATCAATTCAGGTACACCACCAGAATATGTGAAACTTATAGAAAATGTCAATGCTTTTAACGTTTATTTTGAAGCTGTGCAGAAAATGACTAAAGCAGACCCTGTACTGAGTAAATTAATTTCTCTGGTAAAATTTGGATGGACTAACAACTCGGATGTTTGTCAAAATATTAGCGCAGGTAAGGTAGACATATGCGGTTTTAGAATAGCCTAGCTTGCCCACAAAATCCCACTAGCTAACCTATAGCAATTTTCCAAACATAGGATACGCTAACTATACTAAGTCTAAGGTACCAGCACGAAGTTTCCTACTTAGGGTATCAATCCCATCCTCGTCGCCAATTCATATGCAGGATCGTACCCGCATATAATGAATAGGATTAGGAAACATTAACGATAGGTACCAATTTACCAATTACTTACGGTAGGCACAGGTCCCATAGAAGAGGTAGGGGCCGGTAGGAGCAATCGCGGAAAGCCGGTACGCAAAAGTGTAAGTCTGTTTAGTCATAATCGTCCACAATGTCTTACGTACCTGTCTCTGGATTGTCTTACTGGCGTCTTATGTGTCAACATGTAAGTAGTTAAGTATAAGTTATTTTGGTAGGCGATATACTGCTACCCAACTGGAGTGCTCCTAGCAACTGGCTGTACTGTGCTCGACTGACCGATCCGACCTGCTAACACCGGGCTGTCGTCCGCACGCTCTCTACGTCCGAAAGCGTCGTTCATTTGTTTCGTGTTTTTAGTAGCGAGTTTAAATGACTCTACTGCAATCACGTTGGTGTTATATAAACAACAATGCCATATACTGAGTGTACCCAGTATATTGTGGAAGAAGCTTACCAAAAGCCCACCAATAGTGAGAGGAGCTACCCAACTTTGGGACACTATTGATAAACAAAATCTACATATACCATACATACATATACCAAGGCTTTTTCCCCCTTCCAAGGGAGGTAGCCAAAAAGGGAAAGGCATAAAAACACTCCCACCCATTTCATCCCTAAATACACTCCACACCCCTCCTACCCTTCCTCTCATCTGAGCACCTCCTGGATGACGGGTCATCCCTGCACCCTGCCCACCGCCCTGGGTCAGAAGCAGTGTTGCAAGACACAGTACATCCACAGCGAGGCCGCTTCATTTAATCGGCGACCCCCCCCTCTCCGTCCCCCTTTGCATATAAGGCGAGGACGTGGAGAAATCCCTTCGGGCTGCGTCAAAATTTACTCACACATACTACCCCACCCCCCACTTCCCCGCCCATTCCTCCTCATGCAGTCACAACATCATCCATATACAACCATTCTCCACTCACCTCTGTCTTCCGTCCTCTCCCTTCCTTCCTCAACAGACATTCCCCTCTTCCCCAAAGCCCCCTTCACCCCATCCATCCACCTCATCCTAGGACGTCCCCTCATGTTCACTCCCTCCACATCTGCCTTCCATACCTCTTTTACTAGTCTTTCTTCACTCATTCTTTCCATGTGTCCAAACCATCCTAATATTCTTTCATCAACCCTATCTCCCAAATCCTTTTTCACCCCTGTTCTCCTCCTCACCTCCTCATTTCTCACTCTATCTAGCCTAGTAACCCCCACCATACTTCTCAGACACCTCATCTCAAACACATTCAAACTCCTTCTCTCTTCTTCTCTTATGTTCCACGTTTCTGCCCCATACAGTGCTGTTGGCACAATCACTCCTTCATACAGTCTCCTCTTCGCATCCATTCCCAAATGTCTATTCCTCATTACACTCTTTAAACCACCAAGGCATTTACTCGCTTCTCTCAATCTACATTCTACCTCCACCTTTTCCTGCTACACTTGCACCCAAGTATCTAAAACTATCCACTTCCTCCAGTCGCTCTCCCTTAATGTTCACTTCCAGTCTACTGCCACTTTCACCCCTTGTACATCTCATCACCTTACTTTTACCCACATTTATCTTTAGCTTTCTTCTATCACATACTCTCCCAAACTCTGCCACCAGCTTCCTCAATCCCTCCTCTGACCCTGCCACAAGCGCAGTGTCGTCCGCAAACAACAGCTGGCTCACCTCCCACTTTTCTCCATTTTCTTTAACCATCTCCAATCCCTGACTCACTACCCTAGCATTCACCTCTCGCACCACCCCATCCATGTATAAGTTGAACAGCCAGGGCAACATAACGCATCCTTGACGAAGTCCCACCTTTACTTCAAACCACTCACTCTCTCCATTTCTAATCCTAACACATGCTCTACTACTCTCATAAAAACTCTTGACAGCTCCCAAAAGCTTTCCTCCTATCCCATAAATCTGCATAACCTCCCACAGTGCCTTTCTGTCTACCCTATCATAAGCCTTTTCCAGATCCATGAAAGCCCAAAAAAACATCCTTCCCCTTTCCTATAGCTTTCTCACATATCTGTCTTACCACAAAGATCTGATCTACACAACCTCTACCCGTCCTAAATCCACACTGTTCCTCACCAATTACTCCCTCTGTTCCTCTCCTAATCCTCTCAATTAAGATCCTCCCATAAGCCTTCCCTACTACACTCAACAGGCTAATCCCTCTGAAATTACTACATTCACACTTGTCCCCTTTTCCCTTGTAAAGAGGAACTATACAGGCACTACTCCAGTCCTCCGGTACTCTACCCTCTCTCCAGCAAACATTAAATAACCTCACCAACCAGTCCACCATCACTGCACCTCCCTTTTTCAGACATTCTGCATGACATCCATCCAGACCAGGTGCCTTACCTGCTTTCATCATCTTTACAGCTGCCTTCACCTCATCCTTCCTTATTTCTCCTCCATTCTCCTCACTCATCACTCTCATTTTCTTCGCATTTCCCACTGCAGCTATCTTTCCTTCCCTATCCTCCTTCACATTCAGCAACTCCCTAAAATATTCTGCCCATCTTCCCCTCACTGCCATCTCTTCCACTATCAACTCTCCATCTGTACCTTTTACCTTTTCTTCCCTACTTGATTCGCCTCCTCTTCCTCTCTTAATTTCTTTCCAAAACATCTTTTTATTACTTTCAAAATTTTCTGTCATACTCCTACCCCATTTCACATCTGCTCTCCTCTTTGCCTCCTTTACCTTTTGCTTTACTTCTCTTTTCTTTTCTTTGTACGTCTCATATGACTCCCCTGTCCTCTTTTGTAACCAATCTGTGAATGCTCGCTTCTTCTCTTCTACAGCCTTCTTTGTTTCCTCATCCCACCATTCACTACCCTTTCTTCTATTTCCCCCTGTCCTTCTTGTTCCACACACCATCTTTGCACACTTTAAGACTCCCTCCTTGAACCATCCCCATTCCTCCTCCACACCCATCTCTGCTCTATCCTTTACTCCCTCCCACTCCTCCTTCAGCTTCTTTTCGTACTCCTTCTCCTTTTCCTTTTCATTCAAGGAGTTCACTCTAAGAACCTCCCTACCTTTTGTCCCTTTCCTCCTTCTCCATCTATCTTCCACTCTCAGCTTACCTTCCACCAAAAAATGATCTGATATTCCCCCACCCTCTCCCCTTAGCACATGTACATCCTTAACTCTTCCTATCATAATCCTATTTACCACTACATAATCCATTAGCGCTCTATCTACCACCCTTCCCTCCACCACCCTCTCCCATGTGTACTTATGCTTGACTTTCTTCCGAAACACTGTATTTGCTATCATCAACTCTCTTTCTAGACACATTTCCACCATCAACTCTCCACTACGATTCTTTCCTGGAACTCCACACTTCCCAACCACTCCATCGATTGGACCATTTCCCACCCTTTGGAAAATCGTCCTTGCATTGGTGTTGAAATACAAACAATAATGCTATCTATTGAGTGTACCCAGTGTATTGTGGGCAGAGCTTAGAAAAATGCCCGCCAAAATTAAGGTTGACTTATGGGACTGTTGATAAAAAAAAAAATAAATCCAATTTATGAAAAATCATCCTCGCGTTGGTGTTTAGGTGTAAATAGTACAGAGTCCACTCTGTACTGAGGAGCTTAGAAAAAGTCCACCAAAACTTTGGCCAATAACAAGAGGAGCTGACCTATTTATGGGGTTCTATTGATAAGCAAGATACAAATTTTGGAAAAAATCATCCTGGTGCAATTTACAGAATTTGTGTTGGTTGCTTATTATGCACAAATCTTCCATTAATTTGTAATTGAACATTCTTTAGCTAATTGAAGCACACATGAATTTGTTGTTTGTGTTCTAATGCTTTTCATTTGCTTATGTGGGTGAATTTATCTATATTTTTTCATATTACAGAAATCAAACTCTGTATCCATTTTTTTCAATATCTGCATGGCGAACTGCCAGAGATTATATAAAGAATTTTATTCAGGGGTCGGAATACAAGTCCCCCACCTTTATACAAAAGGGAGTTAGCCCAATGAGATAACCCAGGCTTCATTTCCTTCCACTAACTCCTCCACTATCTCATTCTCATATTAAAGTACAACTTTTCTTATTTAGTCTATAGCCTCGTTTGATAAAGTATGTTTTCTAAAAATATTTCACTAAGATAAGATAATTCAAGGTCAATAACTGCACGAGCTTATTGATAAATCCCTCAGTATTGTCATTTCCTACCAGTGTAAAAGAATACTTTACAATATTCTGAGGCCTGAGCACAAACATATCCACACAGGGCACCCTTGAAGTGAAAGGCTGAATTTGATCAAAACAGTTGTGCTCATGGGGCCTGGTCTTCTTGGCGCTTGGTCCTCCTAGGGCCTCGAACTATTCATAGTGGTATATAATCTTTCATTATATAGTGTACACAACATGATTATTACTAATAGTTGTTTTGGTTGCTATGGACAAGCACTTGTATTTTTGTGGACAATCTCATGTCACTGTCATGGGTAGTTTTGATAATCTCATTGCATAAAAAATGTACTGGAAATAAAAACTTAATCATCACTGATCTTTGGCATCCTTTATTCTCATTTACAAATATGTAGAAATTTACATAATATACATTATTTACAAAGAAAAGCACAACTATTTACAAAGGAAAAACATAAGAACCTACTGCTAAGTACAGCTCTAGGTGTGAGAACATGGGAAAAGAAATTAAACAGAGGCAATATTCCATGGGTTGAAAATGGAAAATTTGACAAACCATTGAAAAAGAAATTAGACAAACAGAATTACAACTTTTGTAATGCATTCTATAATTGTAATATCAGTATGTTTGGCTGGATATCAGTGATCCAGGAACCAATCAATGAGTGATGGATGGCAGAGGGCTACATCTCTGCTACCCATTTTTAAAACCTATCAAACTCTTCACTTCCAGCTGACACTTGGTTTTCAGACCAGAGCAAAGATCAACCTCAAGTGCATCTTTTCACACGAGGACAACTGACAATTGATGACTGCTCCCCTCCTACTACTTTCCTCTGGTGACATAGAAAGTCACACATATAGTACAAACAACAGTTCAAAATTTCTCTGCAAAGAGATCTATGGGAGGGCCTGAAGACCAATGCCAACCACTGTGAAGCAGTGGGTTTCCAGTCAATGAAAGTTGAAGATGGACCCTCCCCCTCAAATCTACCAGTAGGCATGAATTTCAAAGGGCAAATGCCACTCAAATCTTTGTTTTGTGTTGGTAATAAAGATATCACTCAGAAGTAATAGGTGGCTACAGCCTAAAAATGCAATTTCTGAATTTCATACCAGTGGATAAAAATAACCTTCCTTCTTTAAAAAGTATGAGATCTTTGTTAAGAGTGCAGAGTAAAAGATTTATCGAGATTGAAATTAACCAAGTCAAAAAATCTCATGTTCAAGAATATGACATAAAAACTTGATAAAATGATAAACCAACACTACCACCAGTTATCACCCTGACAGAGGGCAATTCTACAAAAAATGAAAGAAGCTATACTGTTATTGTTGTTTTTCATTTTCAAATTATTATTATCAGTCTTCAGACTCTACTCCATGATTTATATTTTGTATAAACAATTCACATCACTGTCATATCACTGAAGGATTAACATTCTGATGCCCATACAATCAAATGCATTACAAATAAGAAACATGTATGTTTACATTTTCAAATTTAATCAAATCCTCAAGTTTCCTCTTTAAATCCCTTGAGTAAAGTAAAAGTAACGAGACCATGTCTCCTCCACACAGCCAAACAAAAAAAGCATTCAGTATCAAACTTAGTCAAATTTCACCGGCACTCTTGACAGGTGGTGCCTAATCAAAATCTGAACCATTGAAACATATCTCTCCTGCTTCAATGAACTGCTGAATTCATTTACTATGGCTGAGTGTGGTGTGTGTGGGGAAGGTAGAGGGTAGGGTTGGAGGAGGGGTCTGATAGGAGGTTGGATAACTGGATTTCCCTTTTAAAAAGCAATTCACTGGTTAATTTGCTGCACAATGCATCAGTTTCATATGGACTGACAAGTAAATTGGAAAGGCTTGGGTGGGGAGGAGCTAAGGAAATTTTCAAGGGATGTAATTTGATATACAACAAAGAAGACTCTTGAATGTACTGTTAGGCTCTTCATTCACTTCTCAGTCAAAGTATATAGATTTCAGGTTCAATTCAGATGTCTAAATACAGGAGCTGATGAGTTTACATAATCTAGGCTCAGACAGGCAAAGTGATCAGGCTCTAGAATACCTACAAAAACAAAATAAATATCTGTTCATATCATAGGGCTGGCATGGTTCTGGATTGCTTATGTCCTGAAAACTGTACAATGATACAAGTGTGAACATCAGAAAAGGAGAGATGGAATTCACTTATGAAAATCGTACTTATGTGAAACTGAGTAAGCTTTGAGAAAGTGGGAAAATCTAATCCAAAAGGTAAAGCATTAAAAAGAATCAATGCTTAAGTCATTCTGAAACATGGGTATACAGCCACTGAAACGTATTTCCCCAGTAATGAAGTCGTTGTTGAACAGGTGATTTATGGTCAACAATATCAATTAAGCTACATGCACAGATACTAGATTATATGCAGAATAGCTACCTCTATATAAAGTATATGATGAATACACTCATTTGTCATATTAAATACCTAGGAACTGATAAGAATACTCAATGTAAATGAACTCTGCAGAATATCAAGTGTGCTAAGACACTTGATGACCAAACTGTGGTCTCATTGACATTTTTCAGGACTTAAACAACCAATACCGTAATAATAATACACACATACACGCTGACAAGCACAGGCATGTATACACATACACACACACACATGTATATCTATACATTAACACTAAAGAAGTCTATTATATCATCATTAGTATTTTCAGCTGTACAAGGCTTATGGGGGAGAGAAGAAAGAGGAAATACCATGTAACAGAATGTAATAGAAACTGAGAAAAATGACAAAGAACTCTAATGCAAAGAAAAGAATATTCATATTAGTATATCTAATAACACAATATAACAATATTATAATTTGAAAGAAATAAAAATAATTTCAGTAGGCTGTCTACTACTTCTTGCAACTGAATAATACAATCATATGAAATCAAGTTACTAATATTATAGTATCAGCTACTTCTTGCAGCACAAAATTTGATCCACAGAATGTCAGTATGGCTCATGATACTAATATTACCACAATAAATGAAAACGAGTCAAACAAAGGATAACCAATAACAAAATTCTGAAAATTAGGTAGAAACTTTTCCAGATCACTGAATCAATTCCTATATTATCTGCAGAAGTTATGGAAATTAAGAAGACCAATTTAGGCAAAGAAGACAGAACTATGTGAGGTCATCACAGTTGGGGCTCTATTTATGGAATTTCTATTGGTGAATCCTCTCTTCAAGGATTCATTATCATGTGAGTCACTATTTCTGGACCTCCTTTAACTGGAGCTTGTGGTAGCCAGATTTCTATTTGTAAACCTTTCTAGGAATATTCCAGCTGAAACAAATGAGTGGGTCTCTAGGTTATCTTGTATGTTTTTCATTAAAAATATGAAGAAGAAAAAAGAAAGAAATAAAATGAGAAAGAGTGAAAAAGAAAAAAAGGAAATAACATCTTTCAAGCAGAAAGTACCAAGATCAGAAAATATGTATATATCAAAATAATAAAAACAGTAATAAAAACAGATGCCATTAAAGAAAGCTTGGATTTCGTTTATGCATATTATGTTACTGATAGTTGACAAGTATAAACATAAATATGTTCTTACTGATCTTCAATGGATAATCAAATCAAGTACAACTCTGTATGGAGATACTACCAGTCAAAATACTTCCATGGAGACCAGGACACAATACTACAATCTTGCTGACATGAGTGTACTGTACGTGTTCTTGATATTACATAACAAAAACCTGAACTAAAGCAATGCATATAAAAATAGTACAAATGTTTAAACTTATATAAACTAAAATTGGATCATAATGTTCCCGATTAGAAAAAGTGTCAAGCGATAAATGGATTAAAAGTTTCATACAAGAAATGCACCCCATTACTGTATCTATAATAAAGGCTATAAATTCTTAATAATACACGTAGTCCAAGGATATGTCTTCGATACACTGAAAACTGACAGCATTACACACGGCTGCCAGATCCAAAAGGAAGTCAAGTAGAACACTGCATTTTCTATATGTCAGCAGCAATAGCAAGAAAATGGGATCTCGATGCCAGGCAGGAGCTAAAGATTCTATTAAGGGTAGCACAAGTTGATCTGGAATCTTCTGCACATGCCTCAGGCTGGCAGAATGACCACATCAGGATCTCTCTTTCAGAGAAGCATGACTTTGGTTAGACTTTGCTAAGCCAAGACAAGTCTACTTCTCATGATACAAGAGAGCTCGGCCATGTGCACATGTATGCTCACATTTAAACACATACATACACACTCCCACACTAAATTGCTTACAATATGAATCAGTTCTAATGGCACACAAGAGGATGTCCAGATATTTGGTCTTTCAAATGAAGCTTACCCATCAGGACCTCTCTTTCATCTACTCTTCAACCTTCACTTGTATGTTCCATGACAGCCAACTCTCAATCACAAGTCTGGGGGTCAACTATGTCAACCATTTTATAACTGGTTGGTATAAATGAACAATGATCCAGCGGCCACTATGCAGCTAAAATTTATATGTGGAGGGCAGTCATTATCTTTTATTTTTTCTATACAAGTCCTAATAACATGAGGCATTGCTATTCCTAAAACTCTTTCAGCAATTACTGAAATTGGCATTATCCCCTTCACTACTGAAGTGTTGCACAAAAGAGTTGAATAAAACAAGTCTGGTGGCAGCATGAATAATAGAAAAAGTGCCACCCAATGTGGAAGGAGTTAATTTTGAGAAGAAAAAAAAAAAAAAAAAAAAAAAAAAAGGAGGAGGAACTATCTAAAAGTCTAGTGACAACCTGAATAAAAGGACAAATTTCACCCAGTAGGGAAGGGGCTAACAGATCTGCCTTGACACCCACAATCAATATTTCATCAGTGTACAAGGCTGCCTCATAGTGCCAGCAGAATTCTAGGCTTCCATATCTCCAGTTGACAGCCATCTAGCTATCACATCTACTCACAACGATATGTTTCCCCAGTGGTGACATTCATCACCACTGTTACAATGTATTAAGTGTTCTAAATCAACATGGAGGAACGTGTTGCTGACTCTGGCAGGTCACTGAGTGGCTGTTAGGAGGGTACTACTCCAGGTGCAATCCTCCATCACTTTCATAACACCTCTGCACATCTGATAGCATGTGCAACCCATATACCTTCTTTGTCCAGGTGCCAATTTTGCTTTTCCCCCTACAAGTGCTAAATACATAATCCCTTACATCTCCCCATACACATTATGCATAATTTTTCTATGTTCTCTTACATGCATTTGATGATATTCCAATATATCCTTTTACAAGCTCTGTATACCATACCTAAGCATTCTCTTAATTTGGCCATTGAATTACCTCATGTATCCCCCTTCATGTGCGAGGTGCGGTCCGCAGCCTATCCCTATACAATATGTGCGACATAATTATAATTCAAGCATATATTCCTAAATATATAATGCACCATCCCCATGCATCCCCTCATATGTGCAATATATCTTTTATATGCTCCTCATGGCTCTAACATTTACATAAAGTTTACTTCCTTCACATGCTCTATATACCCATTATATATGTGAGACAGCCTTTTCTCATGCATCTGACAGCAATATAACAAGTATCAGTGTTTATGAGCCAGAAGTTATACAAAGGGAGGAAAACCATTCCATTTACATGTGGTTCCCCAACACATATACACACACATACACACACAACCTCTCTTCCAGTTTCACTACCATATATGTGGAAGGAGGAGCTGGAAACCACAATACCGGTTCCTGTCATACCACTAGAAAACCTTGGGCTAGTTCTCCTGCAGGACTATAATTGTCCTGCCTCTCCTGCATTTAACTGAGTCCTAGGCCTTCATGAGCTGCAGGTGATGTCTGATTCAGGAGCTCAGGACTACTTGAGCCGTTAGGATGCTGGCAACTACCTTCTTGGCAGCACTTGTAGAAACCTACACCACAGACCTTTTTGACTATGATACCTCTCGACACTCAGTTGACTAGAGTGTGGCCAATGACTGTGGCTATGCATGTATCCCCTACATTAGATGGTAAGTTTCTTGTTTTCTATATTTCATTACAGTTATGGCACAATAAATCGTCCACAAAATACGACAGCGAGCACAGATAGAGCTATAGACACTGGACTTCCACATTTCTTCTTGCTGCTTGATAAAAATATGCTGAAACAGAATGTGACACTAACAACAATGAACACTCTTAGAGACTCAGGTCTTACAGTCTAAATGATGTGTTCTTTCTCAATTTATACTCTCGGCAGCTGAGCTAGATTTCTGGCCTGTTTTGTCTAGACTCCCAATAAGAACCAGAAACATCCTTTCCCGAATGGGAGACTTTCACCCATTGCAATGATGATGACCTCGAAGAATCTGCTGAGAAAGGACGTGGTGATTGGCAAAGCAACCCAAGATAGAAGACAGGGGGAGTACAATTCTTCAAATTACCACTATGCTCCTTACCAATATGTTAAAAAAGGGGCAAGTGCATATTGCAAGTAGAGCACTTATATAACTGGGAAATTCCATCATGGCTAACTCTTACATGGATACTGTTGATTTCAGTTTTCCTTTCTGAATAAGTTCTACTACCATCTGCACAATCTTACAAGCCAATTCTCCAGTTTCCAGGCACTTCTTTAAAGACGTCTGCTAAGTATTTATCATCAACTATCATCCTTTCTTCTGTCATTTGTTTACCTGTTGATAACTTTCTGTGAAATTTCACATATTAAGCTACTTTTTAGTCTCAATTCATATTCATTTTACAGACCTCACTACTATAGTCTGTAAGAGTATCTTGGAACTAATCCTCATCAATACATTAACCCACTTTTTCATGACAACCAGTGTGAGAGAATAACTTAATATCCTGTTCAACTTCTTAGAAGTTGATCTGTTGGTCGTTCATGTCTTTCCTTGATCTGCAGTGTCTGCTGACCTTGTGCAAGGTAGCATTACACCAGTCACCACCTTCTTGTGCATTCTGTCACTTCTTCAAGCCTCTGGTTTTCCTCAAAACTTTTGCCACGAGGTCAGACTATTCTTCTGGTATTAATTTGCAAAAATTCTAGTTCTCCTTAGACTTTACCTCTAGAATGTAGGCTTTTACCACCAGATCACCCAGCTCAGACCTACTGCACAAGATGTCCCCTCCCTTGCCCAATTTTCAACAATGAAATGTTTCCTTGAGTTGTTTTCACGACCGCTGTCGTTTCTCGCTTTTGAGCATCTTCTATCTGTGATCACCCAAAAATCATTCGGTCTTAGGGCATTCTTCCCCGAACACACTCTATCCGTACACAAGTACCTCAAATCCAGGGTGATCTGTAATTGCCACTGCACACACAATTCCAGCACCTTTCTTACTTCAATCCACAGTTCAAACCTCCAATCCTTGAAACTTAAATGGTACAAGGAAAGCCATCGCGTGCACCACAAGAACACTTAAGACTATTACATATGTATCTAAACCAACTAACGAGATCCTTTCTTGGGATCATCTGCTCCTCCCCCGAAGTCTTGCCCCACATGGAGCGGATTTGCGTTGGCCATTTTACCTGTGGGGCCCACGTGGCCTGTGCTACCGTAGAAGGCCGATGTGGATTCATACAAGTTGGAACCATTGGTGTAGACGGCGCTGTCCTCGGTATAGGTGCCTTCAGACTCGTCTTCAGCCTCTTCAATGGGTCCTTGGTACAAGGAAGATCCACTGTACATGTCCGGAAGGCGTTGTGGAGGGGAGTACTCTCTGTTGCTGTGGCGCGCTCCTGCAGCGCCGGCGATTCGTGATCCGCTGAGGCCTTGAAGACCCTGTAGGCCAGTGGGAGTAGGATCCCGAGCTCGGCTTCCTGGACCTGGTAGCGGATCACTCGGGTCTCGGCGTGAGGAAGCGTGGTTTGAAGAACCGTGAGGATTAGAACCGTGAGGGGAGTTGCCGTGGGGAGAGAGGCTGTGGGGAGATAGGCCGTGAGGTGACGGCCCATGAGGGGAAGGTCCATTTGGGGAAGGACCATGAGGAGATGGACCGTGTGGAGAAGGGCCATGCGAATTGTTCTGAAGGTCAGCTGGAGGGGGAGGCAGAGCCTCGCCAACTAGATCGAAGTCTCCAGTGTGAACACCTCGCTTCATAGCGGCCGGACTCGCCCGGCTCTTCACCAGGTGACGAGGGAGTGAGCCTGTAGAGTAAGGAACCTGCAAGAAGAATACAGTCAGTCAATCCCTGTTAGCGTCCATCTTACGTGACAAGAATGAATAACAATTTCCTTGAATAAACTCTCCATTCCTTTGCCATATTGTCACTAACCTCTTCTAATCCCCAAAACAGGTGAAACTGTTTGACACACAAAAAACACACACACACACACACACACATAAACACACACTTCAGCGAATGGACGGCTTGGATGACGTTCTGAAGAAAACTGAAGTCTGTGGATCCCAACGCAAAGAGAAGTGCCTAGTGTTTTTACAGGGTGGGGGGAAATTGCTCGTGGAGTAGTGGGAAAGTAGGGAAAGAGGAAAAGGGGAGGGATTACTGAGGGAAATGGAAGGAAATGAGGAGGGAGTAGACTTGGCCCAGCCAGACAAGCGAAAGGTAAACAAAAGACTGAGTGATGATGAAATGTCTAATAAAAATGTAAAGATTAGAAGTATAGAGAGGAGCAATACAGTAGAAAGTGACGAGAATATGTTCCAGGGATTTAAAGAAGGTGGGGGGGACACAACCCCCCCCCCCCGACTGATAAGACTAGAGGAGAGAGTTGATAAGGTGATCGAGGACTTGGAACGTAAGTTAGGTAATGTTGACTCCATTTTCCAGAGAATTGAAAGGTTGGAACAACTAGAGAAGGCAAACAGAAACTTAACTGAAGAAATAGAGGACCTAAAAAGACAGTTAGGAAATGTAAAGGAGGAGAATGAGAAATTGAAGAAGAATAGTAATGAAAACAGAGAGAAAATAGCTAAAGAAGCTAAAAATTGGAGAACAACCCAAGAAGGGAATAAGGTTTCATTCACTGACATAGTCAAACAGCAATTGAAAGAACATAATGAAGACTCAGTTATTAAAGTGATGAGACAGAAGGAGAATATAGTAAGAGAATTAGCTGACAAAAAGAAATGTATAATTATATTAGGAATGGAAGAGAAACAACCCAGATAGAACCGCAAGAATCAAGGAGGAAAATGAAAGAGTAAGCAGTTTATTAAAATTAGTCCAGGAAGATGAACCAGAAATTATAAAGGAAATTGAGGAAAAATTCAGACTCGGAAAATATAGTACAGATAAGACCAGACCAATTAAGATTAAATTCAGGTCACAAACAACGGCAGAGAAAATTCTATCCAAAACAGGGAAACTAGCAACAAATGATCAATATAAAAAGGTATGGATAAAAAGAGAAATGAATAAGGAGGAAAGAGAGGCAGAAAAGCAGAAAAGACTTGAAGCTAAGGCAAAAAACGAGGAAAGAACGGAGTCAGAGAAAGAGAGATTCTATTGGAGAGTAGTGAACATGAAAATAAAGCAGTTCGACATACTAAAGAAAAACATAAGGGAAACAGAGAACACAATGGAAGTGGCAGAAAACTAAGAGCGTCTTACACAAATATAGATGGATTGATAACAGGATTGAATGAACTGAATGATTATTTGAAAGAAAAAGAACCGGACATAATGGGAATTGTAGAAACAAAATTAAAAGGCCCACTACCACCCAACAGTGTAGGACATGATGCATACAATTATTGGATTAGAAACAGAGAGAAAAAAACAAGGGGGTGGAGTTATGTTCCTGACTAAGAAGGATATAAATGTGAAAGGTGTCATATATGGAAAGAATACAGTAGAGATGATTATGATAGAAGTGGAAGACCGAGATAAGAAGAGCAGAAAATTTGTGATCAATTATGTGCCTCCGAAAACAGCCTCATGGGAGGAGAGTGAACATAAAAGTATGTTAGAGGACACAAAGATAGCATTAACTAAAATAATGGAAGACGGAGGAAGAATAGTTATGATGGGCAACTTTAATTGCAAAGAAATCTGCTGGGAAGAAATGACAGTAAAGAAGAACCATCGAGGCTAGACTTAATAATTACATCTGAACCTAGAATAGTGGACAAGATTGAATATAAAACACCAATAGGTAAAAGTGACCACATATTGATTGAACTGGAACTTAATGAAGAAAAATATATGAAAAGAAATGAACAATATAGAAAAGGAAGAATGATGTATGAAAAAACAAACTTTGATAAAATAAGAGAATTCTTCCAACAAGAAAACTGGGAAGAAATATACAAAGAAGAAACATCAGTGGAAGAGAAATGGAATATTTTGACAAAAATTTACAAAAAAGGAGTGGAAAAGTATGTCCCAAGACAAAAACAAGAAAAAGAATAAAATGCTGGTACAACAAAAGTTGTAGGGAGTTAAAAGACAAAAGAGACAAAGCCTGGACCAGATGGAAAAAAGACAGAAGACCTGAAAAATGGAAAATATATACTGGTTATAGAAATGAATATGTACAAAAGTGCAGAGAGGAAAAAAGAAAATATGAAAAAGATGTTATAGAAAAGTGTAAAGATCAACCAAAACTATTCTACAGATTTGTAAACAATAAACTGAAAAACAAACAAGACTTGGAGAAATTAAGACAAGGAGGAGTTGAATACACTGAGGAAATGGAAATGGCAGAAATTATGAACAAACATTTTAAATCAGTGTTTACAAGGGAAAATATACAACCTGAAGAGATTGAGTGGAAAGAAAAAGTCCCCCCTATGGAAGAAATAGAAGTAACAAAGAATGAAATATTGACACACTTGGGTAATTTTGATGTCAGAAAATTGCATGGGCCAGATGAAATAGCAAACTGGATTCTGAAAGAATGCAGGAATGAACTGGCAGACAAAATACATAGCATAATAAGCAGTTCCTTAAAAGAAGGAAAAGTTCCAGAAGATTGGAAAAAAGCAAATATAGTACCTATATATAAAGGAGGAAATAAAGAAGAACCTACCAACTATAGACCAGTCTCTCTAACAAGTACAATAGCAAAAATTTGTGAAAGAATTATCAAAAGTAGATGGGTAAAATACTTGGAAAAAAACAACGTACTAAATCCAAGGCAATTTGGATTCAGACAAGGACGATCATGCGTCACCAATTTAATATGTTTCTATTCAAGGCTAATAGATATAATACAAGAAAGAGATGGATGGGCTGATTGTGCATTTCTAGACCTAAAAAAAGCTTTTGACAAAGTACCACATAAGAAGTTGCTTAAGAAATTAGAATATGAAGGAGGAATACAAGGTAAATTGCTAAATTGGATGGAAGACTTTTTGCAAGAAAGAAAAATGAGAGTAGTGATAAGAGACCAGCACTCAAAATGGAATGAAGTAATAAGCGGTGTCCCGCAGGGAACAGTTCTGGCCCCAATAATGTTTGCTATATATATTAATGATATGGATGAAGGAATTGAAAGCTATATGAGCTTCTTTGCAGATGATGCAAAACTACTGAAAAGAGTGAAAACTGAAGAAGATTGTGAATCACTACAGAGAGATCTAAATAAAGTACAAGAATGGAGTAGGAAGTGGGAGATGGAGTTCAATACAAAAAAGTGTAGTATAATGGAATTTGGAAAAAGCAAAAACAGAATAACAGGATCATATAATTTGGGAGAAGAAGGAATAAAAAAAGTAGAAAATGAGAAGGACCTGGGAGTCATTGTTATGAATAATATGTCACCTGAGAAACATATAAATAAGATTTTTGGAGAAACTTATAATTTAATAAGAACAATCAAAGTGGCATTTACATACCTGGATGAAGAAATGGTGAGGAAAATCCTAATCACCCTGATAAGACCAAGATTGGAATATGCAGCAACGATATGGTCACCAAGTACAAAAAAATGTATAAAAAAACTTGAAAGAATACAAAGAGCAATTACAAAATTGGCACCAACACTCTCAAAACTATCATATGAAGAGAGACTACAAAAACTTAAACTACAGACACTAGAGCAAAGAAGAGAGAGAGGAGATTTGATAGCTATTTACAGAATTATGAAAGGCATAGAAATTACTGATAGAGAGAATCTGATAAAATGGGATGACAGAAATACAAGAGGACACGGAAAGAAAATAAAAAAAGACAGCTATAGAAGAGATTTGAAAAAGAACAGCTTTCCTCACAGAGTAATAGACAGTTGGAACAAGTTAGATGAGAAAGTGGTGTGTGCAAAAACAATACATGAATTTAAAAATAGTTTAGATAAAATGAGATATGAAGACGGGACCCCACGAGCATAGCTCCCCTTCCCGTAAAATACAACTAGGTACAACTAGGTAAATACACATACAGAGAGAAAGAGAGGAATAAAGGGAGAGGAAAAAGGAAGAGAACAAAAGAGAGGGAGAGAAAGCAAGATAGAGGGAGTGATATATTTATAGAGATGTGGTTTTTGTAAGTGCATATGGGCCTGGCAGTGAGAAGAGCGTAGAAGAGAGGCTTTTTGGATAGAGGATTTAGGGAGAAATATCAATGTAATAGTACTGGGAGACCTTAATGCTAGGGTAGGAAAGGATCCAATTGATGGAGTGGTTGGGAAATGTGGAGTTCCAGGAAAGAATCGTAGTGGAGAGTTGATGGTGGAAATGTGTCTAGAAAGAAAAATTATGATAGCAAATACAGTGTTTCGGAAGAAAGTCAAGCATAAGTACACATGGGAGAGGGTGGTGGAGGGAAAGGTGGTAGATAGAGCATTAATGGATTATGATAGGAAGAGTTAAGGATGTACATGTGCTAAGGGGAGAGGGTGGGGGAATATCAGATCATTTTTTGGTGGAAGGTAAGTTGAGAGTGGAGGATAGATGGAGGAAGAGGAGAGGGACAAAGGGTAAGGAGGTGCTTAGAGTGAACTCCTTAAATGAAAAGGAAAAAGAGAAGGAGTACAAGAGGAAGCTGAAGGAGGAGTGGGAGGGAGTGAAGGATAGAGTAGAGCTGGGTGTGGAGGAGGAATGGGGATGGTTCAAGGAGGGAGTCACAAAGTATGCAAAGATGGTGTGTGGAACAAGAAGGACAGGAGGAAATAGAAAAAAGGATGGTGAATGGTGGGATGAGGAAACAAAGAAGGTTGTAGAAGAGAAGAAGCGAGCTTTCACAGATTGGTTACAAAAGAGGATAAGGGAGTCATATGAGAGGTACAAAGAAAAGAAAAGAGAAGTAAAGCAAAAGGTAAAGGAGGCAAAGGAGAGCAGATGTGAAATGGGGTAGGAGTATGACAGAAAATTTTGAAAGTAATAAAAAGATGTTTTGGAAAGAAATTAAGAGAGGAAGAGGAGGCAAATCAAGTAGAGAAGAAAAGGTAAAAGGTGCAGATGGAGAGATGATAATGGAAGAGAAGGCAGTAGGGGGAAGATGGGCAGAATATTTCAGGGAGTTGCTAAATGTGAAGGAGGATAGGGAGGGAAAGATAGCTGCAGTGGGAAATGTTAAGAAAATGACCATGATGAGTGAGCAAAATGGAGGAGAAATAAGGAAGGATAAGGTGAAGGCAGTTGTTAAGATGATGAAAGCAGGTAAGGCACCTGGTCTGGATGGATGCCATGCAGAATGTCTAAAAAAGGAGGTACAGTGATGGTGGACTGGCTGGTGAGGTTATTTAATGTTTGCTGGAGAGAGGGTAGAGTGCCGGAGGACTGGAGGAGTGCCTGTATAGTTCCACTTTACAAGGGAAAAGGGGACAAGTGTGAATGTAGTAGTTTCAGAGGGAGCTTGTTAAGTGTAGTTGGGAAGGCTTATGGGAGGATCTTGATTGAAAGGATTAGGAGAGAAACAGAGGGAGTAATTGGTGAGGAACAGTGTGGATTTAGGACGGGTAGAGGTTGTGTAGATCAGATTTTTGCGGTAAGACAGATATGTGAGAAAGCTATAGGAAAGGGGAAGGATGTTTTTTGGGCCTTTATGGACCTGGAAAAGGCTTACGACAGGGTAGACAGAAAGGCACTGTGGGAGGTTTTGCGGATATACGGGATAGGAGGAAAGCTTCTAGGAGCTGTCAAGAGTTATTATGAGAGTAGTAGAGCTTGTGTCAGGATTAGAAATGGAGAGAGTGAGTGGTTCGAGGTAAAGGTGGGACTTCGTCAAGGATGCATTATGTCGCCCTGGCTGTTCAACTTATACATGGATGGGGTAGTGCGAGAGGTAAATGCAAGGGTCGTGGGTCAGGGATTGGAGCTGGTTAAAGAAAATGGAGAAAAGTGGGAGGTGAGCCAGCTGTTATTTGCGGACGACATTGTGCTTGTGGTAGGATCGGAGGAGGGATTGAGGAAGTTGGTGACAGAGTTTGGGAGAGTGTGTGATAGAAGAAAGCTGAAAATAAATGTGGGTAAAAGTAAGGTGATGAGATGTACAAGGGGTGAAAGTGGCAGTAGTCTGGAAGTGAGCATTAAGGGAGAGCGACTGGAGGAAGTGGATAGTTTTAGATACAGTACTTGGGTGCAAATGTGGCAGGAAAAGGTGGAGTGAAGGCGGAGATAGAATGTAGATTGAGAGAAGCGAGTAAGTGCCTTGGTGGATTAAAAAGTGTAATGAGGAATAGACATTTGGGAATGGATGCTAAGAGGAGACTGTATGAAGGAGTGATTGTGCCAACAGCACTGTATGGGGCAGAAACATGGAACATAAGAGAGGAAAAGAGAAGGAGTTTGAATGTGTTTGAGATGAGGTGTCTGAGAAGTATGATGAGGGTTACTAGGCTAGATAGAGTGAGAAATGAGGAGGTGAGGAGGAAAACAGGGATGGAAAGGGGGTTGGGAGATAGGGTTGATGAAAGAGTATTAGGATGGTTTGGACACATGGAAAGAATGAGTGAAGAAAGACTAGTAAAAGAGGTATGGAAGGCAGATGTGGAGGGAGTGAACATGAAGGGACGTCCTAGGATGAGGTGGATGGATGGGGTGAAGGGGGCTTTGGGGAAGAGGGGAATGTCTGTTGAGGAAGGACGGGAGAGGACAGAAGACAGGGGTGAACGGAGAATGGTTGTATATGGATGATGTTGTGATGCATGAGGTGGAATGGGCGAGGGGATGGAGGGTGAGGTAGTATGTGTGAGAAAATTTTGACGCAGCCCGAAGGGATTTCTCCCCGTCTTCTCCTTTATGCATGGGGGGACGGAGAGGGGGGGGGGTCGCCGATTTAATGAAACGGCCTTGCTGTGGATGTGCTGTGTCTTGCGACACTGCTTCTGACCCAGGGCAGTGGACAAGGTGCAGGGATGACCCGTCATCCAGGAGGTGCTAAGATGAGAGGGAGGGTGGAGGGGTGTGGAGTGAATTCAGGGATGGAATGGGTGGGAATGATTTTATGCCATTTCCTTTTTGGCTACCTCCCTTGTAAGGGGGAAAAACCCTTGGTATATGTATGTAAGATTCATTCTATCCGACCTTCGCGAATCCGACTAGTCCAAAAATCCGACTTTTTTCTTCAATGTCCCCAAGTTGGAAAAAAAATTAAATTTGTCCAAACAGCCATATATATATATATATATATATATATTTATATATATATATATATATATATATATATATATGTATATATATATATATATTTATATATAATATATATATATATACATACATACATACGAACACCTCGTATAACGAGCCTAAATTTTGTCAAAAGAATGACTCGCAAATCGAGCAACGCTTCGCATAACGATTCACGAAGAGGCAACGTTAGGTCCCTTGCATCCCACACGTGACTCACTCCCACCCAGTGTTGGCATGTGGTGCAGTTGATAGAATTAAGCAGACTTTTGAAATATATTTCTAAATTTGGAATTAATTCGAGTAAATATTGAAAGTATCTTACGTTTACCATTATTCCATTTATCTTTATCCAATATTGTAAATAGGAACAACTCATGACACCGTTATAACAAACGTAAGAATAAATGGTATCAAATTTCTTACAAACGTAGCAGTTCTGGCAACTCGTTTGCTTCTCGGCGTCTATCGTTCGTCGTGTGAGCATCGTATGTCGCTTGTGATCTCTATTTCAAGTAAACGTGTTAATTTTATGTTTATCTTAGGTGAATGTTATTTTTTTAAATTTTGTTTTAAATCAAATTATGCAAAGGAACTTGTTTAAATTCAACAGGAATATATTCTAAAAAGTAATATTTTCGAGGTCCGGAACGCATTAAATCTTTTTTCTATTGGGAATATTAGAGTCGATTGAAGAGTAATTGAGTTAACGTGAGATTTCTTGGAATGAATTAAACTCGTCAATCGAGGGTCTACTGTATATATAAGTATATCATATTATATCATATTATATTTTATATATATATATATATATATATATATATATATATATACATACATATAAATATATATATATCTATATATATATATATATATATATATATATATATATATATATGCGTAAGTAATCTTCAGTGCATCTGCACTGAAGATGTAATTATACGAAAGCGCTCTGCTTCGTTACTTTACTTTTCCTAGTGGTTACTTACGCATTTGTGAACACACGCTCCTAGTGTTTTTATTGCATATATATATATATATATATATATATATATATATATACATATATATATATATATATATATATATATATATATATATATATATATATGCATATATATACATATATATATATATATATATACATATATATACATATATATACATATATATATACATATATAATATATACCATATATATATATATATATATATATATATATATATATATATAGTATTTGTGTGTGTGTGTGGTGTGTGGTGTGCGTGTGCGCGTAGGAAGAGGAAAAAGAGAATGTGGAGGAGTAGGTGACAGGAAAAGAGCAAGGAAGAGGAGACTGGGAGGAGGAAGAGAAAAATTCATACCGCTTTGTTGAAGGCTCGGGTGACCATAGGTGATTTGTGTCTCCACTGTCCATACGGAGGCAGCTGCCCCAGCTGTTGTAACTGCTGCTGCTGCTCCTGGCTCAGAGGTCCTACGGGCAGCTGGTCATAGGGGATAGGTTGTTGTAGCTGTTGTTGTAGCTGTTGTTGTTGCTGCTGCTGTTGTTGTTGAAAAGCTTGTTGCTGAAAGATTTGCTGTTGAACGGCGAGCATGTGGTGGTCAGGTGGAGGGTGTTCGGGGAGAGGTGGAGGGGGGCACTGCTCCCATGGAGGGATGTAACCACGCTGGATTGTCCCATGAGGCTGTAAAAAATAACAATAAAATAAAAAAAAAAGAATGGTAAGGGTATTACCCTTCCGCGAACGTTGATTCATAATTCTTTTTTTTTTCTTTATCCTTGTGCTTCTTTTTCGCCATGTGTTAGAAATTATCTAAAAGGTGAAATATTTACTCTTAATATTAAATAAATGTGTAACATTTAAAAATCGTATTGTTCCATAGATAATGTAGACTGCTGGATTAGCAGAAAAAAATAGTTCCTACGATGATGAATTTCAACAGTTTGAGTCCTGTGTTCCCAATTCCTCCCCCTCTGTGTTCCCTATCCCTCTATGTTCCCAAACCCACTCTCCGCCCCCCCATCAAAAAAAAAAAAATCCTCCCATGATAAGGTTGGGATTTCTCCCATGAGTGAAGATCCCTCATCTGAGGGAGTCAGGTTAGGTGGGACTGCTTACCACAAGGCAAGGACGTTACAGTTGCGCCATGCTGATCGTATTAAAGTTTCAGGTTATTCCTTTTAATACCATCAGCATGGCGCAACGGTAACGTCCTTGTCTTGTGGTAAGTAGTGGCAGAGCTTGTTAATCACCTTTGCAACTCACCTCGATAGTTTAGCATTAGAACAAAAAAGAAAAAAATGAAAAAGAAAATTGCTAAACAGTTGAACGAACCCCTAATCGACCCCAAGGTGCCTCAGCCATGTAGCCTTCTCTTGACCTCAGAGACTTTCCATA
>NC_134778.1:79224124-79231624 GCF_046742065.1 Oratosquilla oratoria
TTCTGTTCCTCTCCTAATCCTCTCAATCAAGATCCTCCCATAAGCCTTCCCAACTACACTCAACAAGCTAATCCCTCTGAAACTACTACATTCACACTTGTCCCCTTTTCCCTTGTAAAGAGGAACTATACAGGCACTCCTCCAGTCCTCCGGCACTCTACCTTCTCTCCAACAAACATCAAATAACCTCACCAACCAGTCCACCATCACTGTACCTCCCTTTTTCAGACATTCCGCATGGCATCCAGACCAGGTGCCTTACCTGCTTTCATCATCTTAACAACTGCCTTTACCTCATCCTTCCTTATTTCTCCTCCATTCTCCTCATTCATCACTCTCATTTTCATTTTCTTCGCACTTCCCACTGCAGCAATCTTTCCTTCCCAATCCTCCTTCACATTTAGCAACTCCCTAAAATATTCTGCCCATCTTCCCCTTACTGCCTTCTCTTCCATTATCATCTCTCCATCTGCACCTTTTACCTTTTCTTCTCTACTTGATTCGCCTCCTCTTCCTCTCTTAATTTCTTTCCAAAACATCCGTATATATACATACAGATAACTGTATATATACATACAGATATCCGTATATATACATACAGATAACTGTATATATACATAAAGATATCTGTATATATACATACAGATATCCGTATATATACATACAGATATCCGTATATATACATACATATATCCGTATATATACATACAGATATCCGTATATATACATACAGATATCTGTATATATACATACAGATATCTGTATATATACATACAGATATCTGTATATATACATACAGATATCTGTATATATACATACAGATATCTGTATATATACATACAGATATCTGTATATATACATACAGATAACTGTATATATACATACAGATATCTGTATATATACATACAGATAACTGTATATATACATACAGATAACTGTATATATACATACAGATAACTGTATATATACATACAGATATCCGTATATATACATACAGATATATATATATATATATATATATATATATATATATACGGATATCTGTATATATATATATATACAGATATCTGTATATATACATACAGATATCTTATATATATATATATATATATATATATATATATATATATATATATTTATATATATATATATATATATATACAGATATCTGTATATACATACAGATATCCGTATATATACATACAGAGAACTGTATATATACAGACAGATATCTGTATATATACATACAGATATCTATATATATATATATACATACAGATATCCGTATATATACATACAGATAACTGTATATATACATACAGATCTGTATATATACATACAGATATCCGTATATATACATACAGATATCTGTATATATACATACAGATATCCGTATATATACATACAGATAACTGTATATATATACATACAGATATCCGTATATATACATTCGGATATCTGTATATATAAATAGAGATATCTGTATATATACATACAGATATCCGTATATATACATACAGATAACTGTATATATACATACAGATATCTGTATTTATACATTACACGACTGCGTTAACATGTGCCACGTCACTCATGCAAACTTCTCTATCGTGTCTCTCCACCATCTGTCTGGTCTCCCTCTTTGGGTGCATGTGTATGCATATATGCATTTATGCATGTATGTACACATGTATGTGTGTACGAAGTGAGTTTATGCATTTTTTGTGTATGTTCATTTGTAAATCAGTACCATTTATGGTCACATTTTGCAACAGAATTAGCAACAACATCAAGCTATTCTGAAACCAGAGGGGCATTATTGGCAATTCTAAGTATTTTTTTTTCATTGTGCTTTCATTAAGCCACCATGGTGTGGTACAGAGTCTGCATTGTCCTCCAGGGGATGGAACGGTAATTCTGCAGAGATCTTCAAGGTTCAATACTCACTTTCATACCCACGTAAACAAATAGTCTAAACTGCAAAAGAAAATATTCTAACAAATGCATTTATTACTACGGTAACGATGACATTAATATTCTATAAAGACAAATCCAGCAATAGTCATGCCAGCATCATTATCCAGTAGAAATCTCCAGGACGAAACTGATCCTGCTACAGCGACATGACGTCACCAGCGCTCCCAGAACCCACAATAACAACAAGACCCCAATATGCGACCTCATAACTCACGTTACGTCCGCGGATGATGTTGGTGGTGGCGTAAGCGACGGGCGTGGCTGGGGACACGTGCTGAGGAGGGACTAGAGGGGCTTCAACTTCCACGTAGTCCGCAGGGCCCGGTGTCAGGTTCAGTAGCTTCTGAGGTCCTTCGTTCCCCTTCTCTTCAGGAGCTGTCTGGCTGGCTGGGGCCGACCAGGGCCCTCGTTCTATCCAAAGGCCTCCACCCATAGTGCCATTGGATCCGCGCCCATCGGCTTTGTAACCTGAAAGAGAAGATAATGGTTAGGGGGGGTCTTCGGTTCTTTTCTTTGTGCATATGTGTGTGTGTGTGTGTGTGTGTGTGTGTGTGTGTGTGTGTGTGTGTGTGTGTGTGTGTGTGTGTGTGTGTGTGTGTGTGTGTGTGTGTGTGTGTGTGTGTGTGTGTGTGTGTGTGTGTGTGTGTGTGTGTGTGTGTGTGTGTGCGTGTGTGTGTGTGTGTGTGTGTAGGGGGAGTAAGGATGTAAGATACGAGAGTCGCTGTGAGTGTGGTGGTAGGCTGGTGGCTGGGATGTTTCTGTTACAGACGCTGCTATTGACGACGGTGACTGATGGGGATGGGGGAGAGAAGGAGGAGGAGGTCAGGGGAGAGGAGATGGAAGAACAGGAAGAAAAGGAGAAGAGTAAGGAAAGAGAGGTGAGGAATGAAAGAAGAATGGGCAGGAAAAAAAAAGGAGGAGGACGAGGAAGACAAGGACAAGGAAGAGAAGGAGAGTGAGGAGGAAGAGGAAAACGAAGGGGAGGAGGAGGGAGGGAAGAGGAGGAGGCAAAGGAAAAGGGAGAGGAGGTGAGGGGAGAAGGAAAAAGAGGGAGGAGGAGGAAGAGGAGGAGGAGGAAAAGATGGGTAGGGAGAGAAAAATAATTGACACGTGAAGAGCACTGACCCATAGACAAGTGCAGAGGTCCTTCGTTCCCCGGAAGCATTGAACTATGTCCAAGGGTGAGAGGAAGAAAAGACACCCCACACGAAAGAGTCACACTCCAAGTCAACGACGCAAAGACTTAGTAACCACGTAGTGAGCGTTGAAACAATTGGTTGTTTTAAGGGAAGATTAGATAACTTTATGGATGGGGATGAAAGGTGGCAAGGGACATGGAACTGCCTAGTGTAGGCCTTATGGTCTCTTGCAGTCTCCTCCATTCTTATGTTCTTAATGGGTTAAATACCAACAGTGATCTCAACATCAAAGGATTCACCTGATGTATGCAGAATAGACATACTAGCAAAGCATTCGAATCTACGATTTGTCTACATCTGGCTATGCAGTTTCAAACGTCTTTATACTGTAGCTTCTTGTAGCCCAGAAAACTACAAAGAATCTCCTACGACAATTTTTCGAAACTGTATTCATTTGTGGAACATCCTTCATTCGGTCAATGGAGGGAAAACTGCTTCTCGTTCTTTCATTTCAAGCATTCGCCTGCATGCATGCATGCATGCAGCTGTGTTTACAAGTCGTTTCTTTCCGATGCACCTGGACCTTTGCACTCACAGACCCTCCTCTTCATCTCGATTCCACTCACGCAGCACTCATACCTCCATATCCAATGGGACCACCCATACATTCTTTCCTCCGTATTCCTATACTTACTTTCCATATTTTGGGAGCTTTTTCCCCCTATTTGTTACCGCGCACGCGCGCGTACGTGCGTGTGTGTGTGTGTGTGTGTGTGTGTGTGTGTGTGTGTGTGTGTGTGTGTGTGTGTGTGTGTGTGTGTGTGTGTGTGTGTGTGTGATTCACCACGGTCTTGGGTCACGTGTTGGACTCGTCATCAACAGCCTTTACCTTCAAGAATGAGAACTTAACCAATACAGACAGATCTATGGACAATGCTGTGATCTTATATACATCGAGGCATTATGCCTTTGCCCAAGAAGAACAGTAACGGTTTCAGTGTTAATGAAGCTTTGAAACTGTGAAAGGGGTTCCTATTTGGAATTCCCAAGCGAGAGTCAAAATTCTACAACTACACCAGCAAGTCTATTCTTTATTAGTAATGTGTGTGTGTGTGTGTGTGTGTGTGTGTGTGTGTGTGTGTGTGTGTGTGTGTGTGTGTGTGTGTGTGTGTGTACGTGCGTGCGTGTGCGCGTGTGTGTGCGTGTGTATGTATATATATGCATATGTGTGTGTTTGTGTGTGTGTGTGTATGTGTATATATGTGTGTGTGTGTGTGTGTGTGTGTGTGTGTGTGTGTGTGTGTGTGTGTGTGATTCACCTCACCTTGATCTTTGGATCACGTGTTGGACTCGTGATCGACAACTATTTCCCTCCCGTAAGAGAGCTCAGCTCGTATGACCGATCTATGGGTAATGCTGACCTTACACGCACACACACACCCAACTCCCCGCCCATGAGAGTTGGAGTAACAACTCGAAGCGCAGCAATACTGAAATCATTTCAGCCCTGGGCAGGATTCGAACCAGGTACCGCCGGCACCACCGTACTGACAGTCTGGGACTCTACCAACCGCGCCACCGAGTCGTGTTCGTGTGTGTGTGTGTGTGTGTGTGTGTGTGTGTGTGTGTGTGTGTGTGTGTGTGTGTGTGTGTGTGTGTGTGTGTGTGTGTGTGTGTGTGTGTGTGTGTGTGTGATAAAGCACATCCGGTAGAACACTGGGGTCATGGTCCCTCGGCTGTTTAAAGAGTATTGAAAACAAAAAATCCTCACTTTCATCGAAGAAGAAACCTCGTCTGGATTTTTGTAGACCAGGAGAGTCTGCAAGAAGCACTAAATATTCTTGAGTTTTTACTGTAGAGAGACTTAAATCCAGAAGACTTGAAAACACTGGGCATCTTCAAAGCACAGAAGATCTTCCGGATGCAGGGAAGGACTTAATGTAAATTCGTAAAGGCCTCGGGAGTCTTCTGGCTGTAAGATTTTTGAGTCTTCAAGCCATTAAGGAATCGAGCGTTTGTCAAAATTCTCCGGGATTATTGAGAATTATGTAGGTGTGGGCTGCGCGGTAGCTCAGTGGATACCGTGTCGAACCCACAAGCAAGTGGTCATGAGTTCGATTCCCGGGACCCGCTGCGTGCTTCTCGTATTGGTTCATGAAAAAAAAAAAAAAAAAAAAACGCAACTGACAGGGCTATTCCTATCACAGGTTTCTCACTTCCCACTTCGTGGTAATGGGATGGAGGTGGCGATTTTTACGCATTCACGATAGAAACCTAAATGCCAATTTAAACATACCAGAACAACCCGTTATCAAAGGCATTCAGTAGTTTCCATTCATTTAAAGACATTTCCAAATAATGTCAACCATAGCACATTCCCGTTCGTCCTGACAGATGTACGATGTCACTTAACTAATCATGTTCATGGAATTCTCAGGGGCAGATTGTCTGGTTAAAAATGATCCGTTCCCACCTTCTTTTTCGTTTATCCGATTTATTCATTTGTATTATTATTATTATTATTATTATTTTTTTTTTTACAAAATTTCTTCCTTCGTTTCACATACCATCTTTCTCTTCCTCTTCAGCACGTTTTTCCTTATTGCTTCAATTTATATTTTACTTTTCCATACTCTGTCGATGTCTGTTTTCCCCCTTTTCACCTCTTTTCTCTTATCTTATTCTTCCTCCTTCCAAGGTTCTTCATGTTATTGCCTCTTTACTATCTCTGGGGGATTCTGTTCTGGCTTCCGCCAGGCGTTTTTCTTCGGCTTTGAGAAGCCCCAAAACAGTAACAATTCATACAATTCCTTAGTGCCCCCAGCTCTTTCCTTCTTATCGGTTGGCGTCTTATTCTCCCTTCCTTTTCTCTCCTACTTCTCTTCACCTTTTTATCTTGTTGTTCTCGCACAGTCTTTCCATTTACAACTGTCGCGCATTTTTCTTGTAGAAATTTAATTCAACCCCTCCCCCCTACCGAAAAAAAGGCAAGAAAAGAAAATCCTCTCCTCTTCCTCCTGTATTTTCTTTTGTTTTCTTTCTTCATGTAGGTGCCTATCGCCATGCCTCCCTCCTCTTTTATCTTGTCAGCATACGTCTTCCCTTCATCTACTTCACTTTTTCTTCGCTATACTACTCTTCTAGTGATACCTCACACACTAAAGGCGAAGATCTATTTATTTTCCATTCCTTTCTACACTTCAACTTTTCGTCTACTTCTCTCTTTCTCTCTTCCTCTTCTCTTTAGCTCTGAAATCCATCTATTCCATTCTGCTGCTTCCTCCCAGTTCTCCCATTTCATTTACCCTCTTTTTTTATCTCAATTTTCTCCTAATGCTCCCATTTTTTATATTTCTCCTCTTCTTCTATTTACATCTTTGTCCTCTCCCATAACTCCACAATCCCTTATTCATTATCAATGATTCTGTATAACATTTAGACTTCATTCTAACTATCCGACCCATCCTTCATTCGGTCAACATGTGTTCGTCTCTCTCCTACCCTCTGTACCAAATTTCCTTCCAACCATTTCTTTCTTTTTGCCACAGACTGATTACTTCCTAAATCGAAACAAAACCCATTTACATTCTAGATGACGGACTTCTAATTAGGAACCAAAGAACATAAGAAACAAAATCAAACTAAGCAGTTTGCACCCGATATAGTATCAGACATCTCCCATGCATCAGAGATGACAGAAAATGAAGTCTGTGTGAAATACTTCCTTTGGGATGACTTTAAAGCAAAACTGATAAACATCATGGATAGACGGTCCAAATGATCTTTGTTCTTTCCGTGTTCAGTGGCACTTTTCTGCTCATTTTGACTACCACCAAACTATTCTATTTATCTCCGCACACGCACACACACACACACACACACACACACACACACACACACACACACACACACACACACACACACACACTTTGATGTTTATTCTTTTAGTTCTGCCTGTACCTGAGCCACTTCATTTACCTCATCTGTGGCAACCCATCATTAATGACTGAGATATGCTAGAGGCTGTTACCCCCCAGGACCAATGGCAAGCACTCGATAGAGGAAACTGGACTGTTTTTTTTTTACACTGTCAGATCGATCTTACGCCCGGAACACACACAGACAGGCACAGACACAGACACACACGGCTCGAAGTGAATGGATGGGTTAGGTATTGAATCTAGTGTCTGACCAAAAGTAATTGTGTTACACTGCATGATCCGCCAATAACTAATTAATTATCGGCCTATCGCTGTGACAGTAGGGTTAATTTCGGCTTCCTTTTCCCTTCTGATCTATAAGTGCTATCTTCACTTCATATATCGTGTGTGTGTGTGTGCGTGCGTGCGTGCGTGCGTGTGTGTGTGTGTATGTGTGTGTGCGT
>NC_134778.1:79236624-79249124 GCF_046742065.1 Oratosquilla oratoria
AAAGAAAAAATGTCGACAATGAAAAAAGTTGACTTTAAGAGACGCTGGTTGCGGTCAGAAACCATTCATGTATATAAGCGGAGTCGAGTTTTCTTTCAGAATTTATATAAGAATTAAAAGAATCAGAATGGTGACTATATCTCGATGTGATGGTGGTAGTGATGATGGTGGTGATGATGGTGATGGTGCTGGTAATGGTGATGATGGTGGTGATGAGGGTGATGGTGATGATAGTGATGATGATGATGGTGGTGATGATGGTGATGGTGTTGGTGATGATAGTGATGGTGATGATGGTGGTGATGATAGTGATGGTGATGATGGTGGTGATGATGGTGGTGATGATGGTGATGGTGGTGATGTAGTGATGGTGATGATGGTGGTGATGATGGTGGTGATGATGGTGATGGTGTTGGTAATGGTAATGATGGTGGTGAGAGTAATGGTGATGGCGACAGTGTGGTGGTGGACATCCAGCCATAAACATGAGGAACAATGAGTGGGTTTGTCGGTCCCAATCTCAGTATATTGTATTATTCACTGAAGAAACAACGACAAGGATTCAAGTGTTATTCAAATATTTTTACACCACCAAAGACAATGTCACAACCCTGGCCACAAGCCAGAACATTTTCCTCGTGTATTCAAACACACATATACGGACACGTGCACGTACATTGGGGCGTGTGTGTGTGTGTGTGTGATTCACCACGGTCTTGGAACACGTGTTAGACTCGTGATCGGCAGCTATTCCCCTCCAGGAAGAGAGCTCAGAGCTCATATATGACCGATCTATACGACCTCATATATGACCTTACACGCACACACACACACACACACACACACACACACACACACACACACACACACACACCCAACTCCCCGTCCACGAGAGTTGGAGTAACGACTCGCACGGCAGCGATACGGAAATAATTTCAGCCCTGGGTGGGATTCGAACCCAAACCGTCGTAGTGGCGGCCGCGATCGCTACCACTGCGCTATCGTGTGTGTGTGTGTGTGTGTATACAATATATATATATATATATATGTGTGTGTGTGTGTCTTTGGATCACGTGTTGGACTCGTGCTCTAACCACAGCGCCATGAGAGGTGTGTGTGTGTGTGTGTGTGTGTGTGTGCTCGTGCATGCGCACACGTGAGTAATGCCACAACATTGCCCATCAATCAAGTAATTAATCAGCCATTCAGAGTCCACCGCTGAACAAAGGCCTCTCCCAACTATGACTATGAAGTCTTAAAGTCTCATTTTGGGAATCTAGCATGTGATCAACGACCAAAGTAAATTGATCTCTCTCCCTTTATCTCTCTCTCTCTCTCTCTCTCTCTTAAAACACACACAAAAATATACCCTCCACCCTCCCACACACACACATACACACCCACACATGCAATCACACAAACATACATACACACACCCACACTCACACACAATGTACACACCCATGTACACATATATCAATCGCATTATTCTAACATCTTCGATTAACAATTTGGGTTGATGACCTCTAGGCTACGAGGTGCTGAAAAAAACGGATCGGGTGAAAGAGTGCGAGAGGGGAGGAGCCGGGAATATGATGGGTGACGATAATGAGGTAGTCAGTTGGCAAATATATATGGGAAAAAAAGGTGGTACAAGGAACTAGGTTGTAAAATACCAAAGAAGAACTGAGAGGGGGGGGAGGAGGAGGAGGTGGAGCAGGAAGAGGAGGAGGGAGGAGGAGGAGGAAGAAGAAAGAGGAGGAAGAAGAAAGAGGAGGAGGGAGAAAGAGGAGGAGGGAGGAGGAGGAGGAGGAAGGAGAAAGAGGAGGAGGGAGAAAGAGGAGGAAGAGGGGAGGAGGAGGAAGAGGGGAGGAGGAGGAAGAGGAGGAAAAAGAGGAGGAGGAAGAGGAGGGAAGAAGGAGGGGAGAAGAAGGGGAGGAGGAGGAAGAGGGGAGGAGGAGGAAGAGGGGAGGAGGAGGAAGAGGGGAGGAGGAGGAAGAGGGGAGGAGGAGGAAGAGGGTAGGAGGAGGAAGAGGGTAGGAGGAGGAAGAGGGTAGGAGGAGGAAGAGGGTAGGAGGAGGAAGAGGGGAGGAGGAGGAGGAGGGGAGGAGGAGGGGAGGAGGAGGAGGAGGGGAGGAGGAGGAGGGGAGGAGGAAGAGGAAGAAGAGGAGGAAGAGGAAGAAGAGGAGGAAGAGGAGGAAGAGGAAGAAGAGGAGGAGGGGATGATAACAAAAGAATTGGGGTAAAGTGAAAGCTGATTAAGGAGGACAACCAAGAGATAAAGTTAACGACAAGGAAGACCAGAGAGAAAGAGAAAACAAGAATAGGAATAAAAGAGAGAGAGAGAAAAAAAAGAGGAGAAATAAAACCCAATGAGAGAAGATTCGGGAACTGAATAATTAGCTTAAATTATCGTCATCTTTCCGCGAATCTGACGTTTTTCCTTTTAGAGGTCAGAGTGATCTTACAAAGGAGGGGTCGGTTGGGAGGGAGGGGAGGTGAGAGAAGAAGCGAGAGAAAAGACAAGGGAGCACGAGAGAGAATACAGGAGAACAGATGGGAGAAAAGAGAGAGGAGAGGAGAGAAGAGGCGAGGAGAGAAGAAAAGAGGAGAGGAGAGACAAGGACGGAGGAGAGAAGGAAAGAACAGAAGAGAGGAGAGGAGAGAAGAAAAGAAGAGGAGAGAAGAGAGGAGAGGAGAATAGAGTAGACGAAAATAAAAGAGAGAATAGGAAGAAAGGGGAGGAGAGGAGAGGAGAGTAGAGGAATGGATAAAAGAGGGGAGAGGAGAGGAGAAGAGATAATGGGGGATAGGAGAGAAAAAGAGAACACTGGAGAGGAGAGGAGAAAATAATAGACGAAAGAAAAAAGGGGAGAAGAGAGGAGACGAGACGAGACGAGAGGAAAGGAAAGAAAAATAAAGGTATGGAGAGGAAAGGAAAATAAATGAAAGGAAAGATTAGTACTGGGAAAAAAGGTGAAAGAAAGGAGAGGAATTGACAGAAGAGAAAAAAGACGAATAGAGCAAAAAAAAAAAAAAAAAAAAGAGAAGAGAGAATGATGGAAGAAAGAAGAGGAGGGGTTAGGAGCGGAGAAGAGAGGAGTGGGGATGAGACGGAAGGAGCCGGGAGGAGATCTGAAGAGAGGAGAAGATAAAGAGAGGAAGAGGACAAGAAGAAGAGGAACAAAAGGTTGTGAATAAATAAGGTCCGGAAGTGAAACATAAGAGGCAGTGCAGAGATGAAAGCAAGGATGAAGAGGAAGACACAAGAGGAGGAGGAGGAGGAGGAGGAGGAGGAGGAGGAGGAGGAGGGGGTGAAGGGGAAGAAGAGGAGAAGACGAGGAGGGAGCACTGGAAGAATAGAAGGAGGGAAAAGAAGGAAGATGATGGAGAAGAAAGAAGAGGAGGAAGAGAAGGGGAGGGGTGAAAAGGAGGAGGAAGAGGAAGAGGAGAAGGACAGTAGGAGGAGGAGAAGGAAGAGGAGAAGGACAGTAGGAGGAGGAGAAGGAAGAGGAGGGGGAGGAGGGAACGGAGGAGAAGAGGAGCAGGGAAGGAAAAGGAGAAAGGGAGAGGGAAGAAGAGGAGGCTGAAGATCAAGACAAAGAGAAGGCGGAAAAGGAGAAGGAGAAGGAGGAGAAGGAGAAGGAGAAAGAGGGAGAGGAAAACGGGGAGGGGAAGCAATTGGGAGGAAAAAGAGAAGGAAGAGGAATAAGAAGAAGAGGAGGAAGAGGAAGATGGGGAGGGGAAGCAGGAGGAGGAAAAGGAGAAAGAGGAAGGAGGAGGAGATGGAAGAGGAGGAGGCTGAAGGTAACGACAAAGAGAAGGAGAAGGAGGGGAGGGGGAGGAGGGGGGAAATGAAGACGGGAAGGGGAAGGAGTAGGAGGAAAAGGAGACAGAGAGGAAGGAAGGAGGAGAAGATGGAAGAGGAGGAGGGTGAAGAGAAGAACAAAGAAAGGAAGGAGAAGAAGGAGGAGGAGGAGGAAGAGAAATACGAAGACAGGGAGGGGAAGCAAGGGAGGAAATTAAGAAAGGGGGAGAAGGAGGAGGAGAAAGAAGAAAAGGCTGAAGAGAAGGACAAAGAAAAGGAGAAGGAGAAGGAGAAGGAGAAGGAGGAAGAGGAAGACGGGGGGGGGAGTATGGGTGAGGACAGGTTGTGCAGAAGAAGAAGAAGGCAAGTTGGGAGGGTTCCTTCTTCCCCCTCCCCCCCAATCCCCTCTGCTTCGCTTAACTAATGAGTCCCCCCCCCCCAGACAATTAGGAGGAAGAAGAGAGTGGCATAAGAAACGGGGACATGGAAGGGGGCAATAGAATGAGGAGGGAACAGGTTTCCAAATGAACAAGTGGCGACGGACAAATGACTCATGGTTTTACTTCTTCCTTGAGGTCCATTTAATAGAGCAGTATGCACGCACACACACACACACACGCACACACACACATTGTGAACATGCATGCATACATATGTATATATATATATATATATATATATACATATATATGTGTGTGTGTGTGTGTGTGTGTGTGTGTGTGTGTGTGTGTGTGTGTGTGTGTGTGTGTGTGTGTGTGTGTGTGTGTGTGTGTGTGTGTGTGTGTGTGTGTGTGTGTGTGTGTGTGTGTGTGTGTGTGTACTGAATCCCACATTCGGAGAAAAGAAACACTGTTGAAAGAAATCCGTATACTACGACCACTGTTTAACGCCCTCTTGAGCGGGGCTGTAGCTTTGTATTTTTTCTAGCTGAAGGTAAGGGGTAGAGAGAGATTTAGGGGAAAGAAGATATTGAGAGGAAAGACAGGAGAAGAAGACAACAGAGGGCTTCCACCTTTTTCATTCTTATTGATGGTGATGATGATATAGTTTAACGTCACAAACTCCCCCACTCTATCGAAAGGCTAGGACGGTGTCCCTTACAGAGGACTTTGTAGAGAGAAATTGAATGACCCATGCCCTTGGTTCAACTTCGCCGGTGGCTGGGTTCGATCCGCCATCCCTCTCGAACTTCGCCGCAAGTAAGGATGCCCTATTATTCATGGTCAGGTGACACGTCTGTCATGGAAGCCGTCAGGTTTGGTTGGATATCTTCATAAATAAAGTTATCATCTGCTAAGCTAGTAATAGCATCAGGGGACCACTGTCCTTTAGAAGAATTGAAACTGAGTAGATTTATAGATGATAGCAGCCTAATTCCAGTCCATCTGCTGATTTAAACTGTCGGTGTGATTAAATACAGCTAATTTTTTCTGGACGTATCTGAAGGAATTTTTATGTTCTCTAATTCCCGTGGAGATGTCCCTTCCTGGTTGTACTCAGTAAACTTCAGTAGATTCTTTACGGGAGTTTACAAATGACCACCGGGGCTCTTTCTCCCATCTGAAGTCGCATCGCTGAAATCACCCTTGAGGAAGGACTATAGCAAGAGCATTGAATGATGTCCTCGTATGGTGAAGGAGGAAGGCAGGTAGGAATTTATTGATTTATATATATATATATATATATATATATATATATATATATATATATATATATATATATATATAATATATATATATATATATATATATATATATATATATATATATATAAACACTCTCCCTCCCCTATTTCACCGTGTGAAGGCTGAGAATGAGAGCAGCTAATTACTCCCCGAGATCGTCGACATCACCTAAGCTTCTGTCAACTAACGCTCATGGCAATGCAGCGCTGTCCACACAGTCTTCCTCGAAAATCTTCAGGGCCTACTGACTATGCCTGTAGGTCTTGTCTACTTTTTTTGGCTCGTCTTCGTTGTCATGACAAAAGTCTCATTGTCTTATAGTCATAAAGTTCTTCGGCTCGGATGGTAGTGGAGTTTGCAATCATCGTTTTTTTTTCTTTTTTTTTCTTTTTAAGGGTACCTAGCCTAGCAAGTGCTCGGGAACCACCGGCGAATTATGTGATGGGTCCTTCCGAATGAAGCACCGGCCGGCTGGGCGGCAGTGCTGGAGCAATACACGATTTTCCACCTTCGGACAGGGACGCTTAGAGGACACGGCTGTTGCATGACGTCACAGTCTCATGAAGATCAAGAGTCGATCTAAAGTTTTTAGAATCTTTACATGGAAGTCCGCGAAGCTATCGACCTAAACCTGTCATTTAAAGGCTCTTCCAGCAACCGCCATGAGATTCTATTCAGCTTATAAAGAAAGAGGTTAACGAGATAAAAACGCTCCTCTACTTACGAACATTCGACTTACGAACTTTCAGACATACGAACGAAGCCTCAAGCCTACTTTAATAATATCCAACATTAAAACATTAGTATTACGATCTATTTTTGTTTTATGTATCATTAGTAATATGTTTTAAGATAAGAAAAGGTGTATTGGCTTGATATCATACTCACGCATGTATATTTGAGTACTTTTAACAAATTATGTTGAACAGCGATTTACGAACACTTCGAGTTACGAACAACCGCTCGGAACGTAACTCGTTCGTAAGTTGAGTAGTGTCTGAATTTCAAACGAACTATCCAGCCGATTTTATTCATTCCAGGGGAACCTCTGGACAGTAAAGTGTTAAGAAAACTGACGGCCAACGTCAAGGAAGATTTTCTCAACACCAATCGTCAATGTGCATCATCAGTGCAACCATCATGGTCATTATATACTGAGTAGGGTTTGTTAAGAGCCAATCACGTAGCTATCACCTCTATAGCCTCGCCGACACGGGGCTAGTTTGGTAGCCGCTAGTGCTAGTTGCAAGTTAACTTACCCGGCAAGTAAGTGTTTACATTGGGATAGTTTGGGGATAAGTTTACTAAGTTTCCGTTGACATTGGGCAAGTAGAGGGGCTAGTTTACAAGTCAGTTTTAGCACTAGTGGCTACTCAACTAGCCCCGTGCCAGCGAGGTTTGTCACATTCAAGACTATGGCCATAACATACCAAGTAACGAGTCATAACCATTACAGTAGCTATTCCTTCATCACTTATTTCATTATTTCATCATTTGAGTCATCAGCAACTGGGATATGACAGCCATCATAATGCTCATAAGAACATAAGAATGAAGGAGACTGCAAGAGACCATAAGGCCTATACTAAGGAGTTCATCACTGTCATTTCTGACTCGGTAGTTATTTCTACATCACTTCTTTTATCATTCGAGTCCCCAGGAACTGGGGGTAGGCAGCCATCACCATTCTCACGAGAACATAAGGACATAAAAATGAAGGAGACTGCAAGAGACCATAAGGCCTATACTCAGCAGTTCACTGTCATCACTGACTCAGGCCCCTAACCCCTGACAACCATCTTTGCCTTTTCCACCCTCCACCCGGCTTCGACCCTCCCTAAACCAATTCCATCAATTCACTTCGAGTCGGTCACTATTAGAGACAGCCTAAGACCATTTGAGCTCAGGTCATCTGGTGGCTCAGGTCACCGGGAAGTAAGAGGCCAAGATCGTTGCATGATGTTTCCATAGCGTCGGTTCCATATACTGTAGCATATGGAAAAAATGTGGAGGAAGCCGATAGAAAACAAAATATTAATCAAAAGAAATAAAAAGAAAAAAGAAATAAGAAAAAAGGAAGGGAATTCAGTCTTCGTCCTTTCACTCTCCGTTCCTACAGGTGCAAGACGTCCTTGGAGGTGCATTGTCACAGGTCCTCTTGGATTTTATTGTGTCTGTCAATATATGTTCCCCACAATGGCCGCCATCTGGAACCTGTGATCTTCCCTGTTCACACTTGTGGTTTGAACCGCGCGGAAATCGCGGCTGTACCGCATAGTCAGGAGAAAATTGCGCGGCTGTGTGTGAATGCCTCTATTGATTTACACTGTAATTGAACTGCCGCGGTCGAAAGCGTTAGTGTGAACAGGGCCTTAGTATCTGATTTGGTGCTGCAGCCCATCCACTGGATTTTGAATCAAATTGTCATAGTCAACCCATGGAATGAGATGCGTTTTTTTCTGGATAATGCAATTTCTAGTTCTGAACTTAATATTACTCAGTACATTTGGAAATGTTTGTACTATTGTACCGTGTCTTGCTACATTGCTTCTGACCCAGGGTAGTGGACGAGATGCAGGGATGCCCCGTCATCCAAGAGGAGCCAAGAAAAGAGGGAGGGAGGGAGGGGTGGTGAATGGGAGTGGAGTGCGTGGGGATGAAATGGGTGGGAGTGGATTTTATGCCTTTGTTTTTTGGCTACCTCCCTTGTAAAGGGGAAAAAGCCGTTGGCATATGTATGTATGTACCATTTCCTCTTTGAGTGTAATTTCTCGTTATATACACGATATATTGAGTGAATTTTTAACAGTTTGTTGCCTTTTTAGTGTGTTCTCATTTTGTATGTGATGCATTTAGTGGAATTGTTTTAATATTCGCCCTTTGACTGTCCATTCACATCAGGGGTTACCACATTTTTCTTTCACAGCAAGCCAGATAATTGAGGGGAAGACGGGCGCGTACAATCATGTTCAATACAATATAGTGAATACAAAAAAAAAAAAAAAAAAAAAAAAAAAAAAAAATAAAACCAAGATATTCATTTACCAATACACAAAATACACGAAAAATAGACAACAAATATTCATTTACCAAAAATTTATAGAAAAAAATGCTGCGGTGGGCCAGATGAACTGACCCCGCGGGCCGTGCTTTGGTGACACCTGGTCCACTTGGACACGGAAGACCCATCGAGCGAGCTGGAATGCAGTGGCCCTACTGGGGAGAGCGCAAAACTGGATCCATTTCGTGACTGAACTGCGGCATTCCACCCCGGCTCTTATTTTACTTCTTTAGCTTAATGCGTGTCCTCACGCTCCATCCATTCTTCTCCTTCTCGTCTCTCTTTTTCTTTTATTACCCTCTGCTTTCGTATGCTTTCCTGGTTTATAGCTCCGCCAAGCCCTCTTCCCCGCCTCAATCGTTCGTCTTAGGTCGAACGCCACCAATTCCCTAATCTCTAAACTTTTCCGTCCCTTCTTTATTGCTCTGCTTCTCCCACCATCCCTTCCTCCCTCCCTCCTTCCCTACCTCAGACACCTTACCTCCCCTCCTCTTCGAGTCTCCCCTTTGCGTCCTTTTCCCTCAAGTAGCCTTCACACTTCCTGCCTCCACCTCTTCCTCCTGTCCCTAACATTCTCCTTTTTTATTGTTCTAATTCTCCCTCCTTCCCTCCAAGTCCTTCCCTTATGTGGCTTTCCCTACTTCCTATTGTCCTTTCTTCCTCTTTCTAATTCTTCTCCATTTCCTGGTGCTTCCTCTTCCATCACTGCCTCTGACCTCTTTTCTTTCAAGACCCTTCCTCCCTCCCTTTCTTCCTCTGTCATAATTCATCCCATTCGCTTCTTCTCTCCTCCGGTCTGCCCTTTCCTTTTGTGTATAACCTCTTTCTCTGGCTCCAAACCTTTTTCACCCCCACCGTTTGATTCCATAACGACGTGTTTCGACTTCGAATTAAGTCTACTCTGTCTTCCAATAAACGATTCTTGTAAGTTGAGGAAATCCTTTATGAATGTTTACTTACGTTGCTGTCAGGAGATTTTATTAAACTAAGGGAAACATCCATGAATGTATAAGGATTACCATCCCGACCAACATTTTGGCGTTTATAATTTTATGTTTATTCTGGCTGACGCCAGGCGATTTTATTCAGTTGAGAGAAGCTCCTAAGGACATAAAGATGTCGCCCTTAACTCGATTAATCACTTTCCTTTTTTTTATTCTTGTTCGCTTTGGATGTCAGCATGCGATTTCATTCAGCTGAGAAGAGACCCTTTATGATGTGGAAGGGGATTGGCTACGGGTCTAGATGGATTGACTTCCTTTGGCCATCAACTCATCAATTTCACTTCCCATCCTCTATCATGACGTTTTTCGACCTCTTCGCTCCTTTTCAAGAAGAGCGCTCTCCCCCACCCCCACCCCCACCCTGCGCAGGTGACCCAATCGAAAGCAAAATATAATTTTTTCTCCATGACTTTTCCATGGGTTTTACCTCACCAAGGACAAAATGAAAGCAAAATGGAGCAAAATAGAATAATTTCTCCATGGGTCTTAAATTCCATGACTTTTCCATGGGATTTACCTCACCAAAGACAAATTTCCTTGGCCAAAGAAATGAGGTGAAAAAGCAGGAATACATTAAGGTGTATATGTTCATGCCAATAACTTCAAGGAAGTTTGTGGCCTTTCATAGCGTTTTAAAGGAGAACTGCTTTTTTTTTGAATGACGGAAATTTCCAGGCTTTACCCTGACCTTCAGAGAAAATTTTAACTTTATAGCAAACATAAAATCTTAATTTGTCTGAGAGAGAGAGAAAGAGAGAGAGAGAGAGAGAGAGAGAGAGAGAGAGAGAATATGCTCCTCCACGTTTCCAACAGCATTCCATAAAATAGGTCATACTTGTCACCAATGTCACTGCACGGAAAACACTAATGCGACCATTACAGCTACCACAACCTCCCATTATTGTAATCACTATCACCAACGTCATCATAGTAATCACCATTGTGAAAATATTATCTACCATCACTATCGTCATCATAGCAATCACTATCACCATGTCATTATCGTCATGATCACCATCATCATTACCACCACAACGACAATGTACCCTAACTACGACAACTGGTCTAATCACCATAAAGTCGAAGACTATTATCACCAATGACATCACAATTCTATTGATGACTTTCATCACCATAAACAGCTCCTGATCGCCTTCAACAATCTCGGGCGAAATTGGCCCCGCCTACTTTCCTATCCTGACCAATGGCGAGGGCGGATTTCTCAGCCAACCCTTTCCGTACCGTGTGGGGCTTTTCCTTGTATTTTGGCTGTGGCGCCAAGTGATTTCATTCATTTCCGTGGCACCTTTGAGGTAACGAAAGGTTTTTGAAGTGTTTCTGATGGGTTTAGCACACAGTATTGCCATTCCCAATGGCTATAATCAATATAATGACCCACTGACTACAAACATCATCACAAGTACCACTTCCCTAGGACGAGATTGTCCACAAGGAGACAAACGCTTGTGATTTTCCTCATGAAGGGACTCTGGTGAAACCTCTACGGACCAGAGTAACGAAACATTCTTTTATGGCTAATGGTTAGTACACACACACACACACACACACACACACACACACACACACACACACACACACACACACACACACACACACACACACACACACACACACACACACAAAATATTATTTAACTTGTACTCTCCCTCTTCCTAGGCTCCTTAGACTTCTCCATCTCTGTGACTCCACCTCTTCGGAGCGATGATGTGGATAGAAACGATGGTTATCGACGACGACATACAATGCGACCTCTCCACCCAACACTTCTCCAACAATCGTCAATTCTTCGCCAACAAATGTACAATTCCTCCCCCAACCCCTCCACCACCCCCTCCCTTCTTCCCTCACTCCAAAAGCTTCCTATTACCATCACCTGGATTCCCATCACTAGGATCCTTTCATTCCTCTTCTCCTCTTTTTCCTCCTCTCCTCGCCCTCCTTCTCCTTCTCCTCCTTCACCACCACCTCCTCCTTCTCTTCCTCCTCTTCCCTCTTCTCCTAGCTCTCCCTCCTCCTTCATCCCTTCATCCTCCTCCCATTCCTCTTCTTTCCTCCTCCTCCTTCTCCTCCTCTTCCACCACCACCACCACCTCCTTCTCCTCCTCCCCCACCCCTATGCATCCACCACTCTTTCCCCATCTTGCCGCTACTAAATACTTGGCGGGCTCTTAAATTCACGCAAGATTATTTGGCGTGAGTAAAGTTTGGCGAGTAGGCACGAGTGTGTCGTATATTGCGTGTGTCTCCTGATTCAGCACTGGGGGAGGCGAGGGGGGGGGCGGAAGGGGGGGGAGAGGTGCGGGGGGAGGGAGGGGGAGGGGGCGGGAATTCAGGCGAAGGGCAGAGACCAAAAGGAACTTCAGGAGTGAAGAGAAGAAGAAAAGATGTGAAGGGGCGAGAGACGAAGGAAGGTCAACGAGGAAGGGAGAGGAGAAAGGAGATGAGGAAGGGAATGAATGATAATAATCGAAGGAGGGAAAAATGAGGACGAGAAGAAGGACAAGGGAAATAATTATTTGGTATGGGTGGAGGAAAAAAAAGGGAAAGGAGGAGGAGGAGGAGGAGGGAGAGTAGGAGGGAGAGGAAGATGAGAAAGAGGAGGAGTAGCAGAAAGAGGAGGAGGAAAGAGTGAGAAGGAGGGGGAAGAAGAGGAGGAAAAGGAGGGGAGGATGAAGGGAGCAAAGAGGAGGGGAGGAAGGGGAGAGCGAGGAAAAGAGGGAGGAAGATGAGGAGGAAGGGGGGAGCGATGAAAAGAGGGAGGAAGATAAGGAAGAAGGGGAGAGCGAGGAAAAGAGTAAGATGAGGAGGAAGATGATGATGAGGAGGAAGATGATGATGATGAGGAGGAGGAGGAGGAGAAAGAGGAGCAGGAGGAGATGGGTGAGTAGGAGGTGGAGTGAGGAGGAGATGGGTGAGGAGGAG
>NC_134778.1:79256624-79264124 GCF_046742065.1 Oratosquilla oratoria
AACAATAATAATGACAATAACAATGACAATGACAATAACTATGACAATAACAATGACAATAATAATGACAATAACAATGACAAAAGCAATGACAATAGCAATGACAATGACAATAACAATGACAATAACAATGACAATAACATTAACAATGACAATAACAATAACAATAGCAATGACAATAGCAATGACAATAGCAATGACAATTACAATGACAATAACAATGACAATAACAATGACAATAACAATAGCAATGACAATAACAATGACAATAACAATGACAATAGCAATGACAATTACAATGACAATAGCAATGACAATAGCAATGACAATAACAATAACAATGACAATAGCAATGACAATAGCAATGACAATAACAATGCCAATAACAATGCCAATAACAATGACAATAGCAATGACAATGACAATAACAATGACAATAGCAATGACAATAACAATGACAATAACAATGTCAATAACAATGACAATAGCAATGACAATAACAATGACAATAACAATAACACTGACAATAATAATGCCAATGCCAATAACAATGACAATAACAATAGCAATGACAATAACAATGACATTAACAATGACAATAGCAATGACAATGACAATGACAATAGCAATGACAATAGCAATGACAATGACAATGACAATAAGAACAATGGCAATAACAATGACAATAGCAATGACAATAACAACATTAACAATGACAATAACAATGACAATAGCAATGACAATGACAATAACAATGACAATAACAATGACAATAACAATGACAATGACAATAACAATAAAATTGACAATAGCAATGACAATAGCAATGACAATGACAATAACAATGACAATAACAATAGCAATGACAAAAGCAATGACAATAGCAATGACAATAGCAATGACAATAACAATGACGATGACAATAGCAATGACAATGACAATAACAATGACAATAGCAATGACAATAGCAATGACAATAGCAATGACAATAACAATGACAATAGGAATGACAATGACAATAACAATGACATTAACAATGACAATGATAATAACAATAATAATGACAATAACAATGACAATGACAATAACTATGACAATAACAATGACAATAACAATGACAATAACAATAACAATAGCAATGACAATAGCAATGACAATGACAATAACAATAACAATAGCAATGACAATAACAACGACAATAACATTAACAATAACAATAGCAATGACAATAGCAATGACAATAGCAATGACAATAACAATGACAATAACAATGCCAATGCCAATAACAATGACAATAACAATAGCAATGACAATAACAATGACAATAACAATGCCATTAACAATGACAATAACAATGACAATAACAATGACAATAGCAATGACAATAGCAATGACAATTACAATGACAATAACAATGACAATAACAATGACAATGCCAATAACAATGACAATAACAATGACAATAGCAATGACATTAACAATGACAATAACAATGACAATAACAATGACAATAGCAATGACAATAACAATGACAATAACAATAACAATGACAATAGCAATGACAATAGCAATGACAATAGCAATGACAATAGCAATGACAATAGCAATGACAATGACAATAACAATGACAATAGCAATGACAATAACAATGACAATGACAATAACAATGACAATGACAATAACAATGACAATAGCAATGACAATAACAATGACATTAACAATGACAATAACAATGACAATAACAATAACAATGACAATAACAATGAGAATAGCAATGACAATAGCAATGACAATGACAATAACAATGACAATAACAATAGCAATGACAATAACAATGACATTAATAATGACAATAACAATGACAATAACAATGCCAATAGCAATGCCAATAGCAATGCCAATGACAATAGCAATGACAATAGCAATGACAATAGCAATGACAATAACAATGACATTAACAATGACAATAACAATGACAAAAACAATTACAATAACAATAGCAATGACAATGACAATAACAATGACAATAACAATGACAATAACAATGACATTAACAATGACAATAACAATGACAATAACAATGACAATAACAATGACAATAGCAATGACAATAACAATGACAATAACAATGACAATAGCAATGACAATGACAATAACAATGACATTAACAATGACAATGACAATAACAATGACAATAATAATTACAATAACAATGACAATAACAATAACAGTGACAATAACAATGACAATAACAACAATAACAATAGTAATAATAACAATGACAATAACAATAACAATAGCAATAACAATAGCAATGACAATAGCAATGACAATGACAATAACAATGACAATAACATTAACAATGACAATAACAATAGCAATGACAATAGCAATGACAATAACAATGACAATAACAATAACAATGACAATAGCAATGACAATAACAATGACATTAACAATGACAATAACAATGAAAATAGCAATGACAATGACAATAACAATGACATTAACAATGACAATAATAATGACAATAACAATGACAATAACAACAACAATGACTATAACAATGACAATAACAGTGACAATAACAATGACAATAACAACAATGACAATAGCAATGACAATAACAATGTAATGTTCACACTCGTCACCAACTATGGTAACACGAGGAGGTAGTGAGGTCCACCCCATGTATATAATGCCCACAGCCCGTTTGTCCTACGAGGGGACAAAATACCCTGGACTTAATTCTAACAAATAATGAGCACCAAATTAGCAGCGTAATAGTGGGAGATAGTCTAGGCTTTAGCGATCATCAAGAAATAAGATTTAATGTTATTTGGGAAAAATTAAAAAGTGCGAATAACGTTCAAGTACCAGACTTCAGGAAAGCAAACTTTGACAATATAAAAACCTATTTGAAATTGAATACGAAAAGCCAGGCGGACGTTTCAGACATTCTTGATTCTCGTTGCGGGGCTAGTCAGGTGTGGGTCATGGACGGTAAGAAGCATACCTTAGGTCAGGTCTGGGTCAAAGAGGGTACTACGCATACCTCAGGGCAGGTCAATTGGGGGCGAGGGCCCAGCAGTCAGGTCAGTAATTTAAATGACATGTATAACAATCTAACTGATCTAATTATTAATGCACAAAATACATTTATCCCCCTAAAGTCAATACGGAAAAATAGTAATACTCCCAAATGGATGGCGGATAGATTGAAACATGAGATTGGAATGAAAAGAGGACTTTACGTAAAAATGAAAAACGGGGAATCACACCTTAGATCAAGTTATAACGAAATGGCAAAGCTGGTTAAAAGGAATACACGTTCAGCGAAACGTAATTATGAAATCAAGGTTGCCAGTCAAGCAAAATCCAACCCAAAGGGTTTCTTTCACCTCTATAGAACAAAAAATAAAGAAAGAATAGGACCAATTAAAAACAATGAAAATGTCATGATTGAATCGGAAGAAAAAATGAGTGAGGAGTTTAACAATTATTTTCTATCGGTATTTACTGATGAGAGGTTAGATAAAGTACCTGACAGCGATCCGATTTTCAGAGGGGATGAAGAAAGTAGTCTAACTAATATCAGCATTAGTAAAGAGGAAGTAGTCAAGCAGATTGACAGACTTAAAGCTACAAAATCTCCGGGTCCAGACGAAATTTTTCCAAGAATGCTTAAAGAGTGTAAATTTGAAATCTGCGACCAGTTAACTGAAATATTCAATAAATCGGTAGACACTGGTTCTGTTCCAACTGCTTGGAGGCAGGCAAACGTTGTTCCTGTTTTTAAGAAGGGAGATAGATCGTCTATATGCAACTACAGGCCAATCAGTTTGACATCGGTTATAGGAAAAATGCTTGAATCAATAATAGTAAATAGACTCAGAGAACACATCGAGACATTATTTAATTCGTGTTTCACAGCATGGTTTCTCCAAGGGTAAGTCATGTGTGACTAATCTTCTATCCTTTTACACTAAGGTATATAAGGCGGCAGACAACAATGAAAATTACGATGTTATTTACCTTGACTTTAGCAAAGCGTTCGACAAAGTGCCACACCAGAGACTACTAAATAAAATCAAAGCCCATGGCATAGGAGGAAAAGTGTTAGAATGGATTAGAGCTTGGATTAGTAACAGAAAGCAACGGGTCACCATAAATGGAATAAAATCTAGGTGGGGCAATGTTACTAGCGGGGTTCCCCAGGGCTCGGTTTTGGGTCCCTTGTTGTTCATTATGTATATAAACGACTTGGACGAAGGGTTGTGTACCTGTATAAATAGTGATGTAAGTAAGTTTGCGGACGACACTAAAATAGGACGCCTAATTAGGTCAGGAGACGACGCCCAGATTCTGCAGGATGATCTTAATAAACTGTTAACATGGTCGGTGAAGTGGCAAATGAACTTCAATATCTCTAAGTGTAGCGTGTTAAACGTAGGGCTACACAACCCCGAAAATAGATACAACTTAGATAACACGTTTTTAGAAAAATCTGAGTGCGAGAGGGACTTGGGAGTTCTGGTGAGTCCGGACCTTAAAACCAGGAAGCAGTGTATTAGCGCCAGAAATAAAGCTAACAGAGCATTAGGTTTCATTGCTAGGACGGTAACGAATAGAAGTGCAGAGGTAATTATTAAACTCTACCTAGCGATAGTTAGACCCATCCTTGACTATGCGGTACAGTTTTGGTCTCCGTCCTACAGAATGGACATAAATTTATTAGAATCAGTACAGAGAAGAATGACCAAAATGATACAAGGACTCGGAAATTTGCCTTACGAAGAGAGGCTTAGGCACCTAAACTTACACTCTCTGGAAAGACGCAGAGTGCGGGGTGATCTAATAGAAGTGTTCAAGTGGATCAAAGGCTATAACAAGGGTGATGCAAACAAGGTCATCATAATAAAACAACAGGGCAGGACTCGCAGTAATGGGTACAAACTGGACAAATTTAGATTTAAGAAGGAAATAGGCAAGAATTGGTTTACTAATAGGGTGGTCGATGAATGGAATAAACTTAGTAACCATGTAGTAAGCGCTGAAACTATCAGTTGTTTTAAAAAACGATTAGACAACTTTATGGATGGGGATGACAGGTGGTGATGCATACGGAGCTGCCTAGTGTAGGCCTTATGGTCTTTTGCAGTCTCCTTCATTCTTATGTTCTTATGTTCTTATGTATTCCTTTGAAAAAGCATTCCTGCAAAACTAGTCAGGAATAAACTCAAGACTAAGACTCCTGTGTTTTCTACTCCGCTTACGTGGTGTGTGTGTGTGTGTGTGTGTGTGTGTGTGTGTGTAAATGAAATAATCAATTTACAAAAAATAGAGACGTATAAAAACAAATAACTAGATAAACAAAAATAAACAAAAGAAAATGTGTAGATAAATAAACAAGTAGATAACTAAATAAATGTATGGATACATAAGTATACAAATGAACGAGTGAATGAATAAGCAAATACATAAAAATCAATTACTGTATCACCAGTATTCAACTATTAAACTTCCAGTGAAATAAAACTAGTTTGGGAAATTAAACTCAAAATCTGCCTATCTGCGATATTTTGTTTTATCACGGCACCGTCTCCACTTCAAATAATTCGATTTCAAAACTACTATATCCTTCGCATCACATCTTTTGTTTCATTATTCCATGAGATACAAATCTTCCTTCTCCAGTTCCCCTCTATGATTGTCTTCATCTGTCCCACATCATCCGCTCACTTTCTCTCCTACCTCTTCTCTGTTATCGCCGTTTCATTCCTTCCCTCTTTCTCGTGTACCACATTATCAGCATTTATCTTTATATTCTATTCACTCCCCTCCTCCTACTTTGTTATCTTCATCTTCTTTGGTCTTCGTCCTCCTCTTCCTCTTTCCTTTCTCCCCCTCGCATTTGCTTCACTTGCGTTTTCTCTGTACTTTACCAATCTCAGTTTATAATTCCCTTTTCTTCTCGTGATACTCGTTGTTTGTCAACATTACAAAGCAGTCCATCGTTCGTACTCACACTTCTCCATTGTTATATTTTTCCTGTTACTCCTCGATTTATCGAGTTAACAGTGAAAACATACACTGACAATATACAGTTGAGTTAATTTTAAGAAGAGACTAAAATGAGTTAACAATGTGCACTATGGTCAGAATGGCGCTGTTCTTGTAGCGGTTAGTCCTCGGTGTTCTGTTGGACACAAGTTTGTTGTTATGCCTGGTAGAGTGGCGTGGTAGAGGGGCGTCGGATGGGAGGAAGTTTGTGTGTGTGTATTCACCTCGGATCTGCTGCAGTCTCTGTCGAGACAGCCAGACACCACCCTACGGCCATGAGCTCAGAGCTCCTTATTAGCCGATCTCTGGGTAGGTCTGAGACCACTCACACACCACACACCGGGACAGCAAGGTCACAACTCCTTGACTAACGTCCCGTACCTACTCGCTGCTAGGTGAACAGGGGCTACACGTGAAAGGAGACAAACCCAACTTATCTCCGCCCGACCGGGAAATCGAACCCCGGTTCTCTGGCTTGTGAGGCCAGTGCTTTACCTGTGTGTGTGTGTGTGTGTGTGTGTGTGTGTGTGTGTGTGTGTGTGTGTGTGTGTGTGTGTGTGTGTGTATGCGTGTGTGTGTATAAAGGCCAATACTGTAGTAAAGGTACAAGTGAAGTAGAAGTGTAGCGCTATATACGAACTGGCCCCGGAGTAAGCTTATTTTTTTTTCACCAATGTACTATTCGTGTGGTGAGGAGATTTGCATAGGGTCCCTTTACCATAGGAGACGTTGCTACTGTTCTTAACAAGTAATGGAAATTGTGGGGGTATTCTACAAAGAAACATATACCAAAGGATTTTTCCCCCTTATAAGGGAGGTAGCCAAAAAAACAACAACTAAGGAACATACACGGTTAAAATACACATGTAAGGAAAAAAGTATACATATGTAGGAAAAAATATACACACATGGATATGGAAGTGCAGACCTGTGAGATCATTGCTCGTTTTTCGGACTGAGCCCAAGATCTCTAACAACTTTATTATTTTCTCTCTCTCTCTCTCTTTGACATACAAGTGATTGAACCACCGGGCGAGTAGTAAAAAAAAAAAAAAAAAAAAAAAAAAAAAAAAAAAAAAAAAAAAAAAAAAAAAAGATAACTGGCAACTCCTCTTTCTCTTCCTCCTCCTCGGTGACATATAAAGGTGACCCACACTGACACCACACACACAAGAGTATAACTTTTCTTCTCGAGGTGATCTATGGGAGGGACCTAGGACAGTTGCTGGTGGCTACGGGGCTGCAGGTTTATGATCTGTCAAACTCAACGCGACAGTTTCTCTTTACTCTTGTCCTTCTCTTTATTTTCATCATTATTTTCTTTTGATTTTTTCTTCTTATTTTCCTTTTTTCTTCTTTTTCCTTCTTTCTATTTCTTCTTTTCTTTTTCTTCTACTTAGTCATCTTCTTCTTCCCTTTTATCTTATTATATATTCT
>NC_134778.1:79266624-79281624 GCF_046742065.1 Oratosquilla oratoria
GACTATCTAGTTTTGCCTTAAATTTTTCTTTGCAATAACTCTTCAAGCCCACTTGTTTTGATTTTCTTTTTCATGTACACGATTGTAATACAAAGACAGCACGCAGTAACGATTACAACATAAATGGGGTGGAGGAACTCAAACAGCAACCCAAGATGCTGATCCATTTTCTCTGTATCTTCGGTGTTATGATTGAATGACACTGAGATAACCAACAACAACAACAACAGCAATGAATTTATCAACCGCCTTACTAACTTTCACTCCATGAATTCCTTTCTACTCCATCTTCCTGGAATTTTACCGGTAACTCCCACTTCCTTAAGGCGATATCACATTGGGCTATTTTTCCTCCGATTGTTGTAGTAGATTTGTAGCCCGCAGCTTTAAGGAAGGAACCTGATGTGCTGGAGGAAAATAGATTTCCTTCAGCATATCAGATGACATTCTATGTACTTTTATTGAGAAAACAAAATAGTTTGCCGAAATGATTTTACGGCTACAAAAGTTCTGGAGGTTGAAGGAAAAATAACCCAGTGGGATAACCCCCTTACCCCTTTCCACTGACCTTACGTTCGCCAGTTCCTCCTACCAACCTACATATAAACAAATAAGTTCCCAATTAGCATTCTATACACGTTTCTTTACGAAATCCAAGGCCCTGTTCACACCGGTTCAATTACAGTGTAAGTCAATGGAAGCGTCCACACACTACTGCACAGTTTTTCCTTGAGTGTGTGGCACCGCCGCTGTTTCCGCGCGGTTCAAAGAGCTACTGCGAACAGGGCCTTAGGTGATTCCTGATAACAGACGGACACGATCACGGTCGCGGGTACACGCACGCGCACACACACACACACACACACACACACACACACACACACACACACACACACACACACACACACACACACACACTTGTTGAAGGAGTGGTTAGCATCGTAGGTTCCCCAATTGAGTGCCCGGATTCACGCCGCACTCACAGGGTAAAAAAAATCACTGATGCAATAATCTATTTGAGCAATAGATTGGAGTGTGTGTGTATATGTGTGTGTGTGTGTGTGTGTGTGTGTGTGTGTGTGTGTGTGTGTGTGTGTGTGTGTATGCGCGCGCGCATGTACAAGGAATGCTATTCATTGATCTGACAATGCAAACTTCATGTTCAGAGTCGGGAGGGCAATACCTGTCAATCACGAGTTCAGTACGTGATCCAAGACTTTGGTGTCGGATTACGCACACAAGTACGCACACACACACACACACACACACACACACACACACACACACACACACACACACACACACACATGTAAATACACACACAAGTACACACACACACACACATGCACACAGAAAAACACACACAATCCTATACTCACGCGCGTGCGTGCACATACACTCCGTGGTCGTGGCTATTGTCTTGATTTCTCGTGCGGAAAGGCCAAGTTCGGGCCCCATTCGTGGCTTGAAAACTTCACTAAAACTACATGTTGTTACTATACCCGTTGGACAAGGAAACAGGCTGTGTGTGCACAAGGGCAAAGGCATTACCCTTAGCTTGGTCTATATATGACCACTGAGCTCTCGTTCGAAAGGGTAGTAGTTGTCAACCACGAGCCAAAGACGTGTTCCACAAACCTGATGAATCTCAAACACATAGATACACGCACACTTAGACAAGCGTGTGTGTGTGTGTGTGTGTGTGTGTGTGTGTGTGTGTGTGTGTGTGTGTGTGTGTGTGTGTGTGTGTGTGTGTGTGTGTGTGTGTGTGTGTGTGTGTGTGTGTGTGTGTGTGTGTGTGTGTGTGTGTGTGTGTATGATTTTCCATGGTCTTGGATAACGTGTTGCACTCGCCATCGACAGCTATTTCCCTCCGGAAGAGAGCTCAGAACTCATATATGACCGATCTATGGGTAATGCTGTGAATTTACACGCACAGACCCAACTCCCCGCCCACGAGAGTTGTGGTAACGACTCGCAGCGCAGCGATACTGAAATTATTTCAGCCCTGGGCGGGATTTGAACTCGGACCGCTGCAGCAGCGGTTGCGAACGCTACCACTGCGCGCGCGCGCGCGCGCGTGTGTGTGTGTGTGTGTGTGTGTGTGTGTGTGTGTGTGTGTGTGTGTGTGTGTGTGTGTGTGTGTGTGTGTGTGTGTGTGTGTGTGCGCGCGCGGCATGAGTGGCGGCCAACGACGAAGAACGAAACAAGCCATACGGGATCACAACTTCTGACACATTCAGGTTATTCAGACTTTCCAACTTCCAGCTTATTTCATCTTAACTTGCTTAACAATAGTGTCCTGAGTAAAGTGAAATAAAGATAAACTCAGTAAAATTGAAACTACGAATGTGTATTTATATTAAATGTCTACCATAGCTAACATACGCGAAGTGATTTCCTTCGAGTAGAAACGACTTAGGTTACAATATTCTATTCATCGAATCTCCCAAAGGCCAAATCACCTTTGCGTTATATATTGAGAAGTTGAACGACGAACTAAGAGAAGTTAAACATGTACGAATATTAGACACATTGTTGAATTGACCTTAGTGAGGTCTAGAACTACAGTAGCTTGTCAAATTCACAACATTTGATGAGAATCTTGAACATGTGGCGTGTTAAACAGTTGCATGGATATTTTATAAACATTTTTTTTTATTTAATTTCTCTTTGTTATTTTCTTCGAATATCAATTTTATATGTAATTTTAGTTAGATGTGTCTATATTAACTGAGACGTTTTGGTCCAACAATAGTAAAATGGTACAAACCATTTTACTTGTGTCGGGTGATGTAAAGATCCGCAACATCACAGTACTTAAGGGTTATTTATCTTTACAAGATAATATTTGGGGCTTTGACTGATCTTAACAAGCTCATTCTAAGAATAAACAAGGTTAGGTTAGGTTTGGATAGGTTAGGCTGGGTTAGGTTCGGTTAGGCTGGGTTAGGTTAGGTTAGGCTGGGTTAGGTTGGGTTAGATTAGGTTGAGGTGGGTTAGGTTCGATTAGATTTAGAAGCTCGTTTCTGGAGGTTGAGTTAGGTTGGGTTAGGTTGGATTATGTTGGGTTAAGCTGGGTTAGATTGGGTTGGGTTAGGTTAGATTATATTCAGAAGCTCGTTTCTAGAGGTTGGGCTAGGTTGGGTTAGATTTGGTTATGTTGAAATGGGTTGGGTTAGGTTAGATTAGATTTAGAAGCTCGTTTCTAGGGGTTGGGTTAGGTTGGGTCAGGTTAGGTTGAAATAGGTTGGGTTAGGTTTGATTAGATTTACAAGTTCGTTTCTGGAGTTGTTACTATTTACAAGCTCATACGTGTGTTAGCTTATCTTTACATGGAAACTCTGGACTAACTGATCTTTACAACGTCGTGCGTGTCTCAGTCTTCCCTATCTAAGTAACATTTTGTCTACCACCAGACGATATCAATCGATGATGATGATGATGATATGGTTTAACGTCACAAACTCCCCCCTATCGGATGGCTAGGACGGTGCCCCTCACAGAGGGCTTTGTAGCGTGGAATTTAATTAACCATGCCCTTGGTTCAACTTCACCGGTGGCAGGATTCGAACCACCATCCCCTCGACCTTCGCCGCAAGTAACGACGCCCTGAATATTAAAAAATCACGTACATTAATTCCTTTGGCTGTATCTTCACATGCAGTCACGCGGTTTCCGCACGGTTTAAACCACTAGCGTGAACAGGGTGACAGGTCCGTAGGAAAAAATAGATAAATAAAAAAGTAAAATAAAATAAGTAAACATAGAAATAAACAAATAAATAAATAAGATAAATAAATCTAACAAATAGATAAGAAAATAAATAAATAAAAATAATATAAAATAAAATAAAGTATAAATAAATAAATAACTTAGAATAGAATAAATAAATAAATAAATAAAAGTACAAGAAGTGATCGACCAAGCTGGAGTCGCTAAGAAATACGAACCCTTATGTTTGCATACATTCTAGATCTAATCATATTTCTGTACGTCACCGAACACAAGCGAGAGCGCGTGCGTGCGTGCGTGCATGTGCTTGTCTGTCCTTGTGTGTGTGTGTGTGTATTAACTTGGTCTTTGGATCACGTGTTGGACTCGTGATTGACAGCTATTTCCCTCCTGGAAGAGAGCTCAGAGCTCGTAGGTCCGATCTATGGGTAATACTATGACCTTGCACACACACACACCCCCAACTCCCCGCCCACAAGAGTCAGAGTAACGACCCGAGGCAAAGCGATACCGAAATAATTTCGGCCCTGGGCAGGATTCGAACTGGGTGCTGGGAGCACTTCTGCTTCCCAGTTCAGCGCTCTACCAACTATGCCACCGAGTCGGTGTGTGTGTGTTTGTGTGTGTGTGCGTGTGTGTGTATGAGTGTGTGTGTGTATGCATGTGTGTGTGTGTGCGTGTGCGTGCGTGTGTGTATGTGTATGTGTATGTGTGTGTGGGTCGGGGACGTTCGCGTGCGCGTAAGGGAGTCTAAGGTCTTAGTCCATTAGTATAATCACTCTGGACTATATCAAGGCGTCTAGCCAGGAAGGGAAGTGCGAAAGACGGCAGACTGAGACGCTCCACCATCCCTCTTTCTTTAATACCACAAGCAGGAAGAACGAAAAGAGGAGGGAAGGCGTGCTTGCGTGCGAACAGATGGAATCATGAACAAGCCTTTGGACTTTAGTCAGAACAGCGGTGGAATGGGGAGTCCAATACTGGTACACAGCTTATGTACTAATGGCCTTTTACATTCTTGCAAGGGGAGTGGCCAAGTCAAAGGATGCCTTCATTCTTCGTGGAAGAAAAACACAAAGAAAGATCGCCAGTCCCCTCGCTCCGACCTATTTAGTCGTATACAGATGTAGCTGAAGGAAATTCAGGGATGGGAAGGAATAAAGCAATTATTATGAATACATGACTTGTGACATGGAAGCGGGTCAGGAAAAGAAGGATGTATTTATGGAGCAAAGGACAAAGGAATGAGGTCGCAATGAGGCATATAATTCTCTCATCACACCCAAGCCCTTACGAAAAGATGAAGGGAGAGCACAGGCACAAAGGAATAAAGAAAAGGCGAGAAAGAGCGAAAGGGAACGCAGATAATGGATCTATTAACATAATCCCAGAAGTGCTATGGAGGCCGTCCATAGGGGGATAAGATGATATACGTCACAGAAACGAGGTACAAGCGAACAACCTGGGGCATAAGAGTATCTACAAGAAGAAAACGAAGAATAAAATGTATGCAAGGTGGAGGCCACTGAGGTATAGAAGGAAGAGAGATAAAGAAGAGGGTGAGGGGGGGGGAGGTAAGAGAATGGGAAGGTGGAAAGGGGACGGGGGCGGTGACAAAGGGAGAGGAGGGAACGGGAGGAGAGGGGAAGGGGACGGGAGTGGGGGTTGATGCCGTGTCCATTAGAGTAATCCGCCCGTCTATAACAAGACGGTCTAGATTCATGGAGCGACTCTCTCCTGTCTTGCACTGATTCATGATTGATAGATTGAGAGGAGGAAGTGAAACACAGGCACGCACGCCCTCCCCCCACGCCCAAACATACACATACACACACGCGCGCGCGCATACACATTCACACATACACGCATACATACTCACACACACACTGCACATGTAAAATTAATTTAGGTAAATATTTTCAGGTATAAGATACATAATACATCGACAGAATCAAGCACGGGACACAAAGGAGTGACAGCACTCCGAACATTCATATATATATACATACACGCACACGCACATATATATCAATATATGCGCGCACACACACACACACACACACACACACACACACACACACACACACACACACACACACACACACACATATATATATATATATATATATATATATATATATATATATATACTGTGACTTGACACATACAGCACATTCCTCCAACTCCTTAACCACTAGTGTTGGAGTGCCTGCTCGCAGTGCGGGAATGCTGAAAACTTCAGCCCTGGGCAAGATTGTTGAATTACCAGTCGAGCACCGTACCACTACCCAATCGAGCCGTGTGTGAAAGAGAGAGAGAGAGTTGTGTGTGTGTGTGTGTGTGTATGTGTGTGTGTGTGTGTGTGTGTGTGTGTGTGTGTGTGTGTGTGTGTGTGTGTGTGTGTGTGTGTGTGTGTGTGTGTGTGTGTGTGTGTGTGTGTGTGCGTGCGTGTGTATGTGTGCGTGTGTGTATGTGCGCATGCGTACGTTTTTACCTAACTGTATTTACCTAATTGCAGAGTACTGGAAAGGAGCAAAGCTTGTAGGTTCCCTTCTCTGACTCTCCTCGCTTCAAAATCACGTTTGTTTTCCAATTTTCAGTTTTATTTTTTTAATTCATTTATTGTTTCAACTTGAGCTGTATCACTTTGTCAGTTATTCCAAGTATTTATGCATCTTTATGGAAAACTGTATTCTTCAGTATTCTTTGGACATTTAATCATTCTCAATTTGTGTGCGCGTATGCGTGCGCATAATTCTGAATGTGGGTATGATGTTTCATAAGTCAAAGAATTCCTCATAAGATACTTGTCTCCACATCTGATTTTTTTTTTAGAAAATATATTAAAAACAAGACATGGAAAAAGTTATGCCCTAACTTGAAAACGTGTTATTTCTTTTTCTAATTTTACTTGGCACTTTTTTATCTCTGTGAAAGTATTTTGCTTGTATTCTCAATCAAAAGTTATATATATATATATATATATATATATATATATATATATATATATATATATATATATATAAGAAAAAGACGACGTGTATTGATACGATTTTCAGAAGGTTGAGTTGGGAAGAAACATATTTGAAGATTAATGACGAATACTTTAACCACCTAAGATTTACGGATGGCATTTTTTTTTTCAGAAAGAGCAGAAGATTTGCAAGATATGTTGAGTGATCTGAAGAAGAAAAGTCTCAAAGTAGATTTAAAAAGGAGTAAGAGTAAAATCAAAGTAATATTCAACAAGAAAGTTCAGAGTATTGAGATTATAACCGATGGTAAGAGTCTTGAAGAAGCCGAAGAGTATAATTAGTTAGGCCAGATGGCAAAAGTGACTAAAGATCATTATAATTAAATGTTTGAAACGCAAAATTGTTTCACAAATCAATGCATTCTGTCAGGAATATTCTATGGATGTGAGATTTGGAAACTGACGAAGGCGATGGAGACAAAGGAAGGAGTTTACAGAGGAGAATGGAGAGATCATTGGTGGGAATAACGCTGAAAGACCGAAAGAGAGCAATTTGGATGAGAGAGCAGACTGGAGTGAAAGATATTGTGGAGACGGTAAAAGAGAGGGAATGGTATTGGGCAGGTAAGTTAGCGAGAACGAATGATGAACAATTGAGCAAGTGTGTTACTGATTGGACGCCGCAAGATGGGAAGCGTGCCAGGACTACAGAAGGTGGAAAGACGAGATAGTGAAGTTAGCAGGAGTGATGTGGCAGAGGTTGGCGCAGTTGTGCGAGTCATGGAATGTTATGAAAAGGGTCTTTGTTCAGCAGTGGACTCAGGATGGCTGATTGATTGCCTTACTGAAATATAACTATTATATATAACTAGCCAAATTATTCGCGCGTTGCTGCGGGCAAATGATGATCATTTTAATTTTGATATAATTTGTGGAGAAAAGTTACACGTATCAATATAACTCAAAGGAAAAGGTAACACAAATAAATAAGAAAGTAAGAAAAAAATCAATTCGAGGAGGGAGACGCCCTTTGGAAATAAAATATATTCGGCCGTAAGAGAAGAATTATCTTTGAACTCAAGTATATTACCGCCCGCGAAAAAGTAAAATAAAAATAACCAATATTTAAACATTTGGTAAAATTATACAATCATTTTACATTTACATGCTTTCTCCTTACAAAGGTTATGGTAGTTTGTGGCAACATTAATTTCACAAATATAAACAATATTTATGAACACATACAATAGTTTGTTTAAATGAAATATAGTTATCCAAATATCTGGAGTGATAGGGTACCAGAATATATATGGTTAAGGGGGTCTATCTCCCAAACCCTAGGAGTTCGTGAACGAACAAACAGGCAGACAGATAGAAGCTACTACTTTATTATAGTGGAGTCGAGTGTATATGAAAATAATTTGATTTTGTAAACAATATTTGAAATCGAGTAAAATATCTTATTCACAAAAAATACTGTCTGCAATACCAAGCGAGTTTAGAATAATTTTTGAATTTAGCGATAATGTGTTTCTCTTGTTTAGATTTTAGCACTGCGGGTGGAAAGGAGTCCTTCAGGTTCCACCTCTCCCTCCACATCCCCTCTCCCCCTCCACAACCCCCGCTAGCATTGAGGTCATTGCATAGCCAAACCGTAATTTACTTGTCTTCATTGTTTCTCTATTGTAGTGTTTGTTACATGAACACAGCAAAGGAAACATGGACTGGAAGTGAAGCGTTGATTCCTGACGTTTCGTCAACCCATGTTTCCTTTGCCCTGTTCATATGGATATTGGTATTAATTTTCGTAGTGTTTGCTACTTTTTCTACAACATTCTCATTTGCCAGTTCACATTTTCTTCATGCTGTTGCTCTTATCTCAGGAAATCGTTATTCCTGATGATGTCTCTTTGAAGACGAAACGTCGATGAAATCTACGCTACGGCTACTTTTGGATAAATTTTCACATCTTCCACATGAAAAAATTCTCGTCAGAAAATTGGAAAGTACGAAAAAAGGAATAATAATACTACCAGGTGTCATTAATGAACACACACACACACACACACACACACACACACACACACACACACGCACGCACACACACACATATATATATATATATATATATATATATATATATATATGTACGTGTGTACGTTTGTGTGTGTGTATTTGTGTGTACAGCAACCAGGACAAAGATATCTCTGGAAAGAAGTATTGGACTGCTGCCTGGGATGTATGATAGTGAGACTTTTATATCACCTGTTGGGAATATAAGCTAATGAACTGTTAGTAGACAGCTGGAGATAGAGAGGGAAAGAGAGAAGGAGGGAGAGAAAGGGAGATAGCTATACAGAGAGAGAGAAAGAGAGAATGATGAGAAACAGGTAGACCGACAAAGAGAAAAAGAGTAAGAAAGAAATATAGGTGGTAGAAGTTGTCGAGATGATAAGCAGATGGAAGGGGGAAGGGTTACTACAAGGAGGAATAAGAAAATGTACAAGAAAAGACAGACAACTGCACGAGAGAGACTAGCGAGGAGGAAGAGAGAGGAAGAGAAAGATTCAATTAGGGAATAAATGACTGGATTTACTAGACACGGCTGCTGGACTGTTGGCCGGGGAGGAAGAGGAGGAGAAAGAGGAACAGGAGGAGGAGGAGGAAGAGGAGGAGGATAATTAGCACTTCTATACTTGGGGACAATTTTGCACAGAAGGGATCGAATAAAAAAGGTAGTACAGAAGACTTAAGGGTTTTGGATCCTTTTTAATGAAGTTAGATCACTCTTAAAGGAGTTGAATCCTTCTTAAGGTGGTCGAATTATTTCTAGAGAATTCGGATCTTTTAAGAGGAATACAACCCCATTAAAAAGGATCAAACCCCATTAAAAAGAATCTAACCCCATTAAGAATGATCTAATCACATCCAATACCCTTAACGAAGAACGCAGGAAGGAGAGATACAAGTTAACAGTGAGGAAGAGCAAGAAGAGGAAGAGAAGGAAGATGAGGCGGAGTAAGAGACACATAAGAAAGGAGGAGAAGAAAGAGGAGGATACGGGGAGGAGGAGGAGGTTAGAAGGAGAAAGAACAGGAAGAGGAAGAAAAGGAAGAATAAGCAGAGGAGTAGGGGGCATATAAGAAAGGAGGAGAAAGAGGCTAAGGGGAGGAGGGGGAAGGGGGAGGAAAAGAACGATAAGAGGAAGAGATGGAAGAAGAGGCAGAGGAGTAGGAGGCATATAAGAAAGGAGGAAGAGGAGGAGGAGGAGGAGGAGGAGGAGGAGGAAGAAGAGGAGGGAGAGGGAAGGAGAGTGAAGAGAAGTTAGGTGGATGAGACACAAATAGGGGAATGAATTTAGTTATGATGAAGGAACCTTCTTCATCTTTGTTCCTCTTTTTCTAACTTTCATGTCATAAACTTACTCTCAGCAAAATAAAATCGTCTGATGTCAGTTTCTATAACATTCACACACTGTTGTTTGTGTGTGTGTGTGTGTGTGTGTGTGTGTGTGTGTGTGTGTGTGTGTGTGTGTGTGTGTGTGTGTGTGTGTGTGTGTGTGTGTGTGAGAGAGACCACAGGATTACCCATTGGTCGGGTATATATGAGCACTGAGTTCTCATCCGGGAAGGTAATAGTTGTCGATCACGAGTCCAACACGCGATCCAAGGGATGAAGGGAACGGAAAAGACGAAGGGAAGCGTATCATAGAAAACGGAATGTGGGAGTCAGCTGGAGAAAGGAGGATGCGGAGGTGGCAGTAGAGAAGGCAGACTGGAAAATATATTTTTTTTTTACTGGAGACGATATACGTTTTCTATTTCATAATTTTTGTTGGTCAAAAATCAGTAAGAACCAAGTGAATGGAATATTCGAACGAAGACGCTGTTTTTCATATTATCATTTTCTTCCATCTTCATTATTCAAAAAAACCTGTAAGATCCAATTAATACCTTTCAGAGATTGTCCTGTATTAGAAAGGATTACCTCCAAGAGTTTACGAAAATTTGGTCAACACACACAGATCAAACACAAGGAGATGAGAGAACGGGGATGGAGATACGACCAAACGAGGCTGGGAGAGTGTAGTAGACAGCGAAGATCTAATAACTATAGTCACTCTAGGGTCACCACTTGCAACTGAGTCATCCTTCTTTCTCCTTTATGTTGACTCTCGTCTGGTCACTTAGACTGACAAACTATGTTCAGTCAACAATTAGAGTGTCTACACTTCCAGTTACAAAAGGGAACTACAAATGGTGACCCTGGAGTGACTACAGTTGTTGGGTCTTCGCTGTTTGCTACATACATATATGAAAGACTTTCTTCCTCCTTACAAGGGAGGTAGCCAAAAAAGCAAAGGAATAAAAGCCATTCCCACCCATGCCATCCCCAACATACTCCACTCCCCTCCACCCTCTTCACTCCCTCTTATCTAGGCACCTCCTAGATGACGGGTCATTCCTGCATCTTGTCCATTACAAGTGGAAAACAGGGCACGCGACATGTGGAAATGTATTTAGCATTACGTCGGCAGCTACCAGAGTTTCTATCTTTGGGTGAATATTCACCAGACGAAACTTTTTGCCAACTCTTAGGACACACACACACACACACACACACACACACACACACACACACACACACACACACACACACACACACACACACACAGTTTTTCATTTTTATATTTCCGTTGTAACCAGCCGTAGATGTTTTAGCTATTTCTTTATTTGTTTGTTTACTTATCAATTAATCAAATTATTCAATTATTTATTTTTTTGCATATTGTCGCTTTTTTTTTTAAATATGCTCTTCGACTGTTGATTTTATTCGGCTGAGGGAAGATTTCCCGGAAAGCGTTCAATTTTAATTTTGCCCTCTTTATCACTTTAGTGCCCTTTTAAGAAAAAAAATATCCTTTCCAAAATATTCATTTTCTTGAATATCTAATCTGCTTTTTTTAGTGGTTTTCCTGAGGACATTACGCTCTAGTATAGGTGTTGTTTACGTTCTAGTGTAACTTGTGTACCTTCTATTATATCTGGTGTTTTCTTCTCCAATTTGCAAAACTTTCCATTTTTTCCATTTCTTTTCTTGTTACTTTCAACATTTACAAGCCCAGTGTAGTCGACAGCTTTTGAATGCTTTCCTTCTTCCTGAAATCAAATTTGCTGCCGAGCCTCAATACTTTAACTTCGATTATTTTTTTCTCCTCGATTTTTATAGAAAAGAGACTGTTCATAATTTTCACCAAATAATGAAAGTTCTGTAAATTGCTCATTTGTACTTTTGTACTTTTCATTTCTGCTCCTCAGGTATGGATTGTGCATGGGCAAGAAAATGTTTAGGAGGAAGATAATGGGGATCAAGCAGATCCTGGTGTAGTGACTTCTGGAGTCCTCTGGGGATCCAACTCCCGAGGTGTCTGGGGACGACGTCTGGGTTCCGGAAACCGGAAGCGGGTAGGGGAAGAGCCTTCCGAAGGAAACTCGAGGGAAGAAAGAAAGGGAAGGAGGGAGAGGACATCATTAACCTAGGGGGGGGGGAGGATCCTATGCGGCTGGAGTGGACAACGAACCTGTAGATGGTTCCCGCGACTCGTTCAAAGGTCTTTCTGGAAGTCCTTGGTTGCTGAGACAGAGTCCTTGTCTTCAGACTCTCGATGTCATCCTTGTTGAAGAAAGATGTAATCGAAGACTGTTTGTTCAATGTGTACGATGTCCCCTTTTGATGAGTATATAAAGTGGCGCCAAAATGGTCAGCGCATAAACGGTTGTTAAACACCAAAAACATTGGTTCAAACAAAGGATCAAGCTATTTCTTCTTCGCCGGATGTACGAAGGGACCCGTTCTTGAAGAAAGCCTTCAGTTCGTAGCCTTGTACTGAAGGTCACGTTTCTGGGTGTAGTTCTTGAGCACTTTTTTTCTGAGGGTGGCGGGGGCTCGTTACTTTCATTCATTGTATTTATTTTCAACATTTCCCCTGAAACAGTCGGGAACTATCCTCCCAAGGAAGCGCTGAGTATCTGCGGTCGAAGCCGTCACCTTTGCCCTATTATGCGCTTAAGGGTCTGTTGGGGCAGGAAACAGTCATTGCTGGGAATCGGATAAGATTGCGGGGCTCGAACCCGGAACTAAGCAAATGCGAGACCAGCTATCTTCAGATTGCGCCACCAACGCACCCATGGAATGATCTTATCTTATTTCTTGAGATATTCTTTTTCTATTTCCTTATACTTCATTTTCTATAAAAATTCTGAACGTCATTATAATATTAATCACATAAACGGTGGGCGAGACTTTTATAATAGAATGAACAATGTTGGTGGATATTTGTGTTTTGATAAGAAAAATCCATTACTGTCCTGGTGCACAATTCATACGTATCTTCAACTGTGACATATGAAAATAATTGCAAAGTGGAAATATCACTACAAGATAAAGTCAGAGGGAAATAAATTAATTACATTTAGACCATGCCACTGGCTCATGCACCTTGTCACCAAAGACATTACTTCAAAATACAAACAATCTTTTTAAACCTAATTTGATCTAAAACAAAAAACATGGCAGACGCACGCAGACACACTCAATGGGCTCTAATATATTACACCCCCAAAATATATCGCCTGAACTAGTGCCACTACACACCGATGGGGGGGGGAGAGAGAGAGAGAGAGAGAGAGAGAGAGAGAGAGAGAGAGAGAGAGAGAGAGAGAGAGAGAGAGAGAGAGAGAGAGAGAGAGAGAGAGAGAGAGAGGGAGAGAGAGAGAGCGCCCTCCCCCCCACCTCCCCCTCGTCGGTAATTAGGAGTGGAGTCGAAGTATGGCAGAATAATCAAAGTTTGCCCAGGCGGCCGCAAGATAAAGCCAAAGTTTGAGGCCGCTTTGCTAGTCGGGCAAATCTCCCGCCGCCACCGCCGCCGCAGGTGACGTCACCGCCCCCCCCCCCACACGCAACCGCATCCACCCCATCTCTAGTGTCGACGTTTCCTGACACCGTCTTCATGGGCGTCATCCAACGTTAAACCCGGCATCCTACTTCCTTTCTCCCTCTATTCTTCTATATCGCTCTCTCACTCACTCACTCACTCTCTCTCTCTCTCTCTCTCTCCCTTTCCCGTTCTCTAATTCTCTCTATTTACCTCTCTAATGCTCTCTCTTTCTCTCTGATTCTTTTTCTCCATCTTCGCCCCCCTCTCTCTCTCAATCTCTCTAATTCTTTTTCTCCATCTCCATCCCTCTCTCTCTCTCTCTCTCTCTCTCTCTCTCTCTCTCTCTCTCTAATTCTTTTTCCCTGTAGCTTTCTCGTTTTCTAGCACATCGCCCCTAAGTCGTTTCAAGTTTCCTTTTCCCACCTCTTCACCTTTCCTTTGCCTATAATAACGTATTGCAAATGGAACCGATACATTTCGTCCAGATCTGAAAAGCAATTGCACTATCTTTCCTTCCCTTATTCCTGGAGAGTTACTCCTCCAGACGGATGTGTTATTTCATCAAACTTATTTTGTCCTGTCGTCGTAGTACCACACAACGGATTAAGGTGGTGGCACACTAGGGTAGCATGCTACTTGTTTTCGCTACTTTGAGTAGAAACGACTTCGGTTACAGTATTCACATTTCAGCAATGTGTCTAACATTCGTATTCTAGGTTTAACTTCTCTTAGTTCTTCATTCAGCTTCTCAATCTATGACGCAAGAGTAATTTGACATTTGGAAATTTGAAAAACAAAAGATCGTATCCGAAATCGTTTCAGCTCAAACGAAGTAGCAAAAGCAAGTCGCATGCTAGAGAGAAATGCCTAGTGTCCCGTCACCTTTATACAGCTGTTGCTCCTATGTATTAATTCCCAGTAACCAAATGCATGAAAAAAAAAATAAATGCAGCCATAATAGAGCACTGGCCAAAGCCGAGGATGCCAAAGCACTAGTCAAGTACTACATAGTACAGCACGCAGAGGTCACGTCCACGCGCGCACACACACACACACACTCGTAAACACACACACACCTACTCGTAAGCACACACACACACACACACACACACACACACACACATACACACACACACACACACACACCTCTCGTGACAACTCCCTCGTCCACGTTTTTTCCAATTGATCGTAGAGTCAGAGTTGCATCTACATGAATACGTTAGCTGTGTTTGTTTTCTTATATTTGCCCGAGAGTTTCATATCTGTTGCTTTTACGCCAAAGACTTGACCAGTCTGTTTACAATACATACCAGCAAACATTAAAAAAAAAAAAAAGTACTTTCTGTGTCCATGG
>NC_134778.1:79286624-79291624 GCF_046742065.1 Oratosquilla oratoria
ACCATAATATCCCTAATGAAATAAAAAAATAAATGAATAGATAAATAAGTAAATGAATAAATAAATGAATATACCAGTACAGGGCTCTTGCAGTAAGGATATCGTTTGGCAATATCTAAGTATTGTTAAAATACTTAAGGTGACTGTTTCATGTTAGGATCTACGTTTCTCAAGAGCTTATGGCTGTCAATATCATTGAGAATTACAATACATTTTCAACTATACACATTTGAGAGTTACTTTGAACGCTACCACCAAACACTACAAGTATAGTATTTTACAAAAATGTGATATTTCTTCATACTACCCTACACTTACGTACCCTCCTGCTTTACCATAATCGGCACCCAAGCGTCCTACTCACTAAAACACCTTTTCACTGTACTCTGAAGCATAGCCTGAAGCTGGCATTATCATATACAAGTGGGACTGACAATGATACAACTCTAAGCATCACACCGACAAAGCCAGAGGTTTGGAATTATCAGCCTACTTTGCACCTCAAAGCAAAACCGGCCATACAATAGCAAAGAATTAGTGCTCTAGGCAATTGTTTGACGATCATCACTGAGCCATGAACGATCATCGTTGAGCGATAATCGTACCGAGCAAAACACACCTTAACCCATTAAACTCCGATGACAAGATGTCTTGTCATTTGGTCAAATAAAACAAAAAATCATAAAACACCAAAATGTTTGATCAAACACCAGAAAAATAGGACGTCAATCCTCGCTTCGCTCGCAGCGAAGCGAGGACTGACGTCATATTTTTCTGGTGTTTGATCAAACATTTTGGTGTTTTATGATTTTTTGTTTTATTTGACCAAATGACAAGACATCTTGTCATCGGAGTTTAATGGGTTAAGCATCACAACGACAAAGCCACAGAAGACGGGAACACAACCATTACCCCACAAAGGTTCTTCCTGAAACCACTAATACATTCCCACCGCACGGCCATTTGCCACAGTAGTACACGGCCACTATATGGTCTTGACATATCAGAAGGATATTCGATACGGTCTCCTGGCAGCAGAGCCAATGGGATTGTGTGCGACAGCATCGCCCCAAAAAAGATTTTCTACCAGAACTTGCACAGTTGTAGTAGTAGAACGGTAAACGCTGGGGATGGAAATGTTGGACCTGTTGTGTTGGTGGAAAGGTGGATGTGTTGTGTTGGTGGAAAGGTGGATGTGTTGTGTTGGTGGAAAGGTGGATGTGTTGGTGGTGGAAGCTACTCGAGGCAATGCTGCAAACAGAAGCAGATATGTAGAAGTGTAGGTGATGGTTACACATAAAGTAACAATATCAATATTCTTGGTTCGTTACACCAGGTGTGACGATCGTAGTAACTGTTAGCAAGAACTTTCTCTCGACTTTCATTCGCAGATTTCCCTTGTGAATTTTGCTGAACAGTTGGCTTGCAACCCTCAGGTTTCAGCGAATTACTGTTTTCAATAATTTCCGAGTATATTTTTAGTATGAATGTGCATCATCATCCGTAGAAATAGGAGGATACTGTTAGATAAAAAAAAAAAATGCGACGAGCCGGTCAGTGAGCAGAGGATTCAGACATAAATCAACGCGCATGCGCAGACAACTTCGATAAAACTCTGCTGATTCTGAGAGTATAAGTACTTAAGCTCCACCTCAGCTGAGGTTTTGAACACCAAAACACCCTTCACAGATTTTTGTTCTGATCCAGATTATAGAGGTATTCAAAGGGGCCAAGGGTTTTAACAAGAGTCATGTAGACAAGGTCATGATATTAAGATAGCAAGGCTGGAGTCGCAGTAATGGATTTAAATTGGACAAATCTAAGATTTGAGAAGGAAATAGGAAAGAACTGCTTTATCAATCGAGTGATTAACGAATGGAGTAGACCTAGTAACCATGTAGTGAGCAATGAAACTATTGGTTGTTTTATGAAAAGGTTAGATAACTTTATGGATGGGGATGATAGGTGGCAATGGACATGGAACTGCCTTGCATAGGCCTTATAGTCTCTTGCAGCCTCCTCCATTCTTATGTCCTTATTTTATTTCATCCAGCACATGAACGGGTCGAGACTCGAACCTTGTGTAATTCCTCAACTGAAGAATATACTCTCGCAGTTAGCCACCTCAAAATACAAAAAAAAAAAAAAAAAAAAAAAAATCTTCCTTATGAAGACGTTAAGGCTGTCACCAAAGATTGGAGTGCTGATGTGTGAGGTTGCCTATACAGACTTTCTATAATAATATTTGTTGGTTAGAAGTAGAATAATGTATCTGGTTAGTATTACTGAACGTGGCTTGATGTGGTATATGGTTTATGGTTATGATTATGTAGTTTTGAAGGTATAAGGAAATGATCAATGTTCTGAATGACGAGGGACTTGTGGCAATAATTGGAAGGGTCGCACGATCGTGGCGTCACGCTTACCTGTTGTTTGTGATTTGTGGAATGCGTGGGTCAGCAAGGAATTGGCAGTAATGTTTGGTCTAAGTATGAGTTGACCGGCGCCAACGTCTGGCATCCTGTGGTAGGTTTGTGGATCACGTGTCGTGCATATGAGGTATCGTATATATGGTTATAGGGTTAGTATATATATATATATACCCTGCCCTACTACAGGAGCACCGCCAGCTCTACTACAGGAGGACCGCCGGCTCTACTACAGGAGGACCGCCGGCTCTACTACAGGAGGACCGCCGGTTCTACTACAGGAGGACCGCCGGTTCTACTACAGGAGGACCGCCGGCTCTACTACAGGAGGACCGCCGGCTCTACTACAGGAGGACCGCCGGCTCTACTACAGGAGCACCGCCAGCGCTGTTATAGGAGAACCACCGGCTCTACTACAGGGGGACCGCTGGTTCCACTAAAGGAGCAACGACAGCTCTACTACAGGAGCACCGCCGGCTCTACTACACAAGTACCAACAGCTCTACTACAGGAGAACCACCAGCTCTACTACAGGACCACCGCCGGCTCTACTACAGGAGCACCGCCGGCTCTATTACAGGAGAGCCACCGGCTCTACTACAGGAGAGCCACCGGCTCTACTACAGGAGAGCCACCGGCTCTACTACAGGAGAGCCACCGGCTCTACTACAGGAGAATCACCGGCTCTACCACAGGAGCTCCGCCGTCGGGCACCAATAAATGGGCTCGTCCGCAACGCCTCTGACAGCCCCGTCCCTAGACTCACAAACGCCACGCATCCAATTGAATGGCAACATGAGAAGCGCAGGCTTTGGAGAATGCCAGAAAAGGGGGAAGTGGTCAACACTGGAAGGCCTGTGTCGAAGGTGTGTGTAGAGTGGTGTGTCAAGAGTGTAAGGAGATGTGTTGAAGGTATAAGAGGCTGGCCGTGGCGTCGTCGCGGAGAGAATGGGATAGAGCACTGAAAGAAATAGATAATGTTAGGAAGAACGAGAACCTCGCTCTGAAAACAGGCAAAGAAACGACACAATTGAAAAGGTCAATAAGTACATTTTCGAATGTGGAGACAGGAACAGGTTGATTGTGTGGATGTACTGGAAGGTACAACGAATGATTTGGAAGCAAGGGACAAGAATGGGAAGCAAAGGGAAGAGGATATAAAGGAACCTGAGGCGAAGAAATTGCGTGTACCGAGACGAACTGACCACTTACCATGTCTCCGATTTTCATCAGTCTACTTCCATTCATTTTACAAACTTCTAATATTTACTCTATCTTTTCCTACGTATTTTCTTTTCCGACCCAACAATGCCCTTTTATGGGTCAGGCTAAGCATATATGATTATTATTTCAAATATCGTTCAGCCTCACAACCCGAAAGAATTGTGTATATACGTATGTCCGTGTGCGTGTATGTGTTTGTGTTTGTGTGCGTTAGTGAGTGTATGTGTATGTGTATTTGTGTATTTGCGACCTATGTATGTGTATGTATATGAATGAATAAGCATGGAGGACAATTTTCTATGTGCCATTGAAGAACCGTAGGTGATGAAATGCATTTGTGCACTGTTAATGACTGAACAAGGATGCTTATGTAGACCCTGGATAAATAAGGCTGGTGTTATGAGCGCGCGCGCTCACACACACACAATGTTTTAGTGTATTTGCATCAATTTGTATACGATCGTCTGTGTGGTCGTAGATGAGTATGTACAGTATACAGTGAGAATTTTATTTCGACACTTTTCTGGCATATGATAAAAGTCTGAAGTCTGTCATAATTGAAAAAATCATATTCTTAGCGACAGTAGTGACGAGATGATTGTGTTCATTTACTACAAAGTGCGACAGTTTTCCGCGTCAAACTGAACTGTACGGAACAGTAGGCCATTTCTATACTAACAGTTTCAACCACCGTGTTTTGAACCACTGCGGTTCAATTACAATGTAAATCAATGGAGGCGTTCACACGCAACCGCGCAGTTTTTCCTTGACTATACGGTAACGCCGCAGTTTCCGCGCGTTCTAAACCGCTAGTGTGAACAGGTAAAGTTATCGGAATATATACTCGTAGGGAGCACGAAGTAAGTGTATCCTGGCATGGGCGTGAATATTGGTACACGGGTGCAGTCTTGACTGTATAAGGATCTGGTCTATTTTACCTCCAACCTCCGATTAATCGGCGGTACCGCCCACCTCCAGAACTCCCCCTCCCCCGTAAAATCACTGTTGGCAAACAATTCGGTTTTCTCGACAAAAACAGATAGAGTGTCATTTGATATTCTGGAGGAAAATAATTTTCCTCCAGCGTGTCAGATATCTTCCCGAAAGCCGCGGGCTGCAAATTTGCTCCAACAGTCGGAGGAAAAACAGCCCAGTGTGATAACGCCTCAAGGTGTCTGCCTCTGGACGCTGAGGCTTCTCCCGCGAGTGAATGGTCCTTCGATGGTCGCGACACAGAAGAGGTGGGTCCTGATGGTTTTCCCTTACTCGATTTAGGGCCGAGAGGGTCCGCGCGTCGAAGCGACTTCACTTCTCGAGAGTCGAGATGTCACCGCCGCAAAGTTGAGG
>NC_134778.1:79296624-79321624 GCF_046742065.1 Oratosquilla oratoria
AACCGAGAGGCAGTGACTCAGCACAGAGCAAAGGCAGACTTCCTGTTGATGAATTGGAGCACAGTTTTAACTTCTCTTGCACATGAGATGCTTCTAGGTGTACTACCTCAGCATTTCAAGCGAGAGAAATTCAAACTGTATTTCAATTCAGCAACAGGAAGTCTGCCTTTGTCCCCCAGTGCTGTGTCGCCTGTGTCGCCTGCGTCTCAGGTTCCGCTTAAGCTAAGGGAAGCAATTTCTAATTTACCTTTTTCTTCTTTTTTGGACCTTAAACTGCCAAAGCCACTGAAATTTGATGACGGAAAATTTGTACTTGGGAAAGGAAAACCTCAAGTTTATCTTTTATGAAATAAGATAAAAGACATACTGGAAGAACAACATAAGAGTCTAAGGTCCTAAAATGTCCCTCTTAACGACACCTACCAAATATATTCTAAATTTTCAGATAAATGAACACTTAGATCCTCACCCTAACTTTAAGAAACTGGACTCGTTCGATGAATCTTTGTTTTAAGTAAGACAATGTCAACAAGACTAAAGTGATGACAGAAGAAGCGAGAGAAACCACTTTCTTTTTGGGTGCGGGGAAGGAATCTAGTCGTTGTCCAATGAATGAACAGATGCAACAATGGTATATGTACCCTGAGATTACGTGTTTCTGTATCTTATAAAATGATCTCACCAACCCACTACAAAACAGTGGTAGACCAAAGCCCTGTCAGTTGCAGCAAGCCGCTGGGTATTTAACGCCGATGTTGGGTTGCCTCCCCGCCTGAGAAGGGCTGTTGAGATCCAGCGTGACATGGCACGCAGCATGTCCCGGGAATCGACCTCACGACCACCTGCTTATGATTTCGACATGGGCTACCGCGCGGCCTGTGTATTATATACATACACACATACACGGTGTGTGGGTGTGGGTGTACATGTGGATATGTTTTGCTGTATTAATTCTGACCGGGCAGGGGGCGGGGATCATGAATGGCGCTTTATCCACAAGGATTCAATAGAAAAGGGACAACAACAAATAAAGGCCCTCTAGTGTGTTGGATATACATACGTATATATATATATATATATATATATATATATATATATATATATATATATATATATATATATATAGAGAGAGAGAGAGAGAGAGAGAGAGAGAGAGAGAGAGAGCAAAGGGTAGGAAAAAAGAGAAAATATAGAGAGAAAAAGAATATGCGAACTGAGCATGCGCGAGAATTGAATCTTCATGTACGTTTGTCCGTGTGTATTTATTATGTCCGTGTTATTGTGAATAAAATTTTGTATGTATATGCACATCGTGCATGAACGACAAAAATTAATATTCGATGACAAAATTCCACGACCGGATTTGAAAGGGACTGAAGCACCAACGAATGTATGGAAAAGGAAAGAAAGTTGTCGGTTTTGTCAATTTCGCTTATTTTCCTCTAGCGTAGCATAAGTATTAATGTATTATCTTCCTATATATCGGGATATATATTCATATTTCATCAGTATGTAACCCATGGAAACCCTAATAATTTCTTAACGACTCAATGCTACGCTACTGTATGTATCCTGGAGATATCCTCAAGCACTGAAGAGAAATGATAAAAAAAAGAATAAAGAAAAAAAAAAGATAAAAAAATCACTAATACATGTCAATGTGTACTGCTATTCAGCATCCATTAGTACCATGTGCATTTTGACGAGACCTAAATGCATGGAATTGAAAAATACCTTAAAAACTAAACACGTGTCACATCTACGATGGACAGAAATTACATTTCGTATTCCAGAAGTGATGTAACACATGCATGTACACACTCTCGCAAATTGCGTTTCCGCACATTAATCAAATAAACGCACCACAACAAATACATGCACATTCTCTCCCTCTTTTTCACACACACACACATACAGACAAATCAGTCATTTCGGATGATCAGTAAGGTCAGACTGGTTGATATCTCTTTCACCGATAGTCTACATACACGTGAAGTGTCACACACACATACGCACGTACCCACGCGCGTGCACACACACACACACACACACACACACACACACACACACACACGGAGTAGGATGTGTGTGTATGAAAGGTCACAGAATTATCCAAAGATCGGGTCATATATGAGCTATGAGCTCTGAATCACACACTCGTAGCTCTTATCCTTATATTACAATTAAGTAAATATACATATTAGAACATACATACACAGGCAAGCAAACAAGAACACTTAAATGTCCGACACATGTCCACAACCACCCACGCTTAACCACATTCCCTCCTATAAACCGCAGACCCATGCAGACTGACGACAGAGTACTCACCACCCATAGCTCTCTTCTCGTTGCTCCTCCTCTTGAAGTAGACGACGGCGACGAAGACGAAGAGGGCCACGAAGACGGCAGCTCCGACGGCCCCTATGAACCAGGTTTCCTTCAGCACCGCCATCAGGGGCGACGGCACCCGTTGCGGGGTCAGGGATCCTGAGGGAGCTGCGGGGTCCTGGATCCAAGCGTGGCCTCCTGATGGTGGTCCTCCGCCAATACTGTAGAGACACAAGTAGTGGTGGATGTCACACGAGGAAGTAATGGATGACGGAATGGGGATTTCCTGACGTCCCTTTATACGACGAACAAGTACGTACTTAACAAGCTCTGCCACTGCGACCCGAACTATTAGCTGCTTACTACAAGGCAATGACGTTACCGTTGTACCACGCTGATCGTTTTAAAAGGAACGATTTGGAAAGCGTGGTACAATGGTAACGTCATTGCCTTGTGGTAAGCAGTCGCATAGCTAATGGTTCAAGTCCCAGAGGTAGAGCTTGTCCATTTGTCGTAACTTCAAGGACAAATACGTACTTCACAATACATTATATATAGTGAATAGGACCAGATGTGCTTCATGACTCAACCGTGACATATTAAGTTACCTTAAAATTTAGGGGGGGATCTGGAGAAGGTCAAATGTTTATGTCTTGACTTGCTTACTTGTAAGATGGACAACGACTAAACAGATTCCTTGTCCAGGAAGGGGTGTGTCTACAAATGATTAGAGTCCAACAACACTTTCATTGATTCTTATATGTAACTACAAGACGTGATAAGATGATGTACGTAACGATACCTATAAAAGCAATTTTGTATTTAACTACATGGTTAAGAATTCATTCACACACGAGCGACTTGGTACACGCACATGCACAAAGGCAACAATCCCCCTTACAATAAGGGTAGCTGAGTTTAAACACACTTTTTTGTCATGACTCTACGTCTACGTGAGAGAGAGAGGGGATTCCCAGTCCCCTCGTTCCGCCCATTTCATTCCCACCTACAACACATATGGGGAAACGGTGACAATATTCTTATCCTTCACCACAGGATGCTAAGGAGCAACAAATTTGTTGAGTCACAGTTGTGATAAAGTACAGATTTAGGAAGGGTAGTAGAAAGGAAGGAAAGTGAAAGTTAAGTGATCGGCATGATTAATCACACACACATACAAACAAACACAAACACACAAACACACACACACACACACACACACACACACACACACACACACACACACACACACACACACACACACACACACACACACACACACACACACACACACACACACACACACACACGAGCTCTCCTTAAAGTGCAACAATTCAGAGGACCCTGCAGGTGCACAGAACATAAGCCCTTTTCCCTCCCAACTCACCTAGTGAAGGCGGCGACAGTGGCAGTGTACTGGGCAGCGTAGGTGAGGTTGTGGAGGGCCACACTCAGCTGTTGCCCCGGGAGCGTCAGGTTCGAGTGCGGCTTGGTCTTGTTCTCGAAGAGCCACAAGTGGTACTCGGTGGTGCGACCGTTGGTGTGTCCTCGAGGTGGAGGTCGCCACGAGAGCACCACGCTGGTCTCGTTGAGCACGAGGCTCTCGATGCCCATTGGCGGCGCCGAGGGCACTATGCACGGGAGAAAACGATTTGATGGTTAAATTGACTCCGGAGTGCGGCGCCAGCGATTCGGGATTTTGAAGGTAAATTGGTCTTCCTGTCCCAGAAAGGAGACGGGTCACGAGGGTCTAAGACCAAAGAGGGTGGGAGTTGGAGTGGAGGCAAGGGTGAGGGAGGGTGCGAGGATAAGGTGGGAGATGATGTAAAGAGAGTAGGAGATCATGTGAGATGATGCAAGATGGGGCGAAATGTTATTACTGACTATTGAATAGAGTGTCTCGTTTTCTTTTACTTGGTGTCATTTTCTCCTATCTTGACGAATCACATTTCTTCATCATTGATTAATAGAATTCATCAAGTAAAGAAACTGATTACTCGGTTCTATTCCAGTATCACGCCAACACATTTTATTTTATTTTTTATTTATTTATTTATTTATTTATTTTTTTTTTTTTTTTGCATTTCAAAGATCTATTTGTTCTATGGAATGAACACGTTAGGTTAGAAGCTATTGGACAACGTAAGTCTCATGTTAAACATCCAAGTTCGCGCGATTCTGGAACTTTACCAACTGCTTACCATCCTCGAGCGTCCGGACGATCCTGGAGTTGGACGGGTGGCCGTGGATGCCGCGGTAGTATGGAACGATGAAGAACTCGTACTCTGTGTACTTGCTGAGGTCGGTGAGCGTGTGTTGGTCGTGTTCGGTCCGGGCCACGGTCAGCATACTGAAGTGATGTGTCCCAGAGGAGAGGTCCCGGTAGCGCACGTAGAAACCTTCCATGTAGTCCGAAAACTCACGGACCTGATCACACACAAAAACATAAGAAGGTAAGAATGGAGGAGAGTGCAAGAGACCATAAGGCCTATACTAGGAAGTTCCTTGGCCATTACCACCTATCATCCCCATAAAGTTATCTAACTTTCTCTTAAAACAAACAACAGTTTCAGAGCTAACTACATAGTCACTAAGTCTATTCCATTAGTTAACCACTCCTTCTTCAGAAGTGAGAATCTCCTTCTTCAGGAGAAGTGAGAATTTCCTTCTTCAGGAGAAGTGAGAATCTCCTTCTTCAGGAGAAGTGAGAATCTCCTTCTTCAGGAGAAGTGAGAATCTCCTTCTTCAGGAGAAGTGAGAATCTCCTTCTTCAGGAGAAGTGAGAATCTCCTTCTTCAGGAGAAGTGAGAATCTCCTTCTTCAGGAGAAGTGAGAATCTTCTTCGGGAGAAGTGAGAATCTACTTCTTCAGGAGAAGTGAGAATCTCCTTCAGGAGAAGTGAGAATCTCCTTCTTCAGGAGAAGTGAGAATCTCCTTCTTCAGGAGAAGTGAGAATCTCCTTCTTCAGGAGAAGTGAGAATCTCCTCCTTCATTTGAAGTGAGAATCTCCTTCTTCAGGAGAAGTGAGAATCTCCTTCGGGAGAAGTGATAATCTCCTTCGGGAGAAGTGAGAATCTCCTTCTTCAGGAGAAGTGAGAATCTCCTTCTTCAGGAGAAGTGAGAATCTCCTCCTTCGGGAGAAGCGAGAATCTCCTTCAGGAGAAGTGAGAATTTCCATCTACAGGAGAAATGAGAATCTCCTTCAGGAGAAGTGATAATCCCCTTCTTCAGGAGAAGTGAGATTCTCCTTCATGAGAAGTGAGATTCTCCTTCATGAGAAGTGAGAATCTCCTTCTTCATGAGAAGTGAGAATCTCCTTCTTCAGGAGAAGTGAGAATCTCCTTCTTCAGGAGAAGTGGGAATCTCCTTCTTCAGGAGAAGTGAGAATCTCCTTCTTCAGGAGAAGTGAAAATTTCCTTTAGGAAAAATGAGAATCCCCTTCATGAGAAGTGAGAACCTCCTTCTTCAGGAGAAGTGAGAACCTCCTTCTTCAGGAGAAGTGAAAATCTCCTTCAGGAGAAATGAGAATCTCCTTCATGAGAAGTGAGAACCTCCTTCTTCAGGAGAAATGACCCACCTTCCACGTCAGCTTGATGGCGGTCGAGGACACGGCCGTGGGCGTCAGGAGCGTGACCAGTGGGTGCGCCAAGATTGCCCTGATCTCGTCCTCCTCCCTCCGGATGGCGCTCTCCCCCCCGTAGCCAGCCCCAGGGGCGCCCCGGCGGGGAGTCGTGCTCAGAACCGAAGAGATTGGAGACGCCTGGGACACTCCGTGCATATTCATGGCCCTGTGGGAGAGGAGGAGAACAACGTGAGGGAGTCTGAAAACATACAAGAGATGTCCATCACAATCAACTATGACTCGTTCAGCTAGAACTGTTGCCACTTTCTCTTTTGAAATATCATGTTTGTTTAACCTTTATGGTACAGATCATTTTCCCCGACTTGTTTAACGGTTATCTTATTCCGCCCACATCCCACCTCCAGCCTCCATTTCAATAACTAGAATATGACCTCGTTTACAGAAATCTAGATTTCTAAAAGAACATCTCAACAGTATGTCTAACATTCGTACAGATTTACAATCTCATAGTTCATCATTCAGGTTCGCTATATACGACGGAAAGATGATTTTTTGACATTTGAATATTTGAAAAATGAAATATTGTAACCGAAGTCGTTTTTACTCGTACGAACTCTCAACTGTCGGCGCTGGTGAAGCCCGTGGAAGCCCAGTGTGATAACTGTTCCCGCATTCACTCCATGGCTGAAGGTGAACATAGGTTTATTTTTACATACACTGAATGGTCCCCAGTGAACAGATTTACATATTTTCAACCACAATGGGCTAAGTCACTGACTGAGCTGGGTTCGAGTTCTTAGCTTGACCACGTATCAGTTTCCGTATATATGCTTCCATCGAGCTCTCGTCAGTCTCGACAGTGATGGCATGGAATTAAAGTGAATTAATGCGATTTAAAATATATAGAAGGTTTATATGGAGTGGAGTGAGTGAAAAAAGGACGAAATGGCAGAGAGCAAAGCGATCCCTACATAATACAATCCGTATAGCACAATATCATTGTTAGTGTAGGGGCTACAATGTTGCGCGTTAGTCCAGTAGTTATAGTTTTGAGCTCATGAGTAGGTGATCGTAAGTTCGATTTCCGGGACCTGCTGAGGGAATGCTGTGTCGGTTCCCGACAGTCCTGATCAGGCGAGGAAGTGACCCAACGGCGGCAAAAAAAAAAAAAAAAAAAGCGACTTGCCGCATCTGACACGGTTTTGCCCGACCAGGGGTTTCTCACTTCTCTATTACGTCAGAATGGGATGGCGAATCGAGTGTAGGGATAGTATTCATACTAGGGGAGCAATAGTGCTGAGTCGTCAGTGTTAATTATTTTGGTCTTCTAGAAAGCCGCATATACGAGATTCTAGAGCATGGATCACCAAACTACGGCCTGCAGGCCAGATCTGGCAGGTGAAAAAATATTTATTCTTTGTATTTGTCTATTTCTTTATTTTGTATTTTGTATATTGGTACATATGTTGGCTGCCCTTATTTTTTATGTATTCACTGTATTGTACTGAACAAAATAGTTATGTGCCCCACGTTCGTAATTTTCTCACTTATCTGGACCACTGTGAAAATAAGTTTGGTGAGCCCTGTTCTAAAGAGAAAACGGGACGAGGGTCTACAAGAACGAGAGATTACTCACCTGACGACGGCCCGGTAAGGGGTATTGGGCGACAGGTTGGTGACAGTGTACGTGGTGGCGGGAATGTGCTCGTCCAGTGTGTGCCACTCTTTCCAACCACTCCGCCACAGCTGAGGAAGGATCGGGCATCATAAATACGTCATCTTCAGGTGACCTTTACATGTGCACACATCAGTATATATATGCTAATAAGAACACGGGTACATGTGTTCACTTATGCAAAGTAGACCACTTGGAAAAAGAAACTAACGAAGCAGAGCGCTTTCGTATATTACATCTTCTGTGTAAAAAGTGTATTTTTTGCACTGAAGATGTAATATACAAAAGCGCTCTGCTTCGTTAGTTTCTTTTTCCAAGTGGTCTACTTTGCATCAGTATATATACATATACAACAAATATACATATTTATAGATACACACACAAACACAAATGCACACACAATCCGTTACCCCAGGTCTCTTCTCCAGAGGACCCACGGCCCTCAAGAAACCGGCCACGGTCACAATAAAAGTATGGTAGTGTAGAATGAGGTATTATGTATTCTCTCTGTAGGAGGTGGTGCCTGTAGCTAGGCTTATTCTGTGTTGTATCAATGTGGGGGGGTGGTTTCTATATCAATGGCTTGTAATAACAAGAGATGGGGAATAAAGGTCACACTGCAAGCTCTCCTTCAGTGAAAAAGTGATGGAAATGCAACCAGGATGAGAGGTCTTGGTCCCGGCCACACTCTTTCTTTCTTTCTCTCTCTCTCTCTCTCTCTCTCTCTCTCTCTCTCTCTCTCTCTCTCTCTCTCTCTCTCTCTCTCTTTCTCTCTCTTACCTGAAGTTTATAACTGGTGATAGCAGAAGCTCCCTCATACTCTGGCTCCTCCCACGCCAACGTCAGAGTCGTCGCGTTGCTTCCCCGCAACTTGGGAGGTTGCGGAGACCCCGGCAAATCCTTGAGGTCCGACAAAGGCGTCGCGTGAGCTGGAGCGCCGTCAGGAGAGCGGATCGTGAGGAAGAGGTCGGTCGAGGATGAGCCTGAGGAGGAGGTGGCGCGACAGGTGTACGTGCCTTCGTCCGAGGGCTTGACGTCTGGAGGATGAGAACGAAAAGGATATGTGAGTGAGCGAGAATTCCGATGCAATACACAATATAAGCGACTTTATGGGCCGCGCGGTAGACCATCAGATACCGTGTCGAATGCATGAACAGGTGGTCATGAGTTCGATTCCCGGGATCTGATGCGTGTTTCCTGCGTTGGTTCCCAACAGTCTTGGACAGGTGGGGAGGCGACCCAAACATCGGCTTAAAATACCCAGTGGCTTGCCACAGCTGACAGGGCTTGCCCTACCAGGGGTTTCTCACTTCCCACGAGTTTGTACTTTAATGGGCTTGAAATTAACGTACAAATATACCGCATGTATTGGTAGTTATGCAACAAGTGTTTAAGGTATATTGTTGTTTTTATGGATGCATAAACACATGCACACACACACACAAACACACACACGCACGCACGCACACACCGTACTCATCAATTATCAAAGGCAATAAATTTCACAAGTAAAGATATATCTATCACAAGTGAGAGCATCTAAGTTATATACTATAAGAACTGTCTGCTTCATTCAATTTCCCGCCTGGGGGCGGGGTTAGACCAAACCAGAGGCAAGGACACCCACCCACACAATGAGAGAAAGAGAAAGTGAGAGAGAAAGAGAGAAAGAGAAAGAGAGAGAAAGTGAGGGAAAGAGAAAGAGAGAGAAAGTGAGAGAAAGAGAAAGAAAGAAACAAACAAACAAACAGGCAGAGTGAAATAAAAAATGAAGATACACGCCCATATATGTTCATACATGTATCCCATACACGCTCAAATGCGTCTCCCCTGCCCTGCCCCTCCGCCATAAAAAGGCGAAAGCAAACATGTGGGTGGAAGGGGTAATGGCGGTAACTGATCTTTTAAATTACGCAGCCAGGTCCCGTTATGGACGCAAGCCAAACAACATACAAATCACACAGAACATCGCTCCCTTTCGTTAAAATCACACCGTGACCTTTGACAAACACAGTTTTTTTTTATTGTTTTTATTTTTTTTTCCTGGTGGGCGTATTTTTTTTTCTTTCTCGTTTTACTAGGCATCGATCCACTTCCCTAGAACTTTCTAGAAAATTTCCTCGAGTTCGCCTTGAGGCGCTGCACCATCAATAACTTCTGCAAAAGTGGCCAGGAACTCCAGAGGAGAAAAAACACCTGCCACAAGAGTTGCTTGTAATCATTAAGAGACTATTACTAACGGAAATGTTTTAAACAGATTCAAAGGAACTCACAAACGCGTGTGAAAACAGTTACATTCTGAAAGTAAATATACTAAATATGTTCACCATCCCCTACATAAATAACACGCACGCGGGTACCAGTGATAACCCCATTAAGACGATAAAATCATTGAGATTTAACGTATTTGCCAGCGTCAAAGACGCACCACCTATCTTCCAAGGATATTTTGAGGAAAAGTGTAACAAGTTTTATTATACGCTTATTGAAAGATATTTATTGTAGGGAAAATATACGAGACTGTGCATCCGTAATACGGCCACATTAGACGCAGGGCAATTTTGTGATACATTAAAAAAAAAAAAAACGCGTCTTGTACGCCGGCCAATACGGTATGGTCAGGGTGAGAGGAGCAGGAGCCGGTTTCAGCCTGAAAGGCGTCTAGACTGAATGATGTCACCCTCAGTTCAGGCTGGAGGAAGACCCTCATTTGGCCATGTTGTTGCTGCTCTTATGGACTGCTGTTTACCAGCGCTTCTATCTTTATAAATAGGATTGTCCATGGGTGGGATAAAAATCAAAGGAAGAACAGAATAACATAAGAATGGAAGAGACTGCAAGAGACCATATAAGGCCTTCACTAGGCAGTTCCATGTCCCAAGTAAGTTACCTTCTTCATACGGGATATCATGTCCATAAGAAGCCAGATTGTTGGCATTACAAGACATGTTTCTTCATGATGGGCTTTTTGGATGGTAAAGTATCCAGGCCTGGGTTTTTACAAAATTGCCATTTTCAATATTTCAATGGCGGCATTTATAAAGGGGGATTCTCCGACTGGAAAATAGGGCCAAAGAAAATAACCCACATAAATTCATCTTTCTAATCTTTTAAAAATAGAATTAGTGTTCAAATGGGGTTAGGGCATAAACTAGTGACACAAAACTAGCTAATGGCAAGCTCGATACCAAATGAAAGACAGTACTCATTCACTCATAACAAAATGTTGTTTCTTAGTAACCAGTGCTCGTCAGAAACTCGTCACTTCACATTATAAATTAATTTCGATCCTATCTTATTAACTCTATTTGGCAAATCCATATTCATAAATATATATTTGAAGGGCACAACAGAAGGATCCATGTCTCAGGAGAGAGTTCACAGGACATTAAACAAATAAATGCATCACTTCGACGTCATCAACACAAGCGCCATAAAGACAATCAACTCCTGACACTGTGCCAGATGGTGATGGCTCATGGCATTAGGAGAGGGGGAGGGGGCGAGGGGATGGGGTGAGGGGTGGGAGGGAGAAAGAGAGGGAGGAGGAAACGAAGTGGAAGGAGGGAGAGAGGGAGGGAGGAAGGAGGGAAGAGATAGATAGATAGAGAAGGAGAGAGAGAGAGAGAGAGAGAGAGAGAGAGAGAGAGAGAGAGAGGGAGAGAGAGGGAGAGAGAGGGAGAGAGAGAGAGAAAGAGAGAGAGAGATATGGAGAGAGGGAGAGAGATAGTGAGATAAAGATACAGAGAGAGACCCGTTTCGGCCGAATAAAGACATCTAGCGTGATTAAGTCACAACAAAACAAAGGAAGTGTGTATTCGTAAATGGGACTTCTATGTAGCGAAGAACATGAAGAGAGGTGTAAAGAAACACCTGAAACGAGGAGATTTATGAAGAAAGAAGAAGAAGAGAAAGTTCAGGAATACAAATGGGTGGAGGGAATGGGAATAGATAAAGAATAGAGGAGAGGAAGATAATACCGATGGACGCAATAGATAATTTGCAAACACATGGTAGACGTGATCAACCATTACAAAGCCAAAATTGACTTGTATTCTAACTATCGCCTGGTCAAAGGATTAAATATTACAGTCAAAAGAGAGTTAGGAAGAGGATGAAAAGAAGTGAAAAGAAAATGAAGTTGGAAGACAAGACCCTGTTCACACTAGCGGTTTGAACCGCGCGGAAACCACGGCGGTAGCGCATAGTCAAGGAAAACCTGCGTGGCTATGTGTAAACGACTCCAATAACTTATGTAATTTAACTACCGCGGTTGAAACCGCTAGTGTGAACAGGGCCTATGGAATGAAAACTTAAAAGAGAGAACGGGAATCGGGAACAGAGACAACTGGAGAGAGCGAGAGGTAGAGAGAGAAAGCGGGAGATAAGGAGTATATCGGGAAGTTAATACAGTGACGAGAAAAGAGCAAGAGAGTGAGAAGTACCAGAATGGTGCTCGACTTAGGAAGAAATTCCAAAGAGTCTGAGCTAAAGAAGAAATTCCAAAGAGTCTGACTGAGCTCAAGAAGAAATTCCAAAGAGTCTGACTGAGCTCAAGAAGAAATTCCAAAGAGTCTGACTGAGCTCAAGAAGAAATTCCAAAGAGTCTGACTGAGCTCAAGAAGAAATTCCAAAGAGTCTGACTGAGCTCAAGAAGAAATTCCAAAGAGTCTGACTGAGCTCAAGAAGAAATTCCAAAGAGTCTGACTGAGCTCAAAAAGAAATTCCAAAGAGTCTGACTGAGCTTCACTCCTGAGGATCATTTTTTATTTCCGATGACTACCGATATTGGCCACTTGCCCAAGCTGTTAGATTTAAGAAGGAAAGAGGCAAGAACCGGTTTACCCACAGAGTGGTTAACGAATGGAGACTTAGTAACCATGTAGTTAGTGAGCGCTGAAACTATTGGTTGTTTTAATAGGTTAGATAACTTAATGGATAGGGATGACAGGTTCTAAGGGACAATGAACTGCCTAGTGTAGGCCTTATGGTCTCTTGCGGTGTCTTCCATTTTTTATGTTCTTATGTAAGAAGCGCCTTCAGTCTTCGTGAACTCGAGGGCCAACTTCGTCCTAATCGTGAGCTAACCTAGTTCATGCGTTCCGAGTTTCATTGGATCTGTTACACGAAGTTCTTGGCGTACAAGACATACCAACAGACTAAATCATTCGGATGAAAGAAAATAGAATAAAGCGATGCAAAACAAAATAAAATAAGATAAAAAATCAAACAAACACAACATGAATAAAATGAAATAAAAGAAAAATAAATGTATAACAAAATTCTCATCACATAAGACGCACAAACAAAGAAACAAACATGTCATTCGAACAGAAAAAAATATTATATAGAATAAAGCGAGGCAAAAAATAAAAATAAAATGGATAGAATGAAATAAAAATAAATAAATAAATCAAGAACGAAACAAATCCCTTTTGCAATCGACGGATACCCGAACGAGCTGTCATGGCGAAAACAAATTGTATCTTCGCGTGTAACGATACTGCCCATGCAGTGGTAATTACGAAACTGATTGCACAAATGGTGCTCTGCAAAGGATGGAACTAATTACGATACACTCTAGGTTGCCTTTGCAAAACCAGAGGTCCTAATGTGAACTGCTTTAATCAATCATCACAGGTTATTCAACTGAACGCCTGCATGGGTTTTCCTATTTAGTAATGCAGGTGAACTGGTAGGGTTTTCATCACAGAAACATTACAGACTCTACATTTAAGGCACGAACGACCCTTTGTCCCATTAAGGGACATTCAGATATTTCGAACATCATTCGCGGGCCATAAAAATATATAAACATTTCCATACATCATATGATGCTGCTGCTGCACTGCCGAATGTGTTGATATGCATTTGAATCTAAGTAGACCGTAGTATACATACATACATACACATACACACGCACACACACATTATATTATATAATATATATATATATATATATATATATATAAATATATACTGTATATATATATATATATATATATATATATATATATATACAGATAAATCGCAAAACTAGCAAGTGATCCAATGATATGGAAAAAGAAACGAAATTCCTAAACAGTTTAGTGTTATTCACATCTTCAGGGGAGATACAGTGTGTGTGTGTGTGTGTGTGTGTGTGTGTGTGTGTGTGTGTGTGTGTGTGTGTGTGTGTGTGTGTGTGTGTGTGTGTGTGTGTGTGTGTGTGTGTGTGTGTGTGTGTGTGTGTGCGTGAGTGAGTGATACAAGTTATGCAATTAAGCTCTAAACATGATCTTGCCTCATTCCTAAGTTTGATGGAATCGTTATGTGTACATTGGGGGGGGTTGGGATCCACTATGTCAATTACGCTGTCTCGTATTGCTTCGTTGTAGTTTTTAAAGATATTCACCATATTCACAACAGTGAGACATTTTGTTTTGCAATATCCTCTTACAATTCTAAGCATAGCAATACGTTACATGATCATATAACCTCCAACCCTTGTAACATCTTCAGTTAGAGAGATCCTCTCTGCTGAATAAAATCCTTGTTCTACCAGATATGTTATTTAGCTTAGGATAATGTGCGTAACAAGAGCGACTCAAAAGAACATTATATTCTGTTCATTCGATGTTCTGTTGTAACTGCAACGTAGATTATATTTATAATTTATCCTTCTTAGATATGAAGGACTTCGTTAGCTTCAACGTTATCATACAAAGTTGGAACTTACAACGTAATAATTTATCTCCAGCAAGATGATGTGGCAATGTACTATATTTTTTCACGAGGAAACGATATTATCAAAAGTCTTATCATCATTATCACCGTTATCTGAACCTTTATTAGTTTTATTTATTATCAATAGGTCTATTTCTTTTTTATCTTTACAACAGGACAACGTTAACTATTTACACCTCGTCCTCTGATTGGCCGAGCTGTGCTGCATGCGATCTCTGATTGGTTGAAATATGCCCACCAGGTATGAACCCGTAAATGGTAGTAGACGTAATCTTCATGGCTAATTTCGACTTTTATATTTATTCTGGCAGCCGCCCGGTGATTCTATTCAACCATAAGAAACCCCCTTTCGAGTAACAAATGAATCAATTCCAGTTTTAATATCAATTAAACGTCATGTGACAAAATTTTGTTTCCTGTGGTAGCACACTAAGCTAGCATGCTACTTACTTTTGCTACTTCGTTTGAGAAGAAACGACTTTGGTTACAATATTCTAGACTTTCGTAAGAACATCTCAACAGTGTGTCTAACATTCGTATTCTAGGTTTAACTTCTTAGTTCGTCATTCAGCTTCTCACTATGTGACGCAAGAGTAATTTGTTTCTACTCAAACGAAATAGCAAAAGCAAGTAGCATGTTAGCGAGAAATCCCTAGTGTGCCACCATCTACACTCCCGTGGAGGTTAATCATTCTGTATCTTGTCATCCCGAGGCACACAAGTAAAAAATACCATGTATGAATTATCACACTGTTTTCAGTAGTCTAGGGCTACGGGATTAAATAGGATATAGTAATTTTCTCTTTGTATACAAGAAATGTTCATAAAAGGATTTATCTTCATAGTAAATGGCATTTATTATCAGATTAAAATTAATTTTAAAAACACGACACAATAAAATCGTACATATCTACGAATGAAAAAATAAAAAAACTTGTTGAATTCCCCGTCCTGCGGACCCTTTGGTAGGTTTTTGTGGCCCCTCAGGAGTCTGCAGAACCCTGGTCGAGAAACCCTAATCTATAACAGGTATTCTATACGTAGAAACTTGATGGTACAAATGGTACGACGCAACGCCCAACACAGAAGCATTTTAAGTACTCTACATTGTTTCCTGAAGATGTCTATTGTGTTGAACATTATCGTGTTAGCTGCTCTTTGAATATATCAGCAGTAAAGTTTAACTTCAGAGAAAAAAATCTATAGATATTATATGGGCGAAGGATGGGTGCATTCCCTGTCTGATCATCTCCCTTGTGAGAGAAAGAGGCTTTTGGTAGATAGATGGATATCGAAACTAGCCTACTGATGGTGTTGCAGATTCAACTTTTGTGACAGATCCTCGTTCAAAAATGATCTAAAAGTCTATAATAATATTTATTTGTCGCACCAATTCTACAGTGCATATTACACATTTTAGCACCAGAAATAGTTTAACACGTTGATATCATTGAATATAATGGAATCAACAACATCTACCTTTATCTCATCGAGGCTTTCAACTTCTTCCATTTGCGGTTGTCTTGTTATTTGCATCAGCTTGTCTTTTTTGTTGATTTGTAAACCTTTGATTTTTGCTACATGGGCTCGGAAATTGACCTTACAAAGACAGGCTTAGGTACATTAAATTACATTCTCTGGAAATATGTAGAGTGCGGGGTGATCTAATAAAGGTATTCAAACGAATCAAGGGCTTTAACAAGAGTGATACAGACAAGGTCATCATATTAAAACAGCAAGCAGGACTCGCAGTAACGGATTTGAATTAATCAGATTTAGATTCAAGAAGGAAACAGGCAATAACTGGTATTCCAGTAGAGTGGTTAACGAATGAAATAGACCTTTTAACCATGTAATGAGCACTGAAACAATTAGTTGTTTTAAGAGAAAATCATGGATGAGGAGGATGGGTGGTAAGGGACACGAAACTGCCTCGCACAGGCATTAAAGTCTTTTGCAGTCGCCTCCATTCTTGTGTTCTTATGTACTAGTTTCTCCTCATGTTTAGGACCCTCCACCATGACTTAACATTAATATCGTTGGCATACTCAAGGCAATCCACCTGAAAGCACTGAAATTCTATTCCCTTCTCCTTATCGTCCCCGATCACAGACACCGCTCCCAATAAGGCGAACATCAGTGGAGATATACGAGTGGGATATAACCTTGTCCTAACACACTTCCCATAGCAAGACTATAATTTGCTTGTTTAGCTGACATATTATGGTTTCTTGCAAGATTATTATTAGTATTGCATGGACACATGTTACTTCATTGTACTACACACACACACACACACACACACACACACACACGGGGGGGGAGGAACCGGTGAAGAGAGGAAACGTAACTGAAGTGAAGACGGAAGTGTTGTGGGATGGAAGTGAACCGGTGACAAGGAACCAATTAAAAACAAATAAAATCAACCCTTGACTAAAGGTGGCGGCACACAAGGCATTTCTCGCTAGCATGCTACTTGCTTTTGCCACTTCGTTTGAGTAGAAACTATTTCGGTGACGATCTTTGGTCTTTCAAATTTCCAGCGCAAACATAAACCAAAGGTGCCGGCCCCGCCCTCAGCTAAGCGCCTCCTAACGTAGGCTCTTCACCAAGCGTATTATATAGGATGTTTAAAAAGTCTGGATCCAATGACAATCTCCTCATATGAACTTTGGCATTTCTTTCATTTCAGATACGAGAAAGGCTCAAAATTCACAAGAGAAGATCGAATACAACTCTGTCTCATACGAGCAAGACGTGTAAACACTTCCTGTAATAATACTGTTAAATAGAAATTTGCCTGTGGGTGCTGACTTTTGGGACACTGTGTTGAATGCCCCCCCCACACACACACACCTCCACCACCTCCTCCTCTTCCTTCTCCTCCTCCTTCTCCTCCTCCGCCTCCTCCTCCTCCTCCATCCTGAAGACACCACCAAAGCCATCACACACCTTGGCAGAGCATCTTAGAGGGCAAACGCTAGGCGTCTTAATTGACGCCATCGATCTTGTGGTTGCAGAGCGAGGAAAGGTTGGGAGAACGTTCGTCTTCTTGTGGAGATGGGGGGCGGTTAGGGGGCGGTTGGTGGGCGGTTGGTGGGCGGTTGGGGGGGCGGAGGAACAACTGGTGAAGAGAGAGGAAACGTAACAACTGAAGTGAGGAAGGAAGTAAACCGGTGACAAGGAACCAGTTGAAAATAAATCAAATCAACCCTTGACTAAAGGTGGCGGCACACTAGATATTTTTGGATAGCATGCTATTTGCTTTTGCTACTTCGTTTGAATAGAAACTACTTCAGTTTCGCTCTTTTGTTTGTCAAATTTCCAAATGTCAAATTATTCTTGCGTCATACAGTGAGAAGCTGAACGACGAACTAAGAGACGTTAAACCTTACAGAAGTTTAGAATATTATAACCGAAGTAGTTTCTATTCATAGTAGCAAAAGCAAGTAGCATGCTAGCCTAATGTGCCACTATATTAACGTTTGGTCTTTTCCCCCCATTATCATGGCTGTCGGAAGGCTAGTTTCTTCATGTCGACCATTTCTTATTCTTCTGTGAGAGCAATCCATCTCTCAACACCTTTCGTACATTGTGTACCTTTAGCCATTTACAAAGGAAGAGAATACCGACAGGAGACCTTTTGGTCCATAACTGGGTCAGATGGTAAGAATCAATTGTTCAACGAAGAAACGAAGAAACAGGCGGACCAAACTTCTGTCAGGCATTACAACATATAACTCAGGTGTTTATCGATATGAATCTTAAAACTTCAAACCACACTACATTGGACTGCCTCTGCAGGAAGTTTAATACATTCATTTATGTCCGTGGGGCCCCGAAGGATTAACCCATTAAACTCCGATGACAAGATGTCTTGTCATTTGGTCAAATAAAACAAAAAATCATAAAACACCAAAATGTTTGATCAAACACCAGAAAAATATGACGTCAATCCTCGCTTCGCTCGCAGCGAAGTGAGGACTGACGTCATATTTTTCTGGTGTTTGATCAAACATTTTGGTGTTTTATGATTTTTTGTTTTATTTGACCAAATGACAAGACATCTTGTCATCGGAGTTCAATGGGTTAATAGAGATTTTCAAAAGAATCATATGGTGTTTATTTCGACTTGTCGGATAATGCCAGTTTCATACACGAGATTGTTCAATTGATGGGTTTCATTTTTTGATTTACTATCATGGGTGGGGGAGGGTTCCTCCGACACCAAGAATAGTCCTGTTAGGTGTCAAATTCGTCTTTATAGGCAGGGAAGTGAGTTGTCAAATCGAATTGTCGGGCTAATGGTAGAGCCTACGCCAGGAGGCGCTGAGTAGCTGCACCCGAAGCAGTCACCTTTGTCCTATGTGCTTGGACTGCTGGGGCAACTGGGAATCGGAGAAAAGTGCGGGACTCGAACTCCCAAGAACATTGTCATGGAAAGGAAGACTGTAATCCAGGTGGAGGTTTGGTTTTAGCGTCATTTCGTAAAACATCGACTTGGGTTCCAATCTAACTGCCATTTGCCCTGACTATCCCACAACTAAGCGTCTCTTGACGTGTGCACATGCACACAAACACACACACACACAAACACACACGCGAACACGAACACACGCGAACACGAACACACGCGAACACGAACACACGCACACGAACACACGCACACGAACACACACACATGCACGCACACACTCGATCACAAACACAAGCACACGAACACATGCGCACACACTCCATCCCCTAGCTCATGAGAGACAATAACAGATTGCAATATTGGTGAAATTTTCTAATCGCGAGCGGGGCTCGAACTCGGACTTCCAGAGTGAGCAGTCAAGACCCGTGAGAAAAGGCTAGGCAGCAAGATGAACGACATATAAGGAACCAGAGCTAATCATATTAGACAAATTAGATTACTAATTGTTAATCAAAATGATAATACAGTTCCAAATTATGCAAATAAAGAAAACGATAAACCATGAGTTAAATAAATTAATCATGATACGCCTCAAAGGTAACCCATCTAGGATACAAGAGATGAAGTGAAAGTTATAATGAATATAATGATAATTATATAAACAATGATGATTAATGAGCAAACACTGCCTGAAATGTGTTGGCTTGTGTTTATGTGTACATAAGTGTGTGTGTGTGTGTGTGTGTGTGTGTGTGTGTGTGTGTGTGTGTGTGTGTGTGTGTGTGTGTGTGTGTGTGTGTGTGTGTGTGTATGTGTGTGTGTGTATGTGTGTGTGTATGTGTGTGTGTGTATGAGTGTGTGTGCGCGCGCGGGCGTGTGTGTACGCGTGTTTACGTGTGTGTGCAAGCGTGTTTGTGTGTGTTTGTACACGTGTGTTTGTGTGTGTGCATGTGTTGTTTGTATGCGTGCATGTGTTTTGTGTGTGTATGTGTGTGTGTGTATGTGTGTGTGTGTGTGTGTGTGTGTGTGTGTGTGTGTGTGTGTGTGTGTGTGTGTGTGTGTGTGTGTGTGTGTGTGTGTGTGTGTGTGTGTTTGTGTGTGTATGTGTTTGTGAGTAAGTGCGTGTGTGCGCGCGGGCGTTTGTGTGTGTATGCACGCGTGTTTGTGTGTGTTTGTGCACGTGTGTTTGTGTGTGTGCACGTGTTGTTTGTAAGTGTGCGTGTGTTTTTTGTGTGTGTATGTGTGCATGCATCTGTGCTTGCTTGTTTACATACGCATACTAATGTGTGTATACAGTCATATGCTCTTGTGTGCTAATGGCCAAGTTCTTTAATCACCTTCAGCTCTTGCCTAGCATCTCTGGTTTCAGGCGCCCGCGCCGTCAGAACAGGACAAAAGCTTGTTTACGTGAGAGACTAGAGCCACGACCGGATGCGTACGAAGACAGGAATAAAACGAAAAAGGGTTGCAGTCTAGGAGAAAGGAGGAAGCAGGAGCAGGGAAGGAGGAAATAGGAGGAAAAAAGGAGAAAGGAAATTAGGAGGAAGAGGAGGAATGCGAGGATTAGGATGAGAATGAAGAGAAATAAGAAGACGAGAACGAGGACAAATAGGACGAAGAGGAAAATAAGGAGGAGGTGGAAGAGGAGGAGAAGTAGGAGGAGGAGAAGTAGGAGGAGGAGAAGTAGGAAGAGGAGGAGGAAGAGGAAAAGGAGGAGGAAAAGGAAGAGGAGAAGGAGGAGGAGAAGGAGGAGGAGAAGCACGAGGAGGAAGAGGAGGAGGGAAGGTGGGCACCAGCACAAACACTGAATCCAACGCCTTTTGTACTTCTTGTGCTGTTTATTTGTTCTGGCTACTACAGTGTCATTTCATCCCGGCGAGGCATACTTCCCATCCGTGGTCAGAGTTAAATCTATCTCGTTATTTCCTTCAACTGAATTTTACATTTCATGTACCTACCCTGAGTCAAAGTATCAACCACTTACTTATCGAAGTGGTCACACACAGAGGAATTAAATCACCTGACGACAGTAAGCCTAAGAGGGAAAATATCTTCTGGTATGGAAAAGATTACCTGATGTCTAAACTTCTCTAAGAACATTACAACGGTACGTCTAACATTCGTATAGGTTCACAATATCTTAGTTTACCATTTAGCTTTGCTAGATATGACGGGAAGATAATTTGATATTTGGAGATTTGAAAAATCAAACATTGTAACCGAACTCGTTTGAACTCAAACGAACTCTCAACAGTCAGCGCTGGTGAAACCCGTGGAAGCCCAGTGTCATAACCCTTCATAAGGAACTGACGCTACCAACTCATTTCCTTCCCCTCGGCAACTTTGCCTGAATAAAATCGTCAGGCGGCAGCCAGAATAAAGCAATACATGTCATAAACAATAACAGGGATTAAAACCCATTCAACTCCGATGACAAGATGTCTTGTCATTTGGTCAAATAAAAACAAAAAATCATAAAACACCAAAATGTTTGATCAAACACCAGAAAAATATGACGTCAATCCTCGCTTCGCTCGCAGCGAAGCGAGGACTGACGTCATATTTTTCTGGTGTTTGATCAAATATTTTGGTGTTTTATGATCTTTTGTTTTATTTGACCAAATGACAAGACATCTTGTCATCGGAGTTGAATTTAATAGCGTTAGACTTAATCCTTTCACTGCACTGAAAAAGAAGAAAAGAATAAAGCCTAGAGGGCAGTCATGGTGAAGGTACAAGTCATCATTAGCAACCAAAGGGCCAAAAACATATGACTGTTTGTTGATAAGCGTAGCTGTGTTGACATTTAATTAGGGAGAGATCATATCATTAGTTTTCATACTGATGGATTAGCCTGCGTGGTATCGACCCTTTACTCCCAACTAAAAATAAATAGATAAATAAATAGATATAGATAAAGGAATACATGAATTAATGAATAAATAAATAAAGGCTCAATGATGATTTACCTATTATGGTTTTTATCAAAACATTCATGATTCCTGGAGACGGTGTATTTTTATATACATACTGTGTAGGAAGTCCCGTGTATATAAAAACACACACACACACACACACACACACACACACACACACACACACACACACATACACACACACACACATACATACACACACACACACACACACACACACACACACACACACACACAATCGGCTTGCTGGTGTAGTGAACCGTGCCCGATTGTTAATTCAGCGGCTATAGTTCGAGACCTTGCCCGAGTAAAAGCATCACAGCACTGCAAGCAGACACTCCAACTCCACATATGAGCTTTGAATCCAATACAGGAGCCAATGCCGTGTTAAATTACACGGAGAGAGAGAGAGAGAGAGAGAGAGAGAGAGAGGGAGAGAGAGAGAGAGAGAGAGGGAGAGAAAGAGAGAGAGAGAATGTGTGCTTGGAGGAAAATAATAATTTATACTTATATGATTATCAAGTGGTTGCTATTCATATCTTCCTAACTTTGCATTTCAATAAGGGTAGCGGGCATAATACAATTAAAAAAATCCCCAATATCATCCCGTTACAGGCAGTAGAAAAAGAAAGAAGGAAATACACTAAACTCTGCACTTATTCATAATCTGTTTTAACCTTCCTTTCGTTATCACACAGTTAGCCTATCGTAGGCTAAAAAGAAAATCCTAAAAATTATGACTACAAGAATTCTGAGGACTGACATGAAGACTGTGGGCCCAAGTACTGAGCCCTGTGGCACTCCGCGGTCACCGATTCCCACTTCGAAATGCCTTGCGATACTTTGGTCTCTGCTTCGTAACGTTTTTACAAATCTACTATGTTTTTAGTGTCACCTCTAATGCCTAATCCCGTAACTTTGAGTATCAAATCATACAAGAATTGATCAAATTGTCAATTCAGGTGTATGTAGGAAATAGCCAATTATTTCATATGGTCAAACTGGTGTATTAACTTTACACTGAAATCTATTAGATCGTTTTCCTTGTTTTGTTGTAGATTGTAAGCAAAAAGCAACCTCGTCCTCTGAAATTCTATATCTTGTTCTATCGAATACTAAATAATTTTATTCAGCTAAGCATTGGACTGAGCAGAATGAAACTATGAATGCAAATAAATGAATAGATAATCAAATAAGTAAACAAATATAAAACAGTCCTCATGCCCTCTTTCCTTTTCTCCCACCAAACCTTCGCACCCAACTCTTCTTCCTCACACCTCAATAAACTTCTTTTTCCCATTCTAATAAGCCTTTCGTCTCCCGTACCCTTTCTACCTCGCCGCGTCTATCAACCCGTTGATTTACTCGCCGGGGTTCGTCCTGGCATAGGAAGACAATTATCGGACCACTGGAAGATGCAATTCTGTCGCCGCAGAATATCGTGTCATGGTGTGCCTGGGTCGCCCAGCGCTGGAGTGCTCTCTTTGGCTCTGCCATGGGTAGACTGAGTGATGCTCCTCTTCTGTTCTCTTGTGCCACGGTGCTTTGGAATATATTTGAGTGCGATCATGCTTTATGTGGATCAAGTTTGAGCAACGTTGAACTAGACAACAGTCCTGTTTGAAATGATGACGTATGTCACTATATTTGGATGAAACATAAAAATAGGTTATGTTATAAATAAGATAAACGAGTTGCAACGCTTGTGAGAGCAAGTGATGACCAAAAGGTTTGTTTTGGCTGTCGACTGGAGATTTTATCCAATCGAGGGAAATCTTCTGCGCAGCAAAAAAGGATTAAGGTCGCTTCACACTCGGCCGATTCCTGTCAACCGTTGCGAGTTCATTTGAGTAGAAACGATTTTGGTTACAATCTTCTACTTTAGTTCATCACTCAGTCTTGCTGACCTTTGCGTCACATAATGAGAAACTGAATGGCAGACTAAGAGAGGGTAAACCTTTACAAAAGTTAGAAACAATGATGAAATGTTCTTAGTGAAGTCTAGAGTACTGTAACCAAAGTTCTGTTCTAACTATTCACATTAACAATGGTTGTGACTGTCTTTAAGCGTAGTTTCACCATAATACGTACACACTACTTGTTGAACATGACAGCAAGATGATCATAGAGGTCATTTCTCCATCTCACTTACGAAGGTTCCTTCGCGTTCAGAGGTTCTCCATTTGAAATCACGTCACACTTCTTAAGGTGTTATCATACTGGGCTATTCTTCCTCCATCCTCCAATTAATCGGCGGTACCGCCCACCTCCAGGCTTGCTGTAAAATCACTCAGGCAAACTATTTTGTTTTCTCAACAATTTACATAGAATAGAATGCCATTTGATATGCTGGAGAAAAATAATTTTCCTCCAGCATATCAGATTCTTTCCCGAAAGCTGCGAAACCTGCAAATTTGCTCCAACAGTCGAAGGGAAAATAACCCAATATGATAACACCTTTAGGGGGCCACGTATTTTCAAGGTCTCCCATAGTATCATACTATTATAAGAACATGAGAATGAAGGAGACTGCAAGAGACCATAAGTCCTACACTTGGCAATTCTATATTCATTACCACCTATCATCTCTATCCACAAAAATATCTAATTTTCTCTTAAAACGTGCCTCTGTCCTACCGTTAGTACTTTAGTAAAGGGATTACCACGCTGGGCCACATCCTACCTCCAACTTCCATTTGAATAACTAGAGCATGACTTCGCTTACAGAAACCTAGACTTCTCCGAGAACATTTCAACAGTATGTCTAACATTTGTACAAGTTTACAATCTTAGTTCATCATCCATTTTTGCTATACATGTCGGACATATAATTTGATATTTGCAGATTTGAAAAAGAAAAAGAAAATGTTGTAGTCGAAGTCGTTTTTACTCAAACGAACTCTCGACGGTCGGCGCTGGTGAAGCCCGTGGAAGCCCATTGTGATAACCCCTGAAGGTCTTCTTCGAGCATGTCCTATGCCGTCGCTTTACCTGAATCATCGGAGACAAATAGGCCTGAAGCACACTGGCTACTTTTGTAGAGCCACAAGTGGCTGCGTTTTGTGGCGGGGATATTTTCTCCCATAGGTTCCCATTGTTTTCAAGCTTTGCCGATCACCAGACACAAGTGTGATCGGCAAAGCTTGAAAACAATGGGAACCTATGGGAGAAAATATCCCCGCCACAAAACGCAGCCACTTGTGGCTCTACAAAGTCGCCAGTGTGCTTAAGGCCTCACTGGTGAGATGGAGAAGTATCTTAATGGGTCTCACCAAGATGGATTATTTTCGTAAGCTCCTACAAACCCTTCCCCTTTATACAGCTCCAATTAA
>NC_134778.1:79329124-79349124 GCF_046742065.1 Oratosquilla oratoria
TCTGTATGTATATATACGGATATCTGTATGTATATATACAGATATCTGTATGTATATATATATAGATATCTGTATGTATATATACGGATATCTGTATCTATATATACAGATATCTGTATCTATATATACAGATATCTGTATGTATATATACGGATATCTGTATCAATATATACAGATATCTGTATGTATATATACGGATATCTGTATGTATATATACGGATATCTGTATGTATATACGGATATCTGTATGTATATATACAGATATCTGTATGTATATACGGATATCTGTATGTATATATACGGATATCTGTATGTATATATACAGTTATCTGTATGTATATATACGGATATCTGTATGTATATATATAAATATCTGTATGTATATATACGAATATCTGTATGTATATATACAGTTATTTGTATGTATATATACAGATGTATGTATGTATATATACGGATATCTGTATGTATATATACAGATATCTGTATGTATATACATAGATATCTGTATGTATGTATATAGATATCTGTATGTATGTATACGGATATCTGTATGTATATATACAGATATCTGTATGTATATATATAGATATCTGTATGTATGTATACAGATATCTGTATGTATACAGTTATCTGTATGTATATATCCAGTTATCTGTATGTACAGTATATATACAGTTATCTGTATGTATATATACAGATATCTGTATGTATATATACGGATATCTGTATGTATATATACAGATATCTGTATGTATATATATAGATATCTGTATGTATATATACGGATATCTGTATGTATATATACAGATATCTGTATGTATATATACAGATATCTGTATGTATATATACAGATATCTGTATGTATATATACAGATATCTGTATGTATATATACAGATATCTGTATGTATATATACAGATATCTGTATGTATATATACAGATATCTGTATGTATATATACGGATATCTGTATGTATATATACAGATATCTGTATGTATATATACGGATATCTGTATGTATATATACAGTTATCTGTATGTATATATACGGATATCTGTATGTATATATACAGATATCTGTATGTATATATACAGATATCTGTATGTATATATACTGATATCTGTATGTATATATACGGATATCTGTATGTATATATACACATATCTGTATGTAAATATACAGATATCCGTGTTTTTATATATATCTTTATGTATATATACAGATATCTGTATGTATATATACGGATATCTGTATGTATATATACGGATATCTGTATGTATATATACGGATATCTGTATGTATATATACAGATATCTGTATGTATATATACGGATATCTGTATGTATATATACAGATATCTGTATGTATATATACAGATATCTGTATGTATATATACGGATATCTGTATGTATATATACGGATATCTGTATGTATATATACAGATATCTGTATGTATATATATATATATATATATATATATATGTATGTATATATACAGTTATCTGTATGTATATATACAGTTATCTGTATGTATATATACAGTTATCTGTATGTATATATACAGTTATCTGTATGTATATATAAAGTTTTCTGTATGTATATATACGGATATCTGTATGTATATATTCGGATATCTGTATATATATATATATACAGATATCTGTATGTATATATACGGCTATCTATATGTACATATAAAGATATCTGTATGTATATATACAGATATCTGTATGTATATATACGGATATCTGTATGTATATATACGGATATCTGTATGTATATATACGGATATCTGTATGTATATATACGGATATCTGTACGTATATATACGGACATCTGTACGTATATATACAGTTATATGTACGTATATATACAGTTATCTGTACGTATATATACTGATATCTGTATGTATATATACGGATATCTGTATGTATATATAGATATCTGTATGTATATATACGAATATCTGTATGTATACAGTTATCTGTATGCATATATACAGATATCTGTATGTATATATACGGATATCTGTATGTATATATACAGTTATCTGTATGTACATATACGGATATCTGTATGTATATATACAGTTATCTGTATGTATATATACAGTTATCTGTATGTATACATACAGTTATCTGTATGTATATATACAGTTATCTGTATCTATATATACGGATATCTGTTTGTACATATATACAGTTATCTGTATGTATATAGACAGTTATCTGTATGTATATATACAGATATATGAATGTATATATACGGATATCTGTATGTATATATACGGATATCTGTATCAGTATGTATATATACGGATATCTGTATATATCTAGATATCTGTATGTATACAGATATCTGTATATATATATACAGATATCTGTATGTATATATACGGATATATGTATGTATATATACAGTTATCTGTATGTATACGGATATCTGTATGTATATATACGGATATCTGTATGTATATATACAGTTATCTATATGTATATATACGGATATCTGAATGTATATATACAGTTATCTGTATGTATATATACGGATATCTGTATGTAAATATACAGATATCTGTATGTATATATACGGATATCTGTATATATTTTTAAATTTTATTTAATTGGCAGTAGTAATAATGGTAGTAGTAGTAATGGTAGTAGTAGTAATGGTGGTGGTAATAGTAGTAATGGTGGTGGTGGTAGTAGTAATGGTGGTGGTGGTAGTAGTAATGGTGGTGGTGGTAGTAGTAATGGTGGTGGTGGTAGTAGTAACAGTAATGGTGGTAGTAGTGGTAGAGGTAGCGGTAGAGGTATAGGTAGCTTTTATTTATATTTGATTAACATTTTTAAATCTAATTTATTTTTTTCTTAATTTAATATATCTTTAAATTTTATGTAATTAATATTTTTAAATTTATTTAAGAATATGAACTTCTTGTGGTAGTAGCAATGGTATAGTAGAAATGGTAGTAATAGAAATTGTAATAATATTAGTAATGGGAGTGGTAGTAATAGTAGTAGTAATGGTGGTATTGGTAGTAGTTTTAGTAATAAAAATTGTCGTAGTAATGGTACTAATAGTAGTAACAATGGTGGTAGTAATAATAGTAATGGTATAAGTAATAGTAATTATATAGTAATGGTAGTAATGGCAGTAGTGCTAGTAGTAATGGCGGTGGTAGTAGTCATGGCGGTTGTAGTAGTAATGGCGGTGGTAGTAGTAATGGCGGTGGTAGTAGTAATGGTAGCGGTAATGGTAGTAATGGTTGTAGCAGTAATAATAATAGTAATGGTAGAAGTAATAGTAGTAATGGTAGTAGTAATTGTACTGGTGGTATTAGTAATAATGGTGGTATAGTCATCATGGTAGTAGTAATGGTGGTAGTAGCAGTAGTAATGGTGATAGTAGTAATAGTAGTAATGTGATAATAGTAATTGTAGTAGAATAATAATAATGGTAGTAGTAATAGTAGTAATGGTTGTAGTAACAGAATTTGTAGTAGTAATAGGAATGGTAGTGGTAGTTGTTGTAATGGTAGTAGTAATAGTAGTAGTAATGGTAGTAGTCATGGCATAATTAAGGATTCTGATTAAAATTGAATTACACGCGAGGTCGTCAATAAAGAACCTGATAATATATTAACTGAACTGTTAATCTAACAATTTACACTGGACACACCATTATCGAGTAGGGTTCAATCAATTAACTCTAAATCATGATTTTGTGAACCATTTCCCTTCATTCTGCTGAAATTCCATTGGTAGATTTGCTATCTCTGCCCATACGAGTGTAAGCCGTTTACTTCCCTATATAGGGGGGGGGGGGTTGGACACCCCCGTGGACCAGAGTCACACATCGTTTCTTTGTGATTGAAGGATAATCGTGTCGCCACTGGTTACGATCATTATATTTGTTATCACCACCATTATCATTATTATTGTTATTATTATTATCATTATTATTATCATCATTATTATTATCATCATTATTATTATTATCATTATTATTATTATCTGTGTGTGTGTGTGTGTGTGTGTGTGTGTGTGTGTGTGTGTGTGTGTGTGTGTGTGTGTGTGTGTGTGTGTGTGTGTGTGTGTGTGTGTGTGTGTGTGTGTGTGTGTGCGCGTGCGTTCGAGCGCACGGAATGGGGGTGCGCTTTCGAGCGTATTTGTAGCAGTGACCTTAATAATGTTCTCAGCGTCATTCTTTTCCTCGATAACAAGTTCCCTAAATGCATTTCCAGTTCAAAAATTTCCCCCAAGAAACTCTGATACCAATCTTGCGTCATTCACCTTTCCTCATCCTTTTCGACAGCACTTTGAACCTTATTCACATAGACAACGAATACACTTCTCTTTCCTTCCATCGCATCTTATTACCATCTTCACAACTTCCCTCTGCCCCTCCTTTTCCTTGTTGACGGCCTTCCCGTGTCTCCTTGCCATTGGCGATGAGCTTACGATGGCTTCCCTCATTGTCCTTCGAGGGAACGACCCTACACACCAATTCCCATGCGCTTCCTCCTCTTTCCAGAGACCTTTAATCCATACTTCTTCTTCTCCAGTTTATCATTCTCTTTTTACTCCTGTTACAAAATAGATTCTGATGCAACTTTACGTTGGTGAGTGATGATTCGGTTTCACGTCGTGAACTACCCCTATGAGAAGGCTAGGACGATGTCCCTTTACAGTGGACTTTGTAGCGAGGAATTTAATGAACCATGCCCTTGGTCCAACTCGCTGGCGGCAAAGTGCAAACCACCGTCTCCTCGATCTCTGCCGCAAGTAGCGACGCTCTAATCCGCTCGGCCAGTTAGCAAACATTAACTAGGATAATACAGGTACTGACTGGTGATGCTAACGGCAAAGTTGTTTAGAAGGAATATAATCGATTTGGTCTGACGGAGAATTCAAAATGGACAAGAGTCACGTGCATCATAATGCAATCGATGCATGGGCTCAGAATTTTACCTTACGAAGGCGGGCTTAGGCAGTTTAACTTACACTCTTTGGGAAGACGAAGAGTGCGGGGTGATCTAATAGAGGTATTCAAATGGGTCAATGGCTTTAGCAAGGGTGAGGCTGGACAGGACTCGCAGTCATAGATTTAAACTGAACAAATTTAAATTTAAGAATAAAATACGAAAGAACTGGTTTACCAACAGATTGGTTAACGAATGATATAGACTTAGTAACCATGTAGTGAGCGCTGAAAACTATCTGTTGTTTTAAGAGAAGGTTAGATAACTTTGCGGATGGGGATGATAGGTGGTAATGGATATGGGACTACCCAGTCTAGATTCAAACTCCTAATCAATTTTAGAATAGATACTTGTATTTCTAAAATACCCGATTTCAGTAAAGCTCAGTTCATAGGACTACGTCAGGAGCTTCAGCTTACAGATTGGGAGGCAAAATTAAACGAAAGACCTGTAGATCAGATGTGGGAAATATTTCAAAATACGCTCACTAAGATGATTCAAACTTACATTCTTTTTAAGGACAGACGTCCCCCAAATCAGGCTCGCCCAAAGTGGCTCGACAAAGAAACTGAAAAAAGTATTGCTAAAAAGAGACAGGCTTATAAGAAATATAAGTGCTCGGGTGCATCTAATGACTATGAAAATTATGTATCAATACAGAGAGTTTTAAAAAAGACAAGAAAAAGAAAACGACAATACGAAATGAACATCGCTGATAAATCCAAAGAGAATCCCAAAGAATTCTATAGTTACATTAGAGATAAAAAGGTTGTTAGGAATCACATTGGTCCACTATTATCTGCTGACGGTCAACTTGAATATTCAAATGAAGGAATGTGTAATATCTTAAACAATTATTTTAGCTCGGTATTCGTCAACGAAACACCTCAAAGTGAATTCCAAACTGAAACCTGTGAAAAGTCTGGGGTAAACTTACTCACTACGGTAAATATAACAAAAGAAAAAATTAAAAGGTGGATAGACAAACTCAAAGTTAATAAGACACCAGGGCCTGACGGTTGGCATCCAAGAATCTTAAAGGAAATGAAAAATGAGATTGTTGTTCCATTAGAAATTATTTTTAAGAAATCCATCATATCCGGAGATGTCCCAAGAGAATGGAAGCTAGCTAACGTTACTCCCATATTCAAAAAAGGTGACAAAAAGAAACCAAATAACTATAGGCCTATAAGTTTGACTTCAATCGTAGGAAAAATAATGGAAACTATCATCAGAGATGCTATCGAACATCATTTAGAAAGTAACCGTTTGATAAATGATAGCCAGCATGGTTTCAGACGGAAACGTTCTTGCGTGACTAACTTACTCGAATTCTACAACACAGTTATCTCGCATTATGACAAAAGAAACAATATAGATTTAATATATCTAGACTTTGCAAAAGCTTTTGATACCGTCCCACACGAAAGACTACTTACTAAATTAGCTTTGCATGGAATAAGTGGTAGCCTCTTAGGTTGGACTAGTAATTGGTTAAATGGTCGAAAACAGATAGTTGTTTTAAATGGAAAAACTTCTGGATGGAAAAGTGTTGCAAGTGGAGTTCCTCAGGGTTCCGTTCTTGGGCCACTTCTATTCATAGTATATATAAATGATATAGACCATGGACTCAAATCTACTGTTTCAAAATTTGCTGATGATACAAAACTGTGCGGAGTGGCAAATGATCACTCAAACCAATTAGATATTCAAGTAGATTTAGATAAATTACAGCAATGGTCTGAAAAGTGGCTAATGAAATTTAACACAAGTAAATTCAAGGTAATGCACATAGGTAAAAATAACAGTAAGTACGATTACAAGTTAATTGGTAATTCGTTAACAAAAGTGGATAGTGAAAAAGATCTCGGCGTAATTATCAGTAACGACCTCAAATCATCCAAGCAGTGTATTTCAGCCTCTGAGAAAGCAAATAAGATTCTGGGACTGATTGCGCGATCTTTTGATTTCAAAAGTCCATCACTCATTAACAAGTTATATAAATCGTTAGTTCGTCCACATTTGGAATATGCTGTTTCCGTATGGTCACCGAATCTCATTAAAGACATTAACAGACTGGAAAAAGTACAACGGCGAGCCACAAAACTGATTCCAAATATCAAAAATAAATCATACGAAAATCGACTAAAACACATGAATCTGTTTTCCCTAAAAATGCGTAGACTCAGAGGTGACTTGATACAGGTCTAAGATTTTAAAGGGAATTGACAACATCAAAAGTGACAAAATTTTCACATTGAATGAGAATCAGACAAGAAACAATGGTCTCAAATTGTCCGGAAATAGATTCAATTTGGATGTAGGTAGAAACAACTTTGCCAACCGTGTAGCAAATGAATGGAATAAACTTCCTGCACAGGTAGTGCAATGTAGTTCAATTCGAAGCTTTAAGAATCATTTAGATAAATACCTAAGCAAGATGCTGTAATGATTATAATTTAATTTATATTATTTGTATTTGTTTTGTTATCATTTGTCTGTCTGAATTTCATTTACTATTAGTTATATGTCAATTTATTATTATTTAATATTTACCTGTTTTTTTATTAACTATACCTATGCAGTTATTTATGTATTTTATTTGTTATTTACATTATTATAGTTTTTATTTATTGTTTTATTATTAGTATGATTTTTTTTTTCGCATCGGACCTAGATATGGATCAAAAGGTCTCCTGTCGGCATGCTCCGCCTTTGTAATCCTTTGTTTGTAATCCTTCATTCTTATGTTCTTGTGTTCTTAAGCCAGCCATTCAGGCCAGTGTCTTAGTCAAAAGCTATAGGCCTCGATATCTAAGTCTATAGGAGACTCTCTATGATAATGCTATACGGTTATGAGAGAAATATAGCCATACAACCACAACATAAGTGGGGTGGAGAGTGATCTAGTTTCCTGTCTCTAGTGTTATTATCCAATGTCGCTGCTGGCTAAATAACAATAATATAACGACAACAATAACGACAACAACGAAAATAATGATCCAAGCTTTTGATAAGTAATTCATAAGAGATATCTGTTATCCATATGCATTCTGTCTAGTGAAAGATTGTTATTTCGTTTGACGAAAAAAAAGGTAAAATTAGTAGACTTGGATTGTATCTACAGCATACGAACACATTTACCTTACACAGATACAGAACGTATATCACTATTTTATTCATGGAATAAAGCATAAGCATTATCACGGACAAAAAAAGAATGCATATTACTCTCAAATATAAACAGCAAAATTTAAAGACAATATACAGGAAGCCATTTCTCTTTAAATCACGCCCCAAAAACTCATTGGTTGGAATTGTACTCCATCATACTTGGGTCAATTGTATGGTTCACCCTTCGAAACACAAACATTATGTGTAAATATTAAGTCATCCAAGAGTTTTTGTCAAAATTACAAGGAATGACGTCCATTTTCCAGAATGACCACTTACGTTATTTCTGACAAAAAATTGAGTGCTCTCATATTCGACTGGTTGAACAGGCATGTTTTAACAATACACACACACAAACACGTGTGTGTGTGTGTGTGTGTGTGTGTGTGTGTGTGTGTGTGTGTGTGTGTGTGTGTGTGTGTGTTTATGTTTATGTGTATGTGTGTGCGGGTGTAAGCGTGCGTGTGCCCGTGAGTGCGTACATACCTGTGTGTGTGTGTGTGTGTGTGTGTGTGTGTGTGTGTGTGTGTGTGTGTGTGTGTGTGTGTGTGTGTGTGTGTGTGTGTGTGTGTGTGTGTGTGTGTGTGCGCGCGCGCGCGGGTGTAAGCGTGCGTGTGTCCGTGAGTGTGTGTGTGTGTGTGTGTGTGTGTGTGTGTGTGTGTGTGTGTGTGTGTGTGTGTGTGTGTGTGTGTGTGTGTGTGTGTGTGTGTGTGTGTGTGTGTAAGTGTAACTACTAACTACATTCGAACTCTGATAATGACTAAGATGTAAAAGAAGGCAGAGGAGGGGTGAAAAGATGAAGAATAAGACGACGAAGGATGAGAATAAGAATTTAATGATAAAGATGAAGAACGACATAAGGATAAAAACAAGATCAAGAGGAAGAAGGAGAAGAAAAGAAGAAGAAGAAGAAGAAGAAGAAGAAGAAGATGATGAAGAAAAAGCAGAAGAAGAAGAAGAAGATGATGAAGAAGGAGAAAAAGAAGTCTACGAAGAAGATGAAGAAAGAAGGAAAAGAAGAATAGGAAGTCACAGAGGAAGAAGAGGAAGATAATGATGATGATGATTCTTTTCTGGTTTAAAAAGAACATTTTCTATTCTCTTAACATCATAAAGTATGTAGAAAAGCAAGTTCTAACAAAATTAAATGAAAGAAAAAACAAATGAAAAGACACTGCGTCCGTTTTTTTCTTTCCAGAATGGTATACTTGTCTGGATACAAAATTTCACTTGAAGAGCAAGACACTACGCAGGAATTCGTCTGGCCTGTTTTTAGTTCTATACATGCATATAAGAAGCCTAAGCACAAACTGAGAGGTAGTCGACAGAGGCAACGCAGCACAGGGCAAAGACAGAATTCCTGTTGCTGAAATAAAGTACACTTCGAGCTTCTTTCTCGCTTGGAATGCTGAGGTAGGACATTTGGAAGCATTTCAAATGTGAGAGAAGTTCAAACTGTACTTCAATTCTGGTACAGGAAGTCTCCCTTTGCCCTTTGCTGCGTCGCCTGTGTCGCCTGCGTCCCAGGTTGCGCTCAGGCTTAAGACAAGCTGATTGTTGCCATAAAATTAGTTATTTTTTCTTAAATTCGCTGAAATTGAGTAGTATTAGGTTCGTTTAACACATGTCGACTTTTCGCCGTGCGCCGCTCATGACACGACGCCGTGCTCTCAAATAACCACGTAACAACCATGACCACGTGGTCCATAGACACCCATAGTTATTTGAGAGCACGATGTCGTGTCATGGACGGTACACGGCGAAAAGTCGACACGTGTGAAACAAGCCTTACTCTTCCTTTGCCATGGTAATACACACACCACTACGGAGGTCCGGGTTCGACTCTCGCCCGGGGCTGAAATAATATCAGTATCGCAGCGCTGAGGGGTGTTACACCAACTCTCGTGGGCGGGGAGTTGGGGGTGTGTGTGTGTGCAAGGTCATAGCATTACCCATAGATCGGACCTACGAGCTCTGAGCTCTCTTCCAGGAGGGAAATAGCTGTCGATCACGAGTCCAACACGTGATCCAAAGACCAAGTGAATACATACACACACACACACACACACACACACATATATATATATATATATATATATATATATACATTGCCACAGCACCATTCACGTATATCTAGATAGTGACACCACAGGACAATATTCGTTCAAATTCGAATGCACACATCTCCATATTTCTAACTTAATCAATTCAATTTAAGTATACATCACGATTCAGTGTATTTTATGCCAGAGCAATTATTTGTCGTAAATCAAATTCACTGTCAATCGGCACATTTCCCCATGAAAACTTGTTTATACTATTTTGTCTCTCTCCCTCTCTCTCTTTCTCTCTCTCCCTCTCTTTCTCTGCAAGGGGTATTGAATATTTAGGGCCTTTGGTCACATCAGTAAGGATCAACCGCAGCCCTGCGGTGGGTAGCAACGATCCTCAGAACCTCCCACTGATCTCTCTGGAAAGTTTTTGGACTCTTGTCTGTGCTGAAAGAGCCAGGGAGAGGAGACCAGATGAAGTCGATAAAGAGAGATCTTGGGCCCAATCTGGAGATCGACTGCCAACCCCTCAGGGCTACACCTCCTGATGGAGGTGAGGGGTCGTCCATCTTACAGGACCATCACATGGAGGTAGTTACCCGGACCGGAGGATTAATCTCCGTTTTGTTACCCTCCTTTACCATCCGTATAACTGGACCTCTTCTGAGCAATATTTTCCAAAAGAAAGAAACGCTGGTTATTTCTGAAAAAATACAAATCTCTCTCTCTCTTTCTCTCTTTTGTCGATGTACTTACCGCTGATCTGCAACGTGCCGGCATTAGAGACCGTGAATCTGGAGTCGGTCCTGGACAGGTCCTGGCCATCGACCATCCACTCCAGCGAAGGCTGAGGTTCTCCTTCGGCGCTACACGTCAGCAGAGCCACCTGTGACTGGTGTACCGTTATGTTCCGCGGCCCAGTCGACATGATAGGGGGCGGGTGGGTGAGTGGTGGGGGTACTTCCAGCAGGGCAGGTGCCACCGCAGACCCTGCTGCCGAAACCGCGGCACAGCCATACCAGCCGGCCAAGGTACGGGTCACCTGGAAAAGATCAAGAAGCTTCATTAGACCAGATAAGCTTAAGGGGGATTGGGTTCTGAAAATGGGACTGGATAATTCTTAATGGGGTTAGACTCCATTTTAGGGAGGTTTGACCCCCTCTTAATGGGATTGGATTCCTCTTGAAGGATCCAAATCCTCTAAAAAGAATCCAGCCACCTTAAGAGGAATCTAACCCTTTCAAGAAGGATCCAACCTCATTAGAAAGGCTCTAAACTCCTTAAATAAGCAGTACTGTAAAGATATCAAGTTGTTCTGCAGGACTTTAGACAGTGAACTGAGATTCAGAGAAGGAATTAACAAAATGAAAGTAAATGGCGCACAATGGATGCTTTATCGAAAGCTCTAGCAATAAACTATTTACTGACAAGATCATGAATACAACGAAAAATGAAAGTGATTGCTAAAGGTTGCAGGAAGGTCGAGATGGGATGTACGAATGGAACCAGATAAGGAAAATTAATTTTGATACAAAAAATGAAAGTATTGAAAATTGGTAAAATATGGAAAAAAGTGATCATTAAAATCAAATTGTGAAATGAAGCAGTTGCAAAAACAAAGGAGGAAAAGTTGGGAGTTGTTGATAATGGATAATTTGTCACAATAAATAAATAAATAAATCAGACATAAGAGTAGCATTCCACTACACCAGTGGTTCCCAACCTGTGGGTAAATTACCCCCTGGGGGGGAGGTAAAAAATTTTCGGGGGTAATAGAGGGGTGACAAAAAAATTAAAAATAAAATAAAATAAAATAAAATCAAGAAAACATTGCGGTACCCGGCATTATGATTAGGGTTAACTTAGTACGTATAGTTGTAAAACGAAAAAAAAAAGGTTGGGAACCACTGCACTACACAGACAATATAACGATGAATAAATTGATCGGAATCCGATGCGACCCAGATCAGAGTACGCTGCCGTGGTATGATCAATACATGAACGACATAAAAATTCCAAAAGCAACCAAGATGGTTCCAAAACAAACGAAAAAAGCTTGAATATACTGGATCTGCCGACGTCAGAGGAAAGAGATAATGTGATAATATTCAGAACAATGAAAGGAATGGACATAATTCACGTGGAACACTTCCTAATGTGGGTTTCGAGAACACCAGAGGCCATGTATATATATATATATATATATATATATATATATATATATATATATATATATATATATATATATATATATATATATATATATACAGTAGCGAGCATAAGTTAAGGGACAGTAAAACACTTTCTGAATAAATCTTTCTTGTAACTTAAGTATTTAATCAAGAGACCTGTAAACTGACACAGATTTACATACACTTCTAGTATGAATTCTGATGAAGTTTCAAAGCAATAAATAGATCGGTTAGTATATAAGTAGAAGAATAGTATAACAGTTACATTTCCATGTAGTGCAAAAGTTAAGGGACACCATAAAAAAATATCAAGAGTATCAATAATTGGTGAACATACCCTTGTTCTGAATAACCTCATTGCATCGTTTACCACAGGAACCTATTAATGTTCTACAAAACTCCGGAGTCAACTTTTTCCACTCTTCTTCCAAATATTCCCATAGTTTGTCCTGTTTTTTTCTGGATTTTTGGCTTGCGCACGTTCTCCAATGATCTTCCATACGTTTTCTATTGGATTAAGATCAGGGCTTTGGGCTGGCCAATTCATAACTGATATCCCCTCGTCCCTCAAGAATGTGGTAACGGACTTGGCTTTGTGGCAAGGAGCATTATCTTGCATGAAAATGGGTGGTTGTGCAGCTGCAGCTCGTAAACTTGGTAGCGCATGCTGTCGAAGTAGCTCCTTGTATACAGCTGCATTTACTGTACCATGCAGGCGAACAAGCGGTCCAGGCCCGGCAGCAGAAATGGCTCCCCACACCGTCACACTACCTCTAAATTTCATTGTCTTTTTGACGCACTTTGGAGACAACCTTTCACCTAATTTGCGTCTGACATACTTTTTTCCATCAGACCCGATCACATTAAACTTGGATTCATCACTGAAATGAACTGTAGCCCACTGTGCGTCCGACCATACATGTTCTTGGGCAAACTGAAGACGTAGTTTTTTATTTTTCTTTGAGATCAAAGGCTTCTCAGCAGGGACACGTGCCAACAAACCAGCTTGCTTCAGTCGACGTGAAACCGTAAATCGAGACACTGTGCCACTGGAAGTTTCACCCATCTCGCGAGAAATTTCAGCTGCAGTCTTAAAACGGTCCTGCATGCTCTGTCTCACCATCATTCTGTCCTCTCTCGCATTGGTTTTTCGAGGTCTGCCGGTCTTTGGCAAAGTTTTAACGTTTCCTGACTGTTTGAATCTAGCTACAATGCGTTGCACGATACTGCGAGATCTCCCTATTGCACGTGAAATCTCTGAAAGTGATAATTCATCTTTGTGTAAAGACACAATGCGGTTTCTCTCTGCTTCAGACACTTGTTGACGTTTTGCAGGCGTTCCAATAATGTACAAGTTTAAGCTATAATTGGCTTGATGCAGAAAGTCTTATAAATGCTTACAAATAAGAGCTAAATTGACATCAACAAGATTTTTGGTTGCCTTTTTTGATGTGTCCCTTAACTTTTGCACTATATGGAAATGTAACTGTTGTACTATTCTTCTGCTTATTTACTAACCGGTCTATCTATTGCTTTGAAACCTCATCATAATTCACACTAGAAGTGTATGTAAATCTGTGTCAGTTTACAGGTCTCTTGATTAAATACTTAAGTTACAAGAAATATTTATTCAGAAAGTGTTTTACTGTCCCTTGACTTATGCTCGCTACTGTATGTATATATATATATATAATTTTTCATAACGATGCACGTAAGCGTATTCCAAAGTAGAGAAACAGTGTAATCTGACATCTTAAGTGCATCCATAACTATAATACAATGAAAGCAGAGAGCCACAATTATCGATCATATGTATATTAGATATAAATATACATAAATACATATGTAACCACTTGAATGTACTTGTATTCTCTTTTGATTTTAAAACACACGATGCAATGTTCAGTGTTATTCATGGGTCAAAGAGACTACCAGGCTCCACTAAAGACGGGCTTTCACACTTACTACTTCCTCAAGAACCCAAATACGAATCACGCAGTCCTTACCTTATTGATGATGAGCGTTCCTTCGGGATTCACCCACACGTTGGGAGCGTCTCCATCCCGCCCCGTAGGACTTTCGGGCCGAGGCAGAAGAAGGTTGTGGTCGTCTTGTCGACTCCAGACTACCAGAGGCGGAGGTCGGCCTACGGCTATGCACTCGAAGGTGGCTTGCTCTCCGGGACTTGTCCGCACGTCCTTCGGCCGGACCAGAAACTCGGGAGCAGCTGTGGATAAAAGTACAAGAACGTAAGGTTGGAGGAGACTGCAAGAGACCATAAGGCCTATACTACCCAGTTTCATGACCCTTACCACCTTTCACTCCTATCCATAATGTTATCTAATTTTCTCTTAAAACATACAATTGTTTCAGTGCTCACTTCGTGGCTACTAAGACTATTCCATTCGTTAACTACTCTGTTGGTAAACCAGTTCTTGACGAGAGAGAGAGAGAGAGAGAGAGAGAGAGAGAGAGAGAGAGAGAGAGAGAGAGAGAGAGAGAGAGAGAGAGAGAGAGAGAGAGAGGGGGGGACGAAAAAGAGTAGATATTATTGCATGTGCTTCGTTCAGCTACGCCCATGCAAACGTAAGCAATAGCTGTTTTGAAATGATTTTTTGTTATATCAACTTCTACTAAAGCGAAGTTATCTATAAGTTTAACACAATGGACAAAACCTACGACTGTCCCACGGCTGAACCTGTGAATGAAAAATGTTCCTGAACTTGAGAAAAAAAACAAAAAACCGCAAGATAAAGTTAACACAATGAAGCTACCCCGACCTTCCCCAGAAAAGACAATGAAGAGGTCATAAACAAATTAAAAAATTGACACGTAGACAACCAAGATAAAATCTCAGTCTATCACCTCTCTCTCTTTCTCTATCTCTCCATCTCCCTCTTTCTCATATGGGCCTGGAAACAATACAAGTCTTCGCTCTCTTCGCTAACCAATCTTGATTACACAATGGCAATTCAACAGTCGAGAAAAAGAACACATGGAACCCCCATCTCGAAACCAAATAAACAGCCAGAGACATCAGCATCCTGCAGACCGATCTTTCTCCTTTCTACCATAGCTAAACTAATAGAAAGACTGAACCTAGAACAGCCCTCGAACCCACCCACCCTTCACATCACATACAACACAAACACAGCCCACTGAACACAATATGAAAGCAAAATCAGCAGTATGAGAAACCCTTGGGAGGACAAAGCCCTGTCAGTTGCGGCAAGCCGCTGTTACTTATTCTTTTTCTAGGCCGATGTTGGGTCGCCTCCTCACCTGGCCAGGGCTGTCGGGAACCAATGACATATCCCACAGCGGGTCCAGGAATCGAATTCAAACATCAACAACATACTCCATCTACCTTACAATATTTACATACAAAAACACCCAAACACTTATATTCTTAATAGGCCGCCACAATCTATTCCTCACTATAATTAACCAGAAATCAACACAGAAGAGAAACAGCTCCCACTAAAATCCAAAACTGCCTACGTTCAGATCATCAACCCGCACTAAGGCAATACCAACACAATATCGGCATTACCCTAGACGCAACCACCACACACAACACACAGAGCAAAGATGGCAGTGGTCGGTTACCTGGGGGCTGTGGCTCTCCTGCAAAGGGATTATCATACTGGGTTATTTTTCCTTCCACATCCTACCTCCAAGCTCCATTTGAATAATTAGAATATGACTTCGTTTACAGAAATCTACGAAGTTTCGAAGAACATTTCAACAGTATGTCGAACATTCGTGTAAGTTTACAATCTCTTAGTTCATCCTTCAGCTTTGCTATATATGAAGGAAAGATCATTTGATATTTGGAGATTTAAAAAAATAAAATATTCTAACCGAAGTCGTTTTCACTCAAACGAACTCTCGACTGTCGGCGCTGGTGAAACCCGTGGAAGCCCAGTGTGATAACCACTTAAAGAGAACCGGGTCAATGGAAGTGTACTGGTCTCGCATTCGCTTAATTGTGGGTTCGAATCCCGCAATTTTCTCTGATTCCTAGCAGTGACTGTTACCTGCCCTAGCAGTCCTTAAAGTGCATATGGCAAAGATGACAGTTTCGGCTGCACTTAATTGCATACTTTTATTTAAGTTCTTCACCTTCTCAACAGCAATCCCCAAGTCTCGTAGTCATTAGTACTAGCTGCAAGCTAACTTGCCTGGCAAGTAAGCGTTAACACAAGGATAGTTTGGAGGCAAGTTAACAAACTTTCCGTTGACACTGAGCAAGTAAAAGGGTATTTTATAATTCGCTAGAACTAGCGGCTAATAAACTAGCCCCGTGTCGACGTGGCTTTGGTGTCTGTCTGCTTAGAACCACTAGAATGTATTGTGCTCCGAAGACTAAGAAAGCCAGGAATCAGGCCCACCACACGTCTATACCTAATCCGGTCACGCGCCCAAGGGTCACCATTAAACAAGGAGCAGAGATTGTTGATATCTCACTTCATCACCGTCCGTCCTGTTACGTCTGGACGCTAGCATGACTCGTATCATCATATCACGATTATATCAGGGTAAGTCACGATTATATCAGTGTCACAAGTGACATTCCCCACTGCTTTTTCACTTACAAAGGAATTTCGGTCTGCATAGATTTTTCTATCAAGAAAATTTACGTTTTAAATAGCGAATGAGACAAATAACGCGATAACAAAGGGCACACACACACATACACACATACACACGCACACACACACACACACACACACAGAGGAAGAGAGGGAGAGACGATGAGAGAGAGGAAGAGAGAGAGGGAGTGTGTGTGTGTGTGTGTGTGTGAGAGAGAGAGAGAGGGAGTGTGTGTGTGTGTGTGTGTGTGTGTGTGTGTGTGTGTGAGAGAGAGAGAGAGAGAGAGAGAGAGAGAGATGTGAGAGAGAGAGAGAGAGAGAGAGAGAGAGAGAGAGAGAGAGGGAGTGTGTGTGTGTGTGTGTGTGAGAGAGAGAGAGAGAGTGGGAGAGAGAGAGAGAGTGGGAGAGAGAGAGAGGGAGAGAGAGAGAGGGAGAGAGAGAGAGGGAGGGAGAGAGAGAGAGAGAGAGAGAGAGAGAGAGAGAGAGAGAGAGAGAGAGAGAGAGAGAGAGAGAGAGAGAGAGAGAGAGAGAGAGGGAGTGGGAGAGAGACAGAGAGAGAGAGAGAGAGAGAGAGAGAGAGAGAGAGAGAGACAGAGAGAGAGAGAGAGACAGAGAGAGAGAGAGAGAGAGAGACAGAGAGAGAGAGAGAGAGAGAGAGACAGAGAGAGAGAGAGAGAGAGAGAGAGAGACAGAGAGAGAGAGAGAGAGAGACAGACAGACAGACAGACAGAGAGAGAGAGAGAGAGAGAGAGAGAGAGAGAGAGGGGTGAATAAGATCTTTATCCTTTTCAACCTTAACATAAAATGTTATATGATACGGTAATGCACAAACTAGTTTGTCTTTCATGTCCCTTGCTCAGGTAACCTCGGGTCACAGCCCTCAGCCCAGCAATTTTCCATTTTTGCATACATTACCATAATCCCCATAACTCTATTCCCCCCACTACCTTCATGAATAGTCGACTACTATAGTTTAAAGTGGTGATAGAATCATCGTTACATCTGGGTTCACTTTTCATTTTTGTTCAATGGAATCGATGGAGTCTGGATTTATTCAACAAAAATAGGAAAGACGAGAGATAAGAAGAACTCATGATCAACTTTGCAGAAAACTTGACATAGCCCCGAGAAGAATCGACTATGCGATTCCAAGGCTCAATGAGGATCATGCAGATCTCTTCTTGGTGACCCACAGCCCTGATGAATCCGGCCACAGACACCGGGTTAGCTCACAGATTATTCAGTGAAGAGGTTTTCTATCCATACATGTATACAGTGTGTTTTCCCCCTCTCTATAAGGGAGGCAGCCAGTCAAGGAACGTACCCACTCCCACACATTTCACTTCCATCCACTGCCGCGTCTTTAGCATGAATAGAGTACTGTGGTTAAGCTGTGTCAAGTCCTAGTGAATATGATGTGTTGTGTGTTATCATTAATGATGCTATTGTTACTTGTGGAAAAAAATTGTATATCTTCATTTAATTATATGTATGTGTATATATAAAATGTATGTTATAAATTAAACCATTGCGCAATGCTTGTCTGTTGGGGCGCGCTTCGAATACGTTCTGTCAGATGACGCCAAGGTCAGCAAACGTTACATAATTTGGTGTGAAAACATGTCCTTCTCTCCCATTGGTTAGAGGTAGCTGAGCTGCCTAGTTTAAGTACGTATCGACATCCAGGAAACGTAATTACCAATACCCGGGCTATATAATGCAGGGCAAAGAGGACCCGAGCAGCGACAACAAAGAAACCGCGACGACAGAGAAGCAGAGACCAGAAAACCTAGACAAGCCGTGTTGAAATACGACCGCTGTTCATCAATTCCTACGTAGAATTTCTCTACCCGTCGTTTAGACACAAGCAGTCCTTTGGACCTCCTTCGGTTGCATTTAGCAATCTTCAATTTATAGAAACCCGTGTATGGAATCTTCCAGTGAAGTTACAAGTCTTCACCATCCGAGTTGTTTCGGGTATCATCTCAACGACTACCAGAAAGCTAAGCACGTCCTTCTACCCTCTCCCTCTGTGCCAGTTATAAATCTACAGACAAGTCTATCTCCGAAGTGTCTTCACCCGGACTACCAGAAGATCATACGTCTGGCAATCGACTTTCTCCAAATAACCCATTGGTGAAGCGATTGAGAAGCGGTCCAGACGACTTCCGTTGGCGCGTCACCAGAACCAAGACTCAAGTTCGCTCTCTCTGTCTGTCAGTGAGTGCAGCATTCAGACGCCACACCTGGTAAAATTGAATAAATTTAGATATTTATGTTAAAATATCTAATTAATTCATTGTGTCTGTGCATCTTTTCATTTTCTTATGTATGTGTATCATAAGTGTTTTTATCTTTGTAAGTAATCATTTTAACGAAGAGTTTAATTATCCTGCCTGAACTCTGTCACTCGTTCGAGCTGCTCAAGGCCTTATTTTTTTTGTCGTGACTAGCCTGGCCCATAGGTGGGTCGTGGCATCCACCATACATTGTTTCCTCGGGGGCTCAAACCGAGGATAGTTCGCGATACCTAAGCATATAAGTTTTTATCTTCCATCGAATCTTCGGTTGTCACTTGGTAGACATTTACCCTCATTTCAGATTATGTCGGTTGTGTGATTTTTTGGTCAGCGTTTCTATCCATGGGGACAATATCGCACTGAAAAGGTGGAGTCAATCAAGCAATAAAGGAAAGATTTAGGAGGGTAGCAGAATATTTCAGCACCCTTTTTTGAGTGGAGATTAGTCTCTAATCATAAAAGAATGTCTTGTGGCTTGGTCCATAGGGATGTCACTAAAGGACCGTAGATATTGACAGGATAAAGACTGTAAAGGTAATACCCCATACGAGAAACAATGTGGCGGGGCTCAGGGATGCCTTCATCCATGAGGTGCTAAGATGGGTGTGAGGTGGGTGTGGTGTGAGTGGATGTTTTGCCACGGCTATCCCACTTTATAAAAGAGGAAAAAGACCCTTTCCTATGTATGCATTTGTCGACATT
>NC_134778.1:79354124-79361624 GCF_046742065.1 Oratosquilla oratoria
GTATGTATATATGTACATGTATGTATATATACATATTTGTATGTATATATATGTGTATGTATGTATATATGTATATATATGTATATGTATGTATATATGTATATATATATATATATATATATATATACTATATATAATATATGCACAAAAGAAAAACAAAGCACACACACACACACACACACACACTTTCGTCGGATGGACGGCGAAGATTGGAATTCCGAAGAAAAATCAAAATTTACGTGGATCTCAACGTCAAGGAAGTACCTTATTGTATTTAAAGGGAGATAAGAGGAGTAGAAAGTTTGTAATAAACTATGTGCCTCCAAAAACAGCCTCGTGGGAAGAGAGTGAACATAAAAGTATGTTAGAAGACAGAAGGATAACATTAAATAAGATAATGGAAGATGGAGGAAGAATAGTTATAATGGGCGACTTTAATTGCAAAGAAGTCTGCTGGGAAGAGATGAAAGTAAAAGGTGGAGACGCCTCATGGGGAAATGTTCTACTCGAGATGATTATTGACCATACAATGACACAATGGATACAAGAGAACACTAGGTATAGAAATGAAGAAGAACCATCGAGACTAGACCTAATAATCACATCTGAACCTAAAATTGTGGAAAAGATTGAAATAAGACACCAATAAGTAAAAGTGACCACATATTGATTGAACTGGAACTAAATGAGGAGAAATACATGAAAAGAAATGAACAATATAGAAAAGGAAGAATGATGTATGATTTTTTTTTTTTTTAATAGAATAAGAGAATTTGTTAAAAAAGAAAACTGGGGAAGAATATACAAAGAAGAAACAAGAGTGGAAGAGAAATGGAATATTTTGACAAAAATTTATAAAAAAAGGAGTGGAAAAGTATGTCCCAAGACAAAAACAAGAAAAAGAATATGTAAAGTGTTGGTACAACAAAAGTTGTAGGGAGTTAAAAGACAAAAGAGATAAAGCTTGGACCAAATGGAAGAAAGACAAAAGACCTGAAAAATGGAAAATATATACTTGTTATAGAAATGAATATGTACAAGTGTAAAGAGAGGAAAAGGGAAAATATGAAAAAGATGTCATAGAAAAATGTAAAGATCAACCAAAACTATTTTACAGATTTGTAAACAACAAACTGAAAAACAAACAAGATTTAGAGAAATTAAGACAAGGAGGAGTTGAATACACAGAGGAAATAGAAATGGCAGAAATTATGAACAAGCATTTTAAATCAGTGTTTACAAGGGAGAACATACAACCTGGGGAGATCGAATGGAAAGAGAAAGTCCCCCTATGAAAGAAATAGAAGTAACAAAGAATGAAATAATGAAACACTTGAGTAATCTTGATGTCAGAAAATCGCATGGACCAGATGAAATAGCAAACTGGATTTTGAAAGAATGCAGGAATGAACTGGCAGACAAAATACACAGCATAATAAACAGTTCCTTGAAAGAAGGAAAAGTTCCAAAAGATTGGAAAAAAGTAAATATAGTACCTATATATAAAGGGGGAAATAAAGAAGACCCTACCAACTACAGACCAGTCTCTCTAACAAGTACAATAGCAAAAATTTGTGAAAGAATTGTCAAAAGTAGATGGGCAAAATATTTAGAAAAAAAACAACGTGCTAAATCCAAGGCAATTTGGATTGAGACAAGGACGATCATGCGTCACCAATTCAATATGTTTCTTTTCAAGGCTAATAGATATAATACGAGAGAGAGATGGATGGGCTGATTGTGCATTTCTAGACCTAAAAAAAGATTTTGACAAAGTACCACATAAGAAGTTCCTTAAGAAATTAGAAACTGAAGGAGGAATACAGGGCAAACTGCTTAAATGGACGGAAGACTTTTTGCAAGAAAGAAAAATGAGAGTAGTGATAAGAGACAAACACTAATTGGGATGAAGTAATAAGTGGTGTTCCACAAGGGACAGTTCTGGCCCCAATAATGTTTGCTATATGTATTAATGATATGGATGAAGAAATTGAAAGTTATATGAGCTTCTTTGCGGATGATGCAAAACTGTTGAAAAAAGTGAACACTGAAGAAGATTATGAGTCACTACAGTGATCTAAATAAAGTACAGGAATGGAGTAGGAAGTGGGAGATGGAGTTCAACACTAAAAAGTGTAGTATAATGGAATTTGGAAAAACCAAAAATAGAATAACAGGATCATATAAATTGGGAGAAGAAGGAATAAAAAAAGTTGAAAATGAGAAGGACCTGGGAGTCAGTGTTATGAATAATATGTCACCTGAGAAACATATAAATAAGATTTTTGGAGAAACTTATAATTTAATAAGAACAATCAAAGTGGCATTTATATACCTGGATGAAGAAATGGTGAAGAAAATACTAATCACTTTGATAAGACCAAGATTGGAATATGCAGCAACGATGTGGTCACCAAGTACAAAAAAAATGTATAAAAAACTTGAAAGAATACAAAGAGCAATTACAAAATTGGCACCAACACTCTCAGAACTATCATATGAAGAGAGACTAGCAAAACTTGAACTACAGACACTAGAGCAAAGAAGAGAGGAGATTTGATAGCTATTTACAGAATCATGAAAGGCATAGAAATTATTGATAGAGAGGATCTAATAAAATGGGATGACAGAAATACAAGAGGACACGGAAAGAAAATCAAGAAAGACAGCTATAGAAGAGATCTGAAAAAGAACAGCTTTCCTCACAGAGTAATAGACAGTTGGAACAAGTTAGATGAGAAAGTGGTATGTGCAAAAACAATACATGAATTTAAAAATAATTTAGATAAAATGAGATATGAAGACGGGACACCACGAGCATAGCTCCCCTTCCCATAAAATACAACTAGGTAAATACAATTAGGTAAATACACACACACACACATGATAAGATAAAAATATTTTGGCTATTTTCAAATAAAACACTCCGGATTTCATAGAAAGAGGTCCGAATTGCATTTAAATATCACACACACAAGCACACACACAGACACACACATATGTACGTACACACACACACACACACACACACACACACACACACACACACACACAGACACACACATAAAGAAGTCAAAAAAGTCAATTCAGAAAGGGATCTGGGAGTAATCATCTCAAGTGACTTGACACATGATAAACGCGTCATCAAAATATTTGGAGAGACTTTTAACTTACTAAGATAAATGAAACTGGACTTCGATTACATGGATGAGATGGTTAAAAAAATAGTGGTTATACTGATAAGACCTGAACTAGAATATGCCGCAACATTGTGGGCACCCAGCACTAAGAAGAACATAAGAAAATTAGAAAGAATCCAAAGAGCAGCGACAAAAATGGCACCTACACTGGCAAATCTGACATATGAACAAAGATTGGAGAAACTACATCTGTCAACATTGGAACAGAGAAGAGAAAGAGGTGATCTATTGACCATTTACAGAATTATGAAAAGGTTGGAAATCCTCGATAGAGATGACTTATTAAAGTGGGACAGAAGAGAAACAAGAGAACACGAAAAGAAATTAAAGAAGGACACTTATATAAGAGATCTGAAAAAGAATAGCTTCCCACATAGAGTGATTGATGTCTGGAACAAACTGAACGGAGAAACCGTGAATGCCAAAACTATACACGATTTTAAGAATACACTGGATACGGAGAGATACGAAAACGGGTCACTACGAGCATAGCTCTTGTCCCGTAAAATACAACTAGGGTAAATACAACTAAGTAAATACACACGTCTGGGGAGGCACAATATAAAACCCCGCTGCCTGGCTTGGTCTCTAATAAAAATTTGATCATATCAACTACTGGCCTTCTCTCCCCTTCCCTTGCTTCCTGCTTTGTGTAACGAAGGTGGATAACATGATTACACAGCCAAGAGAGATTCACGGAAGGCAAGTGAACTAATCTTGGTGGTGTTTATGACAGCGTTCCTAGAAGACCCGGCTTAAGACGGACGGCCAAGCAACTGGGCTCAGGCCGCGATTAGACTGAATCCGCGGGCGATGGCATTAAAAAGCGACACAGCATACAGAATCACAGAGCGTGTCAGACATAATGGATTCTGCTGCGACACGTTTACGGGACTAACTTAGAAATCTGGGACAAATGTTTTGAGATTTTAAAGGAAAATGAATTCAGGTCCCATGACCTAAGCTTGAATGTGGGTCTCGGTCTAGAGGATTCTGATTCACGCAAGGACACAACGCACGTCTTATTGAAAACAAATTCCCCACATTTTCCTAATAATAAAACAGTGTGAATTTTACTTAAAAAAAAAAATCACTGATAGCATTTTGTTATGGACCAAAAGGTCTCTTGTCAGTATGGTCTTCCTTTGCAAACTAGGAAATCTCCAATATATAGATGAAACAGTTCAATATCTAAAAAATATCTCTAACGTCCTTCTAATATTCTAGGGATGTCGCCTTCCAAAATAAAATTCACCTAAAAAATTGGGAAGACTTCAAACCCACAGCGAGCTCTGAATGGCTGATGAATAAAACAATTATTGTGGGATAAAAATTCGTGCTTCTTCAGCTTTATCAATGTATACGAACAATTATATGAATATTTTTGGAACCAATCACTGGCTAATATTGTTTACTATCGAACCAGAGCAAATATTAATGAGTGATTTGGTTTGACAGATCAATATGTTAATGATGTTTTAGATTTCATGATGACAATGGTGCAAATGTAACACTAGAAACTATGGATGGTGTCGGTGGGTATGCACATATAACGTAGAAAAACACAGGGGATGTAATAAAATGTGTATATATATATATATATATATATATATATATATATATATATACTTATGTACATGTCAATATGTATACATTCATATATACATACACACATGCATACATACATATACGCATGCATCCGCGCTCGCGTGTGCGTGACGTATGCTTGTGTGTATGCGTATGTGTGTGCGTGCGTACACACGCACATTTAATATCTCATTTATGACAAATAACGACGCGATCAAAATCCCACCTCTTTCCACCCACGACGGCTCTGAAGAACCTACCTGAGGGTGTGGTCATCCAGTATGTTGTGTCTGTCTTCAGGCAAAGGTCCCTTGAGTCTCCGCCAGGTGACTGTGGGCGTCGGGTCGCCTCTTACTTCGCACTCGAACTCCGTCGTCCTCTTCTCCAGCGTCACCTTGTCCTTGGGTGCTCGCAAGAATGACGGTTTAACTGTACGGGGAGAAAGAGAAATGGGCGTCAGATACATATGTACAGTTTTAAGTATATACATTTCAACTGGGAATTATACCCTGTTCACACTAGCGGTTTCAACCTTGGCGGTTCAATTACAATGCAAGTCAGTGGAGGCGTTCACACACAACCGCGCACTTTTTTCCTGACTATGTGGTACCGCCACGGTTTCCGAGCGATTCAAATCCTCTCTCCGTCGTGCATCTTACAAAATTGTCAATATTCTCACCTCCATTTGGAGGTGCAGCCCCGAGTGGCTGACATTCGGTCTCCAGACCAGGCCAAGGATATATATATATATATATATACATATATATATATATATATATATATTATATATATATATATGTGTGTGTGTGTGTGTGTGTGTGTGTGTGTGTGTGTGTGTGTGTGTGTATAAAACTTAAACCCACTCTTCAGCAGAAGAGGACCACAGTCAGTGGTCGAAATATACTGTTTACTCTGTATCTCAGCTTATCTTTTTCCGAGAGTGGGTTTAGTTTTATTTTATTCGTGTGTTACGACACCTACGTTACTTGATATATATAATATATATACATATGATATATATATATATATATATATATATATATATATACATACATATATACACACACACAATATATATATATATATATGTATATATATATATATATATATATATATTGTTTCCTCCATTATTTCAAATAAAGGCAGATGTCTGCTGGCAACAGGTACCTTCTCCTACTTGTATAAACCAGTAACTCAGACGCTGTCTCACACTCACACAGCACAAACGTTGAGGAAGAGATCCATAGAAAGGCTCGAGGACCGTTGCCAGCTGCTGTGAGTTTACGTATTTCCGAAAAAACGGTTAATTTGAAATAATGAAAAGATTTTAGACGTTAGCAGAAAGGAAGGGTAATAGAAGTTACATCGAACAGCTTATTTGTTTAAAGTCGATTAATCCCCAACCATAAAACCTACGTGCCTCTGGTCCGTAAGGGTGTCACTAAGGCAGATGTTAACCAGGATATGCCATGAGCTTTCTTTAATTTTTTTTTCTATTATTATTATATCATTATTATTATTATTATTATTATTACTATTATTATTATTATTGTTGTTGTTATTACTGTTATTGTTATTATTGTTATTATTATATTACTTTATCATTATTGTTATATTATTTTGTTATTATTATTATTATTATTACTATTATTATTATTATTATCAATTATCATTATTATTATCATTACTATTATTATTATTATTATTATTTCTATTATTATTATATTTTTTCAGCCCGGTAGCCACACTTCAAGCGTATTTCAGAACAAAGTGCACGTGAGTGTACTAACGGAAAAAATAACTAAGAACATAGAATAATATAAAAAAAATAATTGGATGAATGAATATATGAATAGATAAATAGATATATAAATAATTGAATAAACGAACGAAAGAACAAATTAATATTTCCTTTCTGTCTTCCTTCGGCATTGTTCTGCGAAGGTAATCTCTTTAATATTTACAACCTTCCTTTCTTCAATATTTCTTTTCTCTACGCACGCGCTACCAAAGCATCCCTCGTTAAGCATCACATAATCTTTGTTTCATCCTGCCACTGAGGAGAGCATTAAAACATCCCTTCCGGGAAATGGAACTTCTTTTTCTCTTAAATAAATTCTTTACCACCAACTCGATTACCAAAAATGACTTAAGATCATCAGAGCTGTTTGGCTTCCGCAAACACGGCAGATTTTCTGAGTTAAGCAAATATTGTCTTATCGACAAGGGGCCGATTTAGTCTAATTTCGTGGGGATTTGTTAGTTTCCCATCTTATCTATAAGGATATTAGGTTTCGTTTTTTCTTTAGTATAAAAAACGAAAAAAAAAACGCTAGCGAGTTGGACCAAGAGCGTGGTTCATTAAATTCCATGCTACAAAGTCCTCTGTAAGGGGCAACGTCCTAGCCTCCTGAGAAGGGAAGTTCGGGAAGCTATACCAAATCATCATCATCATCATCATCATCATCATCATCATCATCATCATCATAAAAAGTCTAATTTCTTGCAATTATAAAATTTTGGTGTTTCTAGATAAAATGCTGCAAAGTTTGATTAACTACCAGGAAATCCTACTCTTCCTAAGATATTAGCTTATCTAGATTGTAAAGAGATCTCCAAGTACGTGAGGGCTACTTCTGCTTCATTCGTTATTTGCCGTTAACACATTCAAAGGCTTAGAACGAAGCTGAGCGCCAAATCTATTGGTTGTTCT
>NC_134778.1:79366624-79379124 GCF_046742065.1 Oratosquilla oratoria
GGAAGAAGAAAAGAAGGGCGAAGAGGAAGAGCAGGAGGAGAAAGATGAGGGAAAGGAGGAGGAGGATGAAAAGAAAGGAGGACGAAATGGATGAGGAGGAAGAGGAGGAGGAGGAGGAAGGAAAGGAGGAGGAAGAGGAAGAGCAGGAGAAATATGAGGAAAAGCAGGAGGAGGAGGAAAAGAAAGGGAGGCCGAAATGGATGAGGAGGAAGAGGAGGAGGAGGAAGAAAAGGAGGACGAAGAGGAAGAGGAGGAAGATGTGGAAGAAAAGGAGTATAAAAAGGAAGAGGAGGAGGAAAAGAAATGAGGACGAAATGGATGAGGAGGAAGAGGAGGAGGAGGAAGAAACGGAGGACGAAGAGGAAGCGCAGGAGGAGGAAGATGTGGAAGAAAAGGAGCATAAAAAGCAAGAGGAGGAGGAGGAGGAAAAGAAAGGATGAAATGGATGAGAAGGAAGAAAAGGAGGACGAAGAGGAATGAGCAGGAGGAGGAAGAAAAGGAGTATGAAAAGGAAGAGGATGTGAAGGAGGAAGAAAAGGAGACGAAGAGGAAGAGGATCTGAAGGAGGAGGAAGAGGAAGAGGATGTGAAGGAGGAAGAAAAGGAGGACGAAGAGGAAGATAAGGACGAGGAAGAAAAGAAGAACGAAGAGGAAGAGGAGAAAAAATGAAAGGTGGATATAGAAGGACAAATAGGAGGAAAATGAAGATGAGAACAAATATAAGAGATGGAGGAAAAGGAAAAAAAGGAGGACGAAGAGGAAGAGGAGAAAAAAAAGGAGGAAGAGGAAGAGGAGGAGAAAAATCGAAAGGTGAATAAGAAGGACAAAAAGGAGAATGAGGAAAATGAAGGAAATGTAAAAGATGGAGGAAAAGGAGGAAGAAAAGGAGGACGAAGACAAAAGGGGAAGAGACGAAAAGTGAATAAGAAAGAAAAATAAGAGGAAGAGACAGAAAAGAAAGAAAATGAAAATGAGGAGGTAAAGGAGGTAGAGTAGTGAGAGGTGGGAGAAGGGGGAAAGAAAAGGAAGAGATGAATAAAGATGAAGCGAAGAGGAGGAAAAATAGTAAAAACAGAAGGATGAGGATGAGGGAGAGAAGGAAGAGGACAAAGAAGAGGAAGGGGAAGTGGAGAAGGGAGAGGAGAAGGAAGAAGAGGAAGAGTATGATGAAAAAAGAAGAGAAAAGGAAAAAGAGAAAGATGAGAAAAGGGAGATGGAGATAGAGGAGAAGAAAATAGTGAAAGAAGAGGAAGAACAAAAGAAGGAAGATAAAGAGAAAGACGAGGAGGAGGAGAAGAGGAAGAGGAGGAAGAGGGGGAAGAAAAGGGAGAGGAAGAGTAAGAGGAGGAGGAGAAGTATGATGCGAAAGGCTATGAAACAGAAGAGGTGGAGGAGGACGAGGAGAACAAAGAGGAGGAGGAGGAGAAGGCGGAAAGGAGGAAGAGGAGGAGGAGGAGGAGGAGGGGAGGAGGAGAAGGAAGAAGAAGAGGAGGAAGAGGAGATTAAGGAAGATGAGGAGAATAAACTAAAACCGTTACAGATTGCCTTAGGACGATGGAAATGAAAAACGAACAAAAAGTAAGAAATAAAAATAAAAACAAGCAAACTACAAAGGGCGCTTTGAGGAAGAAAAAATATAGAGAGGGAGAGAAAAAGAGGAAACAAAGGAAAAATTATTAGAAATTGGTAAATATCAATAGTGTTACGCGACGGCCACAGATAAAGAAAGATAAATGTGAATGTGAAAAAGAAAATGGGAAGTGTAAACAGGTGAAAATGAAAGAAAATGGAAGAAAAAATGAGGACAAATAGGAAGACGGATGAAGAGAAGATAGTGGAGTAAAGAAAGGGAAAAATACGAAGAAAAATGAAGAAGATAAAGAAAGAAAACCAAACGAAGAAAAGAGAAAAGTAAAAGAACAAAAGATTGAAAAAAGAAAAAGAGGAAGAAGAAAAATGAAAAGAAAAGAAAAACTAAACAAAGGTGAATCAAAAAAGAACAAAATAGGGAAAAACAAGAAAAATAATAGACAAGAAAAAAAAACGGAGAACGGAGAACAAGGAAGAAAAAGAAGGAAGAAGAAGGAAGAAAGAAGAAAGAATGAAGAAAAAGAAGAAGAAAAAGGAAAAGATCAATAATGATAAGAAGACCAATAATAATATAAAGACCAACAAGAAGAACATGAAGAAGATGAGGAAGATGTAGAAGAAGAAGCAGAAAAGGAAGAGATGAATAAAGACGAAGCGAAGAGGAGGAAAAATAGTAAAAACAGAAGGTTGAGGATGAGGGAGAGAAGGAAGAGGACAAAGAAGAGGAAGGGGAAGTGGAGAAGGAGAGAAGGAAGAAAGGAAAAGGAGAAAGAAGGTGAAGAAGGAAAGAAAAAAGATGAGAAAAGGAGAGAGAGGTAGAGAAGAAAATAGTGAAAGAGAGAGAAGAAAGAAGGAAGATAAAGAGAAAGATGAGGAGGAGGAAGAAGATGAGGAGAAGGAGGAGGAGGGAGAGAAAGGAAGAAAAGAAAAAGAGGTAAGAGGAGGAGGAGAAGTATGATGCGAAAGGCTATGAAACAGAAAGGGAGGAGGGAAGAGAGGAGAAGGAGGAGGAGGAGGGAAACAAGGAGGAGAAGGAGGAAGAGAGGAGGAAGAAGAGGAGGATGAGGTAGAGGAGAAAGAGGAGGGAGGAGTGAGAAGAGGAGGAAGAAGAGGGAAGAGGAGGAGGAGGAAGGGCGAAGATTGAGGAAGAAAAAAAATAGAGGGAGAGGAGAGAAAAAAACAAGATTAGAAATTGGTAAATATCAATAGTGTTACGCGACGGCCACAGATAAAGAAAGTTGTGAAATGTGAACAAAAGAAAATGGGAAGTGTAAACAGGTGAAAATGAAAGAAAATGTAAGAAAAAAATGAGGACAAATAGGAAGACGGAGAGAAGACAGTGGAGTAAAGAAAGGGAAAAATACACTAAAATAAATGAAAAAAAAGATAAAGAAAAGAAAAAAGGAAAAAAGAAAATAAGGAAGAAAAAGAAAAAAACGAAGAAAATTTGAATAAACAAAGGGAAAAGGAAGAAAACGAAGAAAAAAATAAACAAAAAGATTGGAAAAAGAAAAAGAGGAAGAAGAAAAAAGAAAAAAAAGGTGATCAAAAAGAAAACAAGGAAGAAGGAAAACAATAGAGGGAGAAAAAAAAAAACAGGAGACCAAGAAGAAAGAAGGAAAGAAAGAAGGAAAGAATAGAATGAAGAAAAAAGAAGAAAAAGGAAAGGAAGATGTAGAAGAAGAAGCAGAAAAGGAAGAAAGACGAAGCGAAGAGGAAGAAAAATAGTAAAAACAGAAGGGGAGAGAGAGGAGGAAAGAAGAGGACAAAAGGAGGAAGGGAAGGAGAGGAGGAGGAGAAGGAAGAAGAGGAAGAGTATGATGAAAAAAGAAGAGAAAAGGAAAAGAGAAAGTGAGAAAGGGAGATGGAGTGAGGAAAATAGTGAAAGAAGAGGAAGAACAAAAGAAGGAAGATAAAGAGAAAGATGAGGAGGAGGAAGAAGATGAAGGAGAAGTAGGAAGAAGAGGAAGAGGAGAAAAGAGAGGAAGAAGAGGAGAGGAAGAGTAAGATGAGGAAAGTATGAAGAGGAGGATGAAGGAAGAGGAGGAAGAGAGAAAGACGAGGAAGAGAGGGAGAAGGGGAGAAAGGAGAGGAAGAGAGGGAGGGAAAAGGCTTGAGGAGGAGGAAGGAGGAGAGGGAAGAAAAGAAGGCGGAGGAGGAGGATAGGGGTAGAGGAGGAGGAGGATTAGGAGGAGGAGGAAGAGGAGATTAAGGAAGATGTGGAGAATAAACTAAAACCGTAACAGATTGCCTTAGGACGATGGAAATGAAAAACGAACAAAAAGTAAGAAATAAAAATAAAAACAAGCAAACTACAAAGGGCGCTTTGAGGAAGAAAAAATATAGAGAGGGAGAGAAAAACAGGAAACAAAGGAAAAATTATTAGAAATTGGTAAATATCAATAGTGATACGCGACGGCCACAGATAAAGAAAGTTGTGAAATGTGAACAAAAGAAAATGGGAAGTGTAAACAGGTGAAAATGAAAGAAAATGGAAGAAAAAATGAGGACAAATAGGAAGACGGAGAGAAGACAGTGGGGTAAAGAATGGGAAAAATACACTAAAATGAAGAAAAGATAAAGAAAAGAAAACCAAACAAGAAAAAAGGAAGAAAATAAGATAAGAACAATATGAAAACGAAAAGAAAAAACGAAGAAAATTTGAATAAACAAAGGAAAAAGGAAGAAAACGAAGAAGTAAAAGAACAAAAAGATTGAAAATACAAAAAGAGGAAGAAGAAAAATGAAAAAAAACTAAACAAAGGTGATCAAAAAAGAACAAAAAGGAAAACAAGAAAAACAATAGACAAGAAAAAAAAACGGAGAACAAGGAAGAAAGAAGGAAAAAGAAGAGGAAGAAAGAATAGAAAGAATGAAGAAAAAGAAGAAGAAAAAGGAAAAGATCAATAATGATAAGAAGACCAATAATAATATAAAGACCAACAAGAAGAACATGAAGAAGATGTGGAAGATGTAGAAGAAGAAGCAGAAAAGGAAGAGATGAATAAAGACGAAGCGAAGAGGAGGAAAAATAGTAAAAACAGAAGGTTGAGGATGAGGGAGAGAAGGAAGAGGACAAAGAAGAGGAAGGGGAAGTGGAGAAGGGAGAGGAGAAGGAAGAAGAGGAAGAGTATGATGAAAAAAGAAGAGAAAAAGAAAAAGAGAAAGATGAGAAAAGGGAGATGGAGGTAGAGAAGAAAATAGTGAAAGAAGAGGAAGAACAAAAGAAGGAAGATAAAGAGAAAGATGAGGAGGAGGAAGAAGATGAGGAGAAGGAGGAGGAAGAAGAGGAAGAGGAGAAAATGGGGGAAGAAAAGGGAGAGGAAGAGTAAGAGGAGGAGGAGAAGTATGATGCGAAAGGCTATGAAACAGAAGAGGAGGAAGAGGTGGAGGAGGACGAGGAGAACAAAGAGGAGAAGGAGGAGAAGGCGGAAAGGAGGAGGAAGAGGAGGAGGAGGAGGAGGAGGAGGAGGGAGAGGAGGAGGGAGAGGAGGAGAGGGAAAAAGAAGAAGAGGAGGAGGAGGAGGGAAGAAGAAGAGGAGGAGGAGGAGGAGGAAGAGGAGATTAAGGAAGATGTGGAGAATAAACTAAAACCGTAACAGATTGCCTTAGGACGATGGAAATGAAAAACGAACAAAAAGTAAGAAATAAAAATAAAAACAAGCAAACTACAAAGGGCGCTTTGAGGAAGAAAAAATATAGAGAGGGAGAGAAAAAGAGGAAACAAAGGAAAAATTATTAGAAATTGGTAAATATCAATAGTGTTACGCGACGGCCACAGATAAAGAAAGTTGTGAAATGTGAACAAAAGAAAATGGGAAGTGTAAACAGGTGAAAATGAAAGAAAATGGAAGAAAAAATGAGGACAAATAGGAAGACGGAGAGAAGATAGTGGAGTAAAGAAAGGGAAAAATACACTAAAATGAAGAAAAGATAAAGAAAAGAAAACCAAACAAGAAAAAAAGGAAGAAAATAAGATAAGAACAATATGAAAACGAAAAGAAATAACGAAGAAAATTTGAATAAACAAAGGGAAAAGGAAGAAAACGAAGAAGTAAAAGAACAAAAAGATTGAAAAAAGAAAAAGAGGAAGAAGAAAAAAGAAAAAAGAAAAAAAACTAAACAAAGGTGATCAAAAAAATAACAAAAAGGAAAACAAGAAAAACAATAGACAAGAAAAAAAACGGAGAACAAGGAAGAAAGGAAAAAGAAGAGGAAGAAAGAATAGAAAGAATGAAGAAAAAGAAGAAGAAAAAGGAAAAGATCAATAATGATAAGAAGACCAATAATAATATAAAGACCAACAAGAAGAACATGAAGAAGATGTGGAAGATGTAGAAGAAGCAGAAAAGGAAGAGATGAATAAAGACGAAGCGAAGAGGAAAGAAAAATAGTAAAAAACAGAAGGTTGAGGATTCAAGGGAGAGGAATGAAGCGGACAAAGAAGAGGAAGGGGAAGTGGAGAAGGGAGAGGAGAAGGAAGAAGAGGAAGAGTATGATGAAAAAAGAAGAGAAAAAGAAAAAGAGAAAGATGAGAAAAGGGAGATGGAGGTAGAGAAGAAAATAGTGAAAGAAGAGGAAGAACAAAAGAAGGAAGATAAAGAGAAAGATGAGGAGGAGGAAGAAGATGAGGAGAAGGAGGAGGAAGAAGAGGAAGAGGAGGAAGTGGGGGAAGAAAAGGGAGAGGAAGAGTAAGAGGAGGAGGAGAAGTATGATGCGAAAGGCTATGAAACAGAAGAGGAGGAAGAGGTGGAGGAGGACGAGGAGAACAAAGACGAGAAGGAGGAGAAGGCGGAAAGGAGGAGGAAGAGGAGGAGGAGGAGGAGGGAGAGGAGGAGAGAGAAGAAAAAGAAGAAGAGGAGGAGGAGGAGGAGGAAGAGGAGATTAAGGAAGATGTGGAGAATAAACTAAAACCGTAACAGATTGCCTTAGGACGATGGAAATGAAAAACGAACAAAAAGTAAGAAATAAAAATAAAAACAAGCAAACTACAAAGGGCGCTTTGAGGAAGAAAAAATATAGAGAGGGAGAGAAAAACAGGAGACAAAGGAAAAATTATTAGAAATTGGTAAATATCAATAGTGATACGCGACGGCCACAGATAAAGAAAGTTGTGAAATGTGAACAAAAGAAAATGGGAAGTGTAAACAGAAAATAAGATAAGAACAATATGAAAACGAAAAGAAAAAACGAAGAAAATTTGAATAAACAAAGGGAAAAGGAAGAAAACGAAGAAGTAAAAGAACAAAAAGATTGAAAAAACAAAAAGAGGAAGAAGAAAAATGAGAAGAAAAAAAACTAAACAAAGGTGATCAAAAAAGAACAAAAAGGAAAACAAGAAAAACAATAGACAAGAAAAAAAAACAGAAAACAAGGAAGAAAGAATGAAAAAGAAGAGGAAGAAAGAATAGAAAGAATGAAGAAAAAGAAGAAAAAGGAAAAGATCAATAATGATAAGAAGACCAATAATAATGAAAAGACCAACAAGAAGATGAAGAAGATGTGGAAGATGTAGAAGAAGAAGAAGCAGAAGAAGAAGAAGAAGTAGAAGAAAAAGAAGGAGAGGAGGAGGAGAAAACGAATAAGAAGTAAAAGAAGAACAAGAAAAAATACTAATAAGAACAAGAAAAAATAATACTAACAATAACACGAAAAAATAATAATAAGAAGAAGAACAACAAGAAAAGAGGAAGAAGAAGATGAAGAAAAAGAAATAGAAGAAATAAAATGACAAGAGATATAATCGAAGTGATGAAAAAAGTTGTAAAACGCAGCTATAAACGACAGAGGACGAAAGACAATAATCAAACACAAAAGAACAGAAAAAACAATATAAGACAAAAGAGTGGGAGATGAAAGGTGAAGAAATAACTACGTGTGTGAGGAAGAGATGAAGAGACAAGAAAGGTGGATAAATAAATAAAAAAAAACGAACAAAGTTAATGAGGTGAGAAGGAATAAAACAAAAGGGTATTTACTCGTATGGTAGCAAGTGGAAATGGGGAGGAAGCACAAGCAAAGAAAGAGGGAAGTGAGAGAGAGATTAGAATAACAGATGACGGAGGGCTGAAAGAAGAAAAGAAATAAATAAGCCGAAGAGGAGAGGATACTGTAGTATGAGGAAAAAAAAAAAATAATAAATAAATATATATATATATATATATATATATATATATGTATATATATATTATATGTTATATATATATATATACATATATATATACATATATGTATATATACATATACTATATTATATATATATATACATATATTATATGTTATATATATATATATATACATATATATACATATATGTATATATACATATACTATATTATATATATATACATATATATATATATATATATATATATATATATATATAAAATATATAATATATAATGTAAAGGTGTTATCACACTGGGCTATTTTTTGTCCGACTGCTGGAGCAGATTTGCAGACCGCAGCTTTCGGGAAGGAATCTGATATGATGGAGGAAAAAATATAAAATATCCTCCAGCATATCAAAGGACCATTCTATGTATTTTTGCTGAGAAAACAAAATTGTTTGCCATAGTAATTTTACGGGGGGGGAAAATGTGAGAATGGGTGGTACCGTCGATTAATCGGAGGTTGGAAGAACGACAGCCCAATGTGATAAACGTTTATGGAAATGAGGTAGAGAAATCTAACATGGCAAAGGCAAAAACTAAATAAATAAATAAATAAAATAGAAATAAAAGACCGAGGGACCTGGATATATATATATATCATACAATCTCCATGACCGAGAAGCGTGAGGGGGATTCGTTCTAGTCCTTACCATTCCCACTGGTGCGATTAGGTGTATGGTAAAAAGGGGTTTATATGGGGGGCAGTTAGCACCCTCCCCAATCTCGGTAATCAGATAGATTACGAGTTCGTACACTTTTAGATCGTCTGTGGTCGAGTGGTCAAAGGCGGGTGCTGTGGACTCTCTTGGGTCTATAGGCAGTGGTTCGAATCCTCTGCGCGACGGTCATGGAGATTGTATGATTGATGTCGCTGTCCACTAGCGAATTATTCACATAATTACGATGACGAGAAGCGTGAGGGGGATTCGTTCTAGTCCTTACCATTCCCACTGGTGCGATTAGGTGTATTGTAAAAAGGGGTTTATATGGGGGGCAGTTAGCACCCTCCCCAATCTCGGTAATCAGATAGATTACGAGTTCGTACACTTTTAGATCGTCTGTGGTCGAGTGGTCAAAGGCGGGTGCTGTGGACTCTCTTGGGTCTATAGGCAGTGGTTCGAATCCTCTGCGCGACGGTCATGGAGATTGTATGATTGATGTCACTGTCCACTAGCAAATTATTCACACACACACTCTATATATATTATATATATATATATATATATATATATATATATATATATATATGCGTATACTTAGGCAGGAGGTTCTCCCTCTGGCAAATGTTGTATATAATAGCATGATAATTTTCTATAAAAATAAGAGGATTAGCAACCTGATCATGAAAAATAACACCACTCCTGAACGCCCTCTCCTTCAACGTAGTCATGCCGTATACAAATTTGTATGCTAACATGAGGACTGTGGGTCTCATGCGTCGTGTATTGGTATGACCACTACTAAAGTATCGAGAAGGCTTACTCTTTATTTATCTGCAGGCGCCATCAAAAACCATTTCAGAAACCACCACCAACTACGACTCACAAGTGAGAACCTCGTGAAAGGCACTTCCATTATTGCCACGGAAAAAGACCAAAGAATACTTGCGATTCTCGAAGCGTTGCATATCAAACACTGCAACCCCGACATGAATAAACAGCTTCAAGATCTCCAAATTCTCCCTTCTTCCAAAGCCATGGTCGAACATTTCCATAATGATGATGTCTACTATTCCACCCTCACAGCGCTGTGACCAATTGACCACCCCATGGCGTGGGTGATCATTTGTCATTGCTGTTTTTTTTTTTTCTTTTGTCGACCTCTCCTAGGTTCGTGCTTATTATTTGCTTGTTTGTGACATTTCCTTAGCTAATTCTATGTAACACTATTCCTGTATATTTACGTATTGACCATTGTATGTATTAATTCTGCCTTGAAAATGAAGTTTTGTACCTTCTAAACGTTGGTACCAAAATATCTACTAGTTTGACTATCCTGTCTCAGTGATGTAATGTCCTCTGCTGATCTCCATAGATTGCCTCTTGAAATACGTCGCCTTGTTCGCAGTAATGAACAAGTTAACAAGGAAATTGTGTTGTCTTCATGCTATCATAGACAATATATATTTATATATATATATATATATATATATATATATATATATATATATATATATATATATATATAAACCATAGTAAAAAGAGAAAAAACGACAAAAACATACGAGAAAAACAAAAATCAAAACACTGTCAGAGAAAAGGGAAAAAGTTGGAAATATAAAAACTGTATCGAAGTATATGGAAAGGTCACCAGTATTTTCAGCTTTATTCTATCTCGTATGTCTCGTATACGATATATGCGTCCACACATAAAAAACGACTCAACACTTAACGGGCTGCAATAGCCAAGCCAGATTACTTCGCTGTAGTGAGATAGAGAGGCTGTGTCGTTCCGCAGAGGACAGGCCGGGGGTCCTGCAGGGGACCTTTCCAGGCAAAGCTCTCTCTCTCATTCTCACTCGTTACTTGCCGAGGGCCACTCTGGATTAGCCAGTTCAACGACCTACCATTAATAATACATTACTTGTCGCTTTTCATAACGTGTGGCGTGTTTCAACTGAATAATATCTAATATTAATTCGCAAGAAAATCCCTTTGATGGATTACCGTGTTACCTTAGCAACATTAACAAACGCTCTAGATTTTGTTCTGGCTAAGTGGGGCCTCGTAGAAAACGTTGATTCGGTTTAACGTCGTCAACTCCTCCTATCAGGAGGCTAGGACGGTGTCTCTTACTGAGGACTTTGTAGCGTGGAATTGAACCATGCTCTTGGTCCAACTCGCTGGCGGCAGGAATCGAACTGTTGTCACCACGACCTCCGCCGCAAGTAGCGACGCTCTAATCCGTTCGGCCAATGAGACCTCTTCGCTTTGATAATGTGCTTTGTCGATTGCGTTGAGGGCTGAGCTTCGTAGAACAACATTTGGACGGTGCGTTGCAACGCCAAAGGGATGGATTGTAATTGTTTCAGTTCTGAATAAAATCTACGGGATGTCGTAAGCAATTAAATCCAAAGAACACGTCACCCTGTGTTGAAATAACATTCTCGTCTTGTGTTTGTGACCTTTCGTTCTTGTTCATAAATCCATCTGTGCCCACAGGCTCATGTTCGCTATGTTTTCATTTAAAGATGTCATGCCAACGCTGATGTAGGAAGGAAACAAAGAATTTAATAACACCACCAATTACAGCGGAATATAGCGTTACTTTCAATCCGCTCAGTCAATCCGTGATTACAGATATTCCACACGCCATCCAGGGCATATCATATACACGACTCACGCACAGTTGTTTATGAGCACGATGGTGATTGGGTACGTGTATGTTGTGAGTACCTTTATGTGTATGTGTGATTCACCATTGTCTTCGATCACGTTTTGGACTCGTGATCGACAGCTATTTCCTTCCCTGGAGAGAGCTCAGAGCTCATATATGACCGATCTATGGGTAATGCCGTGACCTTACACGCACACACACACACCCAACTCCCCGCCCATGAGAGTTGGAGTAACGATTCGCAGCGCAACGATACTGAAATTATTTCAGCCCTGGGCGAGATTCGATCCCAGACCACCGTAGTGGCGGCCGGGAACTCTACCAGCTGTACCATCGAGTCGTCTGTGTGTGTGTGTGTGTGTGTGTGTGTGTGTGTGTGTGTGTGTGTGTGTGTGTGTGTGTGTATGTGTGTACGAGTGTTTGAGTTTGTGTTTGTCTCTACATGCCCTTTGCCTACTTTGTATCAAACATATACATTTATATATATATATATTTCTAGGGCACAGGTTTTCACATAGACAATTTTGATTAAAATCAACTGCGCTAATAGCTTCGGCTATCTTGAGGTTCAAATTCTTCAGTTTGAGGAATAACCTTTTGTCTTCACAGCTCAAAGTATGAACATAATCATTCATGATTTCAAAATCATGGAGAAGAGGGTGCAGTAAAAGGCGCTGCTGAATGCCAATGGTTATAATAACACAAGGTAACAGTACAAAAGCTGTTGACACAATCACCGAAAACTTAAGTCTTTTCGGCTCTCACGGAGGCTTCTTCAGGGTGAGAAGAACTATAATATCAAGGCTAACTAGGTCTGCTATCGTCGAAGATGAAGGGAAATGTGAATGGTCTCTGGCCGACTGTCAGTCCTTAAAAAGCAGGATGGTAAGGGTATTGGGAGAGGTCATCCCAATTTTTGGGAGAGGTCACTGGAGGTTAGAAGTTTCTGGATGAGGTCACTAGAAGGAGATGTCAAGTGAAATCTTTGGGTGAGGTCACTAGTGGAAGGCGAGGACGACAGGAGTCTCTGGGGGAGGTCACTATATATATATATATATATATAAAGGATCAAACTCGATCACTTACTCCAAGACACAGAGAAAACACTTACTATGAACGTATAGGGTTGCTGGCTCGGTGGTTTTCGATCCAGCCAGGTTCCAGGCCACGCAGGTGTACTGCCCGGCGTCGCTCTGTTCCACCGCTCTGATGACCAAACTCCCCTCGTCCACTACTTCGTGTCTGCAAACGAAGAATTACGGCGTCAGTGAATCACAACGGTAATGCCTTACACTGATTAGCATTGTGACTGAAGGGATTTCAGTCCATAATGAGTTCGGAATGAAAAAATTAATAAATACAATAAAATAATAATAATAATGATGGGAAAAAAATACAGGC
>NC_134778.1:79386624-79391624 GCF_046742065.1 Oratosquilla oratoria
ACACACACACACACACACACACACACACATTCGCTCTCCCCCTCTCTCTCTCTTTCACACACACACACACACACACACACACACACACACACACACACACATACACACACACACACACACACACACAGACACACACACACACACGTGTATGTGCGGCATACTGTTCACATTTGCCCGCGGCATTCATTGGTGAGAAAAAATTAGGAATTTTCTCGATACCGATCGAATGCGAAATGACAAGTACACTTTTGCTCAGTATTTAAAAAAGAAGTTAAAATATCGAAATAGAACCAAACCAGAACACTTTCTGCACAACCGCATCCCGATTTTTAAGCGGTTAAAATGTTGACAGATGTACTTGATCGCACTCGTGAGTACATGCCCCCTACACAATTACAGAGATAGATATTACTGTACTTATTGTGTACATCAGCGAATCGTACATTTTTATCTGTGTATGTCCGGATACGTAACTCGTAAACACGGACTTATTAAAGTAATGCTAATCTACTTATGCTTTATGCAAAATTTGCATTGAAATGTGTCAATTTACTTTGTTAGTGAGCGCGTTAGTATGCGCATAAATGCATTATTACAACTGCACACATATATAAAACTGGAAACTTTGTTGTCATTCAAAATTATCGTTCAGTTTTTCGTTTCCACGGGTGTAAGGGGACTCGATCTGTCAAATATGCATGCATTTAGCGTCCTTGAAAATCATACGCAATGTATAAAAAAAAAATCAAACCATGAGAGGTGTTATAATCCCACGCAACATTTATTACCCAAACAGTAGCCTGTATGACGAAAGCGACCAGTTCTGACATTATGCAAGTTGTCAGAGAGATGACAAAGCATTGGCTAGTGTCTATGTAGACCATTTTACTACTCATCTAATATAATACCATGCCGGGGTCAAAGGTGAGGAGTTACTGGATTTGGTATGTATATATGTATATAAATATATATATATATATATATATATATATATATATATATATATATGAATATATATATATATAAATATGTATATGTATATATGTATATAAATATATATATATATATATATATATATATATATATATACATATTTCATTACTGTGGAATAACTATTCCGAGACCTGAAGGATTCGAACGTAGGGCGAAGATGCCAGGCGAATGGTACATTGATGCACAATGACACTATTCCAGTCGATCTCGTCCACCATTTTGAAGTCGTCGCTGTTTGGCTGATGTTATTTCTTCCATCATCATTATTAGATATCAAAACTAATGACGACGTATTTAATGAAGTTACTGATTTTTTAAAATTGCTGACATATATATTGTAACTAGAATCTAGATAATAAAAATGTCTTCACCCATTGTCAACTCGTGGCACATTCATGTGTAATTTGCTTCTGCATAGGCTATAAATGCATTTGCCTTGTTATTCAAATCATACTTACTGTGAACACACACCCTAATGGAAAATCAGTATTTTTTCATGCGGGCATGCGCTCGCAACAGGTAGACACACACCGGCAGTAGGTGCCATAAAAAAAAACTCCTGAATCATTGAAAACTGCATTCACATTTGGAATTAATGTTTCGATGATGATCATAGGCCAGAAGTGTCTCTGGGGTAATTTGTTGATGTTGACAGTATTACTGGTGTAAGTGGCAGGAACACTCAGCGACCAGAACTGGTGGACATATAGTGGTTTCCTGGGACTAGTGACGATGTAAGCTACCATAAAGATTGTACTGGTAACAGTATGGATGGTAGTGTCAGTACGAGAAGCAGTACCATCGGTGGTGGCAGTAAATCCTTGCCCTACTTTATGTTTGATGTTGGCAGCCAGTATTGTCAGCTCTGGTATTTCTAGGTCGGACGAAGCTAGCGCGTGAGAGCACGACCGACACTCTGTACCCTGCGCGGCTCCGATACGGAGTCCTCGCAGATATTTTTACTTAATATAAGTATGTTTGTGTAGTATGAGTTTTATTTACCCGTACAAGATGCAGTAGATTCAGCGAGACCGTGAATGGACCGAAGGTAGTAGTGATGGCGCTATTTACAGAGGACACGGTAATAACAAAGACGAAGGAGATGAGGAGTCAACGGGAAGCAAGAAGACAAAATGTACGGAGGTGCAAACCACAAGAAAACTTTTTGGATGATGGCCGATTGAACTGAACTTGGGGAGGCATGGATATATTAGGTTAGGTTAGGTTAGGTTCTGTATGGTTAGGTTTGGTAAAAATACTACGGAAATACTCAGTTGTCCTCAGAAAAAATAATGCAGGCGAGCAAAAACGCAGTGGCTTAAATTTTCTCCGTGACAGCTAGGCGAACACTTTCTCATACTGTTGGAATTGAATCACGACACACTAAACAGAGATGTCTTTTTTTTTTAACATACTATACATACGTATGTATACAAACACCCATATATGCAAGCAAGCGAGAATGCATGCATGTATACACACATGTAACTGAAAACCCTTGGAAGCCCATAACCCTTCCTTCCCCTGCAGCCGATTTGTAATCCCCCTAAGCCTCATGGATCTCCTTCCCATCCTTCCCTGTGGCCAGCATCCCACTTCCATCCCGTGATATCCAATTGCATTCCCTCACTCAACCCCTGCCCCCACTGGCCACAGGATGTTTGACAATGGCCATTCTATTTTGCTCTCTCACTCTCTCTCTCTCTCTCCACCTCTCTCTTTTTGTATATATATATATATATATATATATATATATATATATATATGCATACATATATACATATTCATGTGTATATGTCTTTTTCTCTCTTCTTGTCTCTCCCACTCTCTCTCTCTCTATATATATATATAAATATATATATATATCTATATATATATATATATATATATATATATATACGTGTGTGTGTGTGTGTGTGTGTGTGTGTGTGTGTGTGTGTGTGTGTGTGTGTGTGTTTCTCTCTCTCCTTGTCCGTCTTTTTCTATCTTCCTTTCTCTCTTTCTTTATTTCTTTATCCATCTCTATATCTCTGTTTCTCTCTCTCTTTGTCTCTCACCCTCTGATATCTATTACAACGTCCCTCATTCATTGTTTTCACTCGCGTTCCCTCCAGCTCTGCTCCCCAACTTGGAGAACACATCTTCCTCTTGTTCTCATCTCTCCAACATTAATTTGTTTTGGTCCCATACGTTTCCTGTATGTTTCTGTGTATGTCTTCCATAATCTTACTTGGGATCTACGTTCTCCTTTCATTTAATGACTTTGCCTGGAGACAGACAAAAGAAATAAACAGGGGGAATAACTTTTGCTATTTTGTTTTTTCTTAATGGTATGTTTCCTATTTCGGGCTATGTTTATTTATTTATCTTTTATTTATGCATTTTATCTTTATTTCTATGTTTCTTATTTCAGTCTACTATCTGGAAAGGCATGTCTTACATGTCAACTATGGTTGTATCCAGTTGATTTCATTTAGTTGAGAAATAACATTGCTCTTCCTCATAGGGCTAACGAGGACTTCGTTGATACCCTCCTCTCCCTCCTCCTTCTCCTTCTCCTCCTCCTCCTCCTTCTCCTCTTCCTCCTTCCTCCTTTTTACCTTTTCCTTCTCCTACTGCTTCATATTCTTCTCAAAATTTCTTCCCCACAAAATCCTCCCTTCCTTAAGTTGCTTTATTCCTCTCTTCCTACTCCTACTCTCGCACTATCTACCTTACTCCGTCGTTTTAGTTATCACCTTTTTTCAGAAAAAAAGAAAAAAACACTTCCAGGATGCTGGCCTCCTTGCGACGATCACAAAACCATAACTATATAAAGAAATGAAAAACGAGATTATTGTTCCATTAGAAATGTCTAAAAAATTACATAATATCTGAGGGTATACCATGAGAATGGAAGTTGTTCTCAGGCCGTAGATTTAATTTAGAAGTTGGTAGAAACAACTTCGCCAACCGTGTAGTCAATGAATGGAATAAACTTCTTGCAGAGGCAGTGCAATGTAGTACAGTTCGAAGTTTTGAGATTCATTTAGATAAACACTAAACCAATGTACTGTAACGCCTGTCATTGGTTAGATCCGCTTGTTTATTCATTTCTTTGTTTAACTATCGATTCTTAGCATACGACCGAGTTATGGACCAAAAAGTTTCCAGTCGGTGTAAACCTTTGACCACATCACCTCACCCCGACCACAACATCCTAATCTTTTCAGCCCACCAGAGGATCTTCCCTCGACTGAATAAAATCGCCTGGCGGCAGCCAGAACAAGAGTTCATTTCCCAAAGATCAATAAAAGAGTTAAATGCACAGTTGCCTTCACTAAAAAGTACCACAGAGGCTGATATCTTCCGGGGAGCTGTGGGAGACATTGAGCTTGGAATCTAATCTAACCTAACCTAACCTAACCTGTCCTAACTTAGAAAACTCAGCAGCTTACCCTAACTTACAGGGCTTGCCCTACCAGGAGAGAGAGAGAGAGAGTGAGAGAGAGAGAGAGAGAGAGAGAGAGAGAGAGAGAGAGAGAGAGAGAGAGAGAGAGAGAGAGAAACAGAAAAAACCAAGCACTCTATAATCTCGACATTGTAGGCTGTTCGTTTTAACTTGGCAGAAATTCATTAGAGAACATATATCATATTAACCATCAGAGTAATTGCCCTAATGAATTATACATAGTCATACGATTATGAGATTAAAAATTCATGAAAGAATGTAATTTGATGAAGTATGAGAATTATGTGTGCGTATGCCTATATATGTTTTATACATACATACAACCACTCATATATATATATTATATATATATATATATTTGTGTGTGTGTGTGTGTGTGTGTGTGTGTGTGTGTGTGTGTGTGTGTGTGTGTGTGTGTGTGCGTGCGTGTGAGAGCGTGCGTGCGTGCGTGTGAGAGCGTGTGTGTGTGTGTGTATGCGTGTGTGCGTGTGTGTGAATGCATCATACATTCATAGTATAAAAAATAAATTATCACTCTCGCGATCGAACCATGACG
>NC_134778.1:79399124-79416624 GCF_046742065.1 Oratosquilla oratoria
TCCCAGCGTCCCCCGTACACCCCCGTCGAGGAAGAAAGGCAGCCGACAAATGCGAGAAACCTCGGCGTGTAAGAAGGCCGCCGTCACAGCAAAGACCTCAAAGAACAAAGTCCACCACCTTTGGGGAAATGGACCACCCTCAGCAATACATCACGAAGTAGATTCCTCCCACCCCCACCTCCCACTACCCCCACCCCCCACCCACCCCAGGCAGCAGAGTTCGAAGCGAACCTCGAACCGCAGTACTCTTGCTGGGAACAGGAGTGTCGTCAGGGAAACAACCCCCTCAGGGCTTATCCAGGAGCAGCGAGGTCAGCCTACGAATTGTCATACTTGCACCAACGTGTGTGCTTCGGTGAGCCTACTGTCCAGTCTCTCTATCTTTGTTTTTCATTCCATTCTCTCTCTCTCTCTCTCTCTCTTTCTCTTCCTTTCCCACTGTCTCTCCCTCTCTCTCCTACTCTCTCCCCTTCCTCTCTCTCTCTTTTCCTCTCCTTCTCTCTATTTATCTCTCTCTCTCTCTCTCTCTCTCTCTCTCGCTCTCTCTTTCTCTTCCTTTCCCACCGTCTCTCTCTCTCTCTCCCTCTCCTACTCTCTCCCCTTCTTCTCTCTCTCTTTCCCTCTCCTTCTCTCTATTTATCTCTCTCTCTCTCTCTCTCTCTCTCTCTCTCTCTCTCCCTCTCTCTTTCTGTGCGTGTGTGTGTGTGTGCGCGCGCGCGCGTGTGTTTGCGTCACTGTGTACACACAGTGAAAAAATCCAGGATAATGTGTACTCAACTATATGATGTCATGAGAAAAGATTTAGATATAGATGGAACGGTCCACATCACAACGGAGGGCTTCAAACCCATCTTGTTTGATTCATCTTGCACACGTGCATATATATGATTCCATAAATGATACAAATGAACATTGAATGGGCACAAGAAAAGGACAGGAACTCGTAACATAATTTTAAACCAACCTATTACCTTGCTCAATACAAGAATTCGCCATAAAGCTCAGACCTAGTGATGGCAAAACGGGATTTTTGCTCTGTGTAATGCAGAAATTGCCTTATTTATTTAACAATATTTTCTTATTCATCTGTTTATTAATTCACATATTTATCTATTTACTTATATACTTCATTATTCATTTATTTGTTCATTTATTATTGATTTATTCATATATCTATTGATTATTTTTGCCTTCAACGAAAGTCCAAAAGAATTATCCTCATGTGTTTATTACAAGAGTAATATCTTCTTGTGTTTTACCATTGCTTTACTTATTCAAACACACATGTGATCACCGTCGAGGTATTTGGTACCATAGCTGTACACTCAGCTTATTCCAAAGGGTCTAAGACAATTGCCTCAAGACAACTGCCCCCTAGGACAACTGCCCCCTAGGACAACTGCCCCTGAAGTGTAATTTACAACAATTAGCATCACCACTATCACCACCAACTCCACCACCATCGCCAGTATCACCATTACCAGTGGGCAGTTGTCTGGGGAGCAATTGTCCTGTTCCTTACTCTAAAGGGTCCCAACTTGCACCCACGGTCTCCGAAAATGGGGGAGAATCCATCGAGTCCTCTGCTTTACGAAGGTCCATTAACGGAAGGTCTAATTACCCCCGATGAGTCGTTAGGGGTGTTATCGCGTGGGGCTTCACCATAATCAACATCCTTATGAGCAACGTTATTGCCAGCGTTTTCGTGATGACCTCCGGCAGAGTTATCAAGACCTTCCTTCTTTTCGGGTTCCTTATGCATTCTTGCCAGAAAGACTGTTTTAGACCATTTTGTTGTCATGATCATAAACCATACCACAATTTTTATCATGAATAACATATATTCCTCCTAGTTAGTGTTATCAATAAGCAGAAAGAAGAGGAAATGATATGATGTCAAATACAAATCAGCATTCCCATCAGTCAATAGTCTATTCTATATTTTCATAAATGTCTCGAATCATTTATAATTTCCATAACTTCAAAAAAGTCAATTTTGAAAAAAAAAAAAAATGGATAAACCGTGAACGCTACCAATGCCGATGCGATCATCTCTCACATGACTAACATCAACATATATATATATATATATATATATACATATATATATATATATATATATATATATATATATATATATATATATTATTAAAGACATCTGATTACGAATTATCAGCATCATGGACGCAATTCAATTGTATTTATGGGTATAAACACTATGTATTCATAAAAACAAAATTAAATTAAGACAGAATAATAAGTAGCAGATAAGAACACTAGACACATCACTTTCAACAGTAAGGTAATTACAAATGACAATTTTTTCAATAATGCGGTAGAAACAGGGTTGCGGTTTGTGGTGTGGAACAAGAACATCGTCACCAAGTTCCCCTGAGTGTCGTAAAAGGTGACTAAATGGGGCGAGGGCAAGGAGACTAGCGACCCCCCCTCTCTCTCTCTCTCTCTCTCTCTCTCTCTCTAGCATTTCTCTCATAAAGAGCCTGAGGTATACTTTGACTCTGCCCTCCCCTCATATGGGGGGATTATCTCTGTACATAGAACGTGTGTACATAAAGGGAGCGACCAACTCTGGGATCTCATAAATCAAGGAGTTAGTCTCATTACAAACAACCGATTGCAAACAGTACAAAGTGAGAAATATTACGAACAACCTGACACCAGCGGGCACAAATGGTCACTGCGTTTTAGGTGTAATTACTAGCAAACAACCTTTCATTAAGGGGTTTGGATCCTTTCTAATACAGTTGAATCCGTCTTTAAGGGATTGGGAATCCCCTTAAGATGGTTGAACTCTTTTCAGAGGATTCGGATCCTTTAAGAGGTATCCAACCCCATTACGAGGAATCAAATCCCCATTAAAAAGGATCTAATTTCATCAAGAACTATCCAATCCCATTTTTTAGAATCCAATTCCCTGCTGACTCGTTGCTGACGCTCGCGGATGCGTCGAGGTTGGTGAAACTGACACCGCCAATTAATTACTCTGCTGACACGTGAACGTCCTCATCAATGGCGGCCATTGTAGGCAAAAGGCGCTAATGAAGTCTGCATCACCGTTTTTCCAGTCATTCCAGCAGTGATCACATGTATCAGTTCTACACAACATGCCATTTTATCTAGCTGTGGACATTCTGTCTACTGGTAGACAAGCTTACTCAAATGAGCGAATACTACACATGTTTTGGCACAAGATCAAAAGCACCTTCTTACTTGATCTACGTAACAGATATCAGCATATTACATTTATCTACACGAACAGGTACGGAGAAGGATTACAACCTCATTTTTCACGATCCTTGCTCATTATATCGAGTAATCATTCATTCATATCTTGAAATACTTCAAGCAATAACACAAAATAAAATTTGTTTGATCAATGAAACCACGACCTACGATCGGCGCTAGGTGCGCGTGTGCGATAGTTAAGAACATAAGAATGAAGGAGACTGCAAGAGACCATAAGGCCCACACTAGGCAGTTCCATGTCCCTTAACACCTATCAGCCCTATCCATAAAGTTATCTTATGTTCTCTTAAACCAACCAGCTGTTTCAACGCTCATTACATGGTTACTAAGTCTATTCTATTCGTTAACTCTGTTGGTAAACCAGTTTTTGCCTAGTTTTTTCTTAAGCCAAAACTTATCCAATTTAAATCTATTACTACGAGTCCTGCCCTGGTGTCTCAATATGATGATAGACCAATGGGTTAATTGTGTAAAGAAGGCTTCGTGGAGGATTGTTTCCATGCCATCAAAGACAATGGCCACACTTATTTTCACCCGGAAAGGTGGCCCCCTTTGGATGGACGCTTGGTTTATGAAACGGGGCCAAGATCTCTCTCTCTCTCTCTCTCTCTCTCTCTCTCTCTCTCTCTCTCTCTCTCTCTCTCTCTCTCTCTCTCTCTCTATCTATCTATCGGCCTGTACTACTACATTACTACATATTTTTTTCACGTAAAGAGAGCTGAAAGTTTGTGATTGTTCCCCCGAAGACATCAAAAGTTTAACACTCACACAACACAGACAACACTCAAACATGAACGTTTTTTTCTTGGCATTTACTCTAATTCGTCCTCAAGGACAGGGCATCATGGAAACACATTCCAAATAAAAGAACACGATTAAACAAAATAGAGGCATGTTTAATACTTCACCTCACCTGATTGCTTTGCTTCCAATTGTCAACAAAATATTGGAAAGCTATCCTTTGTTGTCCTCCACATCTTTTTCCTCTTATGACTTTTGTCCACATTTGTGAACAAATGTCCCCTTCCCTTATTTCTTCCCATTTCACATTTGTTCATCTGTGGTGAACAAATGACCTGCTTAAAGACAATTGCTCCCTCTTCTTTCCTGGGCTCCAATGACCTACTTCCGATCCGTCGAATCTTCCTACTTGTTCTCAGACACGTGTACCACGATTATGTACTTGATAAACCTGTAACAAGCGGAACGTCGTACTAACAAAAGCTCCGTCCTCACATGTGGTAAAACAAAGAACGAACTGTCTGACTGACTACGGCACCAACCAAGACTTCCGCACAGAAGAAGAAGACCAAACACACGAGCAAAGGAAGATCTGAAGAACCGAAGACTTCATTGTCCCCGAGATGAAGCAAGTCAGGACAGACATCAAGAATGTAGGTCACCTCCTCCTTCTCCACCTCCTCCTCCTCCTCCTTACCACTAGACATTTTCATTCGAATTTCAATGAAAGGTGAAGTTGAAGATTCTTTTTGTTCAGCTGGTTTCCCTGTAATATAACAATGTGCTGCTGTCTCTGCCACGTGAGACGAAGAATAGAGTGCTTGTCTCCACATACGGCTTTCCATAAAGTTCTGGAACACGAGCATCGTCAAATGAGGAACAGTAAATAGAGAAGATAGCAAGGCCACAGCATCTTGAGTAAATAATTCACTTTGAAAAAATATAAGATATTTCGGTGAGTCATTGTGCCTTCAGTAAAAAATATGGAGGGAGGCAACATTAACTAGATGATCATACAGTCAAAAACCTTCTGGGTGAATGAGTGTCATTTTTGAACACTACTGAAGATAATACGCATTTCGCCATGTTCCTAATCTACACTGTCGTTTGTCAACGGACTGCCACTCGATATGTGTCCAGTTTACAAACAAGAATAACATTCAAGAAAAACTGTGTCTAGGGCTCCCTCCTCTCCTTCCAGCGTTCCTCCAATCTCCTCTTCAGTTTTCTCTATTCTCAATTCTTTTCCATCAATGCTTTATTCTTTCCCTTCTTTCTCGATCTTCTCCACAGCAATATTCATCAATTCCATCTATTTCTCTTCTCCATTTTCTTGCCTCTCTCTTCTTTCCCAAGATCCCTGTTCGACACCTCTGGCTTTCATTATTTCTTCATTTCCTCCACCACTTCTGAACCATCCATTTCCTCTATTCCCCTCTCATCTCTACGTCCATCCTTCTATTCTTCATCTATCTTTCCCTTGTCGCCCATTTTCTCCTTACCTTTCTATTCCTCCTAATTCTATCCTTCCCCTCAGCCCCTCCTCCTCCTCCCCTCTGTATCTCCCTTCCACCTTAAGGGGCTATCACACTGGGCTATTTTTCCTCCGACCTCCGATTAATCGGCGGTACCGCGCACCTCCAGAATTTTTCCACCGTAACATCACTATGGCAAACAGCTTTGTTTTCTTTTCAAAAATACACGTCATTTAATATACTGGAGGGAAATGATATTTCCTCCAGCATATCAGATTCCTTCCCGAAAGCTGCGGGGTTCAAACCTGCTTCGACTGTCGGAGGAAAAATAGCTCAGTGCGATAAAGCCTTTACCTTCCGTTCCGTTCCTCTCCTTTCTCCCTTGCCGCCACTCCTTCCCCCTCCGTTGTCTCTGCACCAAACGATGTTTACTCAGGGACTACGGCTTCTGTCCTGCAAACAGGGATTTGCACGCAAACGCGCATGCTAGCGTCCATACACAAACACACACACACACACACACACACACACACACACACACACACACACACACACACACACACACACACACACACACACACACACACACACACACACACACACAAATACTAGAGGTACACCTGAATGGCTATACAAGCAGTTGCACGCACCTATACACAACTGTATATGAACACGTATATACCTTTATGTACAAAAAAAGGTACATACCATGTAACTATAATTATGGACTTGATATAATCATCTAATTATACTTGTAATGAAATATACTTGCATAGAATTTACATGATTTATGAATTACTAGAATCAAATACATGTAGGAATCTGAAAACATGTTCGTAGAGAACAAAACCATATTCAGTTATCACGAAAACGCACAAATGCTAAAAGGCTTATGCTTTTACTATCCGGCTTCAGACCACCACTCACTCTGCATATACGCATACAACCACGAACGCACGCACGCGCGCACGCTTACACACACACACACACACACACACACACACACACACACACACACCTCGTGGCGCAGTTGGTAGAGTATCCGGCTGCCACTACGGCGGTCCGGGTTCGAATCCCGCCCAGGACTGAAATAATTTCAGCATCGCTGCCCTGCGGGTTGTTACTCCAACTCTCGTGGGCGGGGAGTTAGGGGTGTGTGTGCGTGTAAGGTCGAATCATTACCCATAGATCGGTCATACATGAGCTCTGAGCTCTCTTTCGGGAGATAAATAGTTGTCGATCACAAATCCAACACGTGATCCAAGACCAAGGTGAATCACACACACACAAGCACATGCACGCACGCACTCACACACAGATTGTCAGATAACTTAACCCAGTTAAATTAACCAAGTGATAAAATCGAGATTCAATCAGTTAAAACACTACTGACCTAAGGGCATTCGTTAAAGTGAATATAGCAGTATGACGACAGAAAAATGACCTAGTAAATACTAAAAAGTAACGGGAGAAAACTCATATGATCTATGTGAGCTTGAGAACTCATAAAATGGTTGTATCGATGTCTGTCCTAGTTGAAGACACATTTTTTTTTTTTAATTTCACAGGAAAATTGCCATAGCACATTCGGGAGACGTGTAGTCTTGTATAGTTCTTTCGATTGTCATTTAGTGACTTAACTTAGGAGAGTAATTCTAGTCTCTATCGAAAGAGAAAATTAGGAAATAATAACCTAACGACAAACAAGCTATCTTTAGATATCAATTCAACTTTGGAAACCCTTTAAACTGGACAAGTTTTAAGAAGGAAATAGACAAGAGCTGGTTTATCAATAGATCGGTTAATGAAGGGAATAGACTTAGTAACCAACCACTGAGCGCTGAATCTATTGGTTGTTTTATGGGGAGATTAGATAATTTATGGACAGGGATAACAGTTGGTAATGGACATGGAACTGCCTAGTGTAGGCCTTATGGTCTCTTGAAGTCTCTTCCATTCCATTCTTATGTTCTTCGGCCTCCCAATCTCGGGACTAAATGTCAGTTCTCTCCTTATTCTCAACTCTCTCAACCTGCCACAAAGCTTAACTCTTTCAAGATAATTCCTTATTGTATAGATCAGTGTTTCTGAACCTTTCAAGTTATGCGGACCCTTTACATCAACTTATATATTCAAGGGGACCCCTTGATACGGGATTAAGTGGGATATAGTCATTTCATATTTGTATGTAAGAATTGTTAATAAGAGGTTTTCTTTTCACAGAAATTTGTGTTTATTATCAGACTGTTTCCGTTGTACAAACATGACTGAAAAACAAAAGATAAGAAACTCGTGTATAACTACAAAATGGAAAATTAAGTAACATGAGTGGAAGGGTGGTGAGGTAAACGCAAAAAAAAAAATAAAAAAAAAATGGAGTTTTATTACTAATGTTTCGTCCTAGGACTTCTTCAGAGTGTACACAAACAAATAAACTGTCAGCACATGTACTCCCAGCTTATCCCGTTCCTCCCTGACCATCGTCGCTTCTCCCACACATCCGCTCGGCCTCGCGAAGAACCAAGTCGCTTGCTATCCTCGCTAACTTGACAAATCCATCACGGTGGTTGCTACATGGATGTAAACTGATGTAGGGTGCCTCAATTATCCTTCTTTCTTGTGTAGCCCTCTATGCAGCACCTCTGTTTTTTTCCATAGAGGACTACCCAAGAAGAAAAGAAGGATAATTGAGGCAGCCTACATCAATTTACATCCATGTATCAACTACCGTGATGGATTTGTCAAGTTAGCGAGGATGGCAAGCGACTTGGTGTTTCGCGAGGCCGAGGGGAGGAACGGAATAAGCTGGGAGTATATAAGCTGACAGTTTATTTGTGTACACTATGAAGAAGTCCTTCTAGGACGAAACGTCAGTAATAAAAATCCAATTATTATTTTTTTTTTAGTTTATCTCACCACCCTTCCACTCATTCTGTCTTACATACTTCAATAAGTAACATGTTAAATTCTCCGTCCTGCCAAGCCCTTGGTAGGTTTCTGCGGACCCCTGGTTGAGAAATAGTGGTATAGATTCTATTATGACCACACACGAACGTTTTCCTTCAGGTGAAGATGTGGAGTCCAGAACTAGGTGGGGTTATGATCCTTCCAGAACCTCATTCAGACTCGACGTCCTTCTCTTCATCGGATGGAAATAGATTCACGATGAACTGGTGGCAGACAGACGCGACTCAAGTGAGTTCGATTGAATATAAACGACTTCGGTTACAATCTTTTAATTTTCGAATCTCTAAATGTCAAACCACCTTTGCGTCGTATATTGAGAAGCTGAATGACGAACTAAGAGAAGTTAAACCTAGACGGATATTATATACATTAGTGAACTTAGGGAAGTCTAGAATACTGTAAGCGAAGTCGTCTCCGAGGTTTTCAAATTCACAACATTTCACGGGAATCTTGAAGGCATGACGGTGGCTTTATTCGGCCATTGCAAAGAACAAACTCGGGGAGCCATCTTGGTCAACATAGAATAACAAAGTCGGGCCACTAGTTTATCAGATTAGTCCAACTCTACTTTTAGGAGTGACAAAATCCCGTTCAAAAAACCATAATATTTTAAACATTATGAAGATTATAGACGTTTCTCTCAACAATATACGCCGTTATTTATAAGCAGCTCATATATATATATATATATATATATATATATATATATATATATATATATATATATATATATATGTATATATATATTCTATATAGCGAGAGCTTTTTCCCCCTTACAAGGAAGGTAGCCAAGTCAGAGGCACGTACCTATTCCCGCCCATTTCAACACCTTCCACCACTCCCTCCACCCCTCCCATCTCAGCTCCTCATGGATGACGAGTTATCTCTGCATCCGCCAACTCCCCTGGGTCAAACTCAGTGCAGCAATATATATATATATATATATATATATATATATATATATATATATATATATATATATATATATATTATATATATATATATATATATATATATATATATATATATATATATATATCTGCATGCATACTTATGAAACACGATACATTTGCAAGAAGTAATATCAATTACTGAGATTATATGAATTGGTGCTTTTGCCTCCGCTGAAACAAAGGGATCAACGTGGGCAAACGGTTGTTCCACGAAACACCTGTTCACCTAAAGGCACCACACAGAGACTCTTAACTCAGTAACAGGATAAAGGTGGTGGCACACTAGGATAGCATGTTACTTGCTTTTGCTACTTCGTTTGAGTAGAAGTGACTTCAGTTGCAATATTCTAGACTTCCGTAAGAACACCTCAACAATGTGTCTAACATTCGTATCCTAAGTTTAACTTCTGTTAGTTCGACATTTGGAAATTTAAGATACAAAAGATCGTAACTGAAATAATTTCTACTCAAACGAAGTAGCTAAAGCAAATAGCATGCTAGCAAGAAATGCCTAGTGTGCCATCACCTTAATCTGTGAGAATAATGTAAGTCTCACATAGATGAAATAAGAAATGTGGAAACCAGCGCACTAAAATACATTCTAAACGTGCTTGGAGGACACACACCGACCGAGATCCGCGGTATTCTCGTCTCTATATGAAAGAAACACAAGGCTCAATTTAACGTTTACATTTTAATGTTGATGTCTAACTATGGATAGGACAAACATGAATACGGTTAGATGAATGTCTGCAGCTTAGCCTACTCAAGCCGCAATAGACCGTATGTGCTTCTATCATACGAACAATTTGATGTATTATATATATATATATATATATTATATATATATATGTGTGTGTGTGTGTGTGTGTGTGTGTGTGTGTGTGTGTGTGTGTGTGTGTGTGTGTTTGTGTGTGTGTATGTATATATATATATATATATTATATATATATATATATATATATATATATATATATATATATACAGTAGATATATATATATATAAAATATTTGTTAATTCTTTATTTCGTGGTCCGAGTCGGCACTTATGATGGGCTAAGTTGATCCACATGATGGGACACTTAGCCCCCATGATCACCAGAGTTTGTCCCTTTAATGGACCATGTCTCGTCTGATGGTGGTCCGAATTGGTCTTCATGATGGTCTGAGTTGGTCCCGATAATGAGCCAAATTGGTCTCGGAAATGGGCAGAGTTGGGATGAATTGGTAGCGGGGAGAATTGGAATGGGACCAACTGGTTGTGTACAAAAAAAAAAATCGTCTAATAAATACCAGTTTAGACCAATAAAGGCATGGAGACGGGACCACACGAACGTAGCCTTTTTCCTGTACAATTCAATTAGGTAAATGCAATTAGTTAAATAGATCCAGAATCGGCCGCTGTTCGCAAGAGGTTAATCCATCCAGGCTCGGTGTAATTATGTAACCCAAACAAATGGAACATAATGAGCTCCAAACTTGAACCATTCCCGCCTCATCTAACTTCTCGTGAATTTAGCCAATCAAACCACCGCAGGCTAGAATGAGGTCAACGTCTGCTTGCGCTACTTAACCTTGATTGCCTCTGGACAAACTTCAAACTTGACGGAGCTCCTTGCGCGGTTCTTCTTAATCAAGTGGCTGGAACGTTCCAGTGCACTCTTCCATCTGACGAATCACAGTAACAGACAGACACCTCTCCTGAAGAAGGCGGAGGTGGGGAGCCTACGCCAGGAGGCGCTGAGTAGCTGTGGTCGGGGCCGTCACCTTTCCCCTATCTGCTTTGGGGACTGTTCGAGCAGGAAACAGTCAATGCTGGGTACCGGGGAGAAGTGCAGGATTCGAACCCACTACTAAGCAAATACGAGAAAAACACAAGCCACTACCCCACGTTTCCATTCCTGAGGTCTTCTTTAAACTGAGTAAATGTTATACGACTATCTTTTTCATTGGAACTAAAAGAGTAAATTACGTTAGCTACAAATGAAGCACTAAATTAAGTTTCCACCTTCAATTGTGATCGTCTTAGTTCTTGTAGATAAGACCCATTTCACTCCTGAGGTCCTTCTTGACCTAAGAAAACATCGTTAAGTCTTAATTGGAAGTAGATCATTAAATTACTTTAACTATAATTGAACAGGTAAATGAAGTTTCGATTCTGAATATGTTAACAAGGATCGTTTTAGTTCCGTCAGTCCGCAAGCCAATCATCAGCTTCCTTGTTATAAGACCTAAGAACAAAAAAATGGGAAAGACTGCAAGAGACCATTAGGCCTACACTAGGCAGTTCCATATTCCTTACCATCTTTCATCCCCATCCATAAAATAATCTACCCCTCTCTTAAAGCAACCAATTGCTTCAACGCCCACTACATGGTTACTAAGTCTATGACATTCGTTAACCACTCTGTTGGTATACCAATTCTTGTCTATTTCCTTCTTAAACCTAGATTTGTTCAATCTAAATCCATTACCACGAGTCCTGCCCTGCTGTCATCACCATTGTTAAAGCCCTTGACCCATTTAGATACCTCTATTAGATCAACTCGCACTCTTCCGACTCCAGAAACTGTTCTTAAATTGAGATAAAAAAAACAAAACGGTGCAACGTTAGTTGGAACTAAAGCAATAAATCACTGAAGCATGACATTAAGTTTTCAACGCGGAGGAATTAACAGCGATCATTTCAACTTTCTCTCTCCACAAGCCAGCCATTAGTCCTAAGAGACCGCCCATCGCTCATTAGAATAAACTATGTAAAGTACGCCACTGGACTGATGCCGTAAATGACTTCAAAACTGGAGTCTATTACATTCATTCGCCCCGGAAAGACATGATTGACTATAAAATGAAAAGCTTACGCCATAAGGCACGTAGCTGCGGGCGAAGCCGTCACCCTTGCCTTATAATGCGCTTTGGGGACTGTTGGGGTAGGTACCAGAGTGACTGCTGTGAATCGGAGAGGAGTGCGGGACTCGAACCCACGACTAAGCGAAAGCGAGACCGGCACGCTTCCGATGATGCCACCAGCGCACATTGACTACATGGTTGGAAGAAATATTTCTACCCATTTCTAAGTTAAAGCGTGCGTCCTAAGAGCTTGAAACCAATAGTCTTCGTCTGTTTAGAGCATTGCGTCCTCATCACAAAGGAAATCACATTGTCCATCAGTCTCAATGGGTTATCACACTGGGCTTCCATGGGTTTCACCAGCGCCGACAGTTGAGAGTTCGTTTGAGTAAAAACGACTTCGGTTACAATATTTCAAAATTTTCAAATCTCCAGATACCAAATCATCTTTCCGTCATAAATAGTAAAGCTGAATGATGAACTAAGCGATTATAAACCTATACGAATATTAGACATACTGTTGAAATAATTCTTTGAGAAGTCATAGAATAGTCTGCAAAATCTCCGGAAACCCTTTTTTAACTATTCCGTCCTTCTGAATGGCAGAGGACACCAACGATTGAATATGATTTCCGAACGTCAACTTTTGAGTCGAGACTGACACTAACAACTACCAACCAACTTTTCCAACACCGAGCTGTCGAGAAAAGCGTGCCGTCAACTGGTATATGTGAGCGAGAAAGACCAATAAATGATAATCAGGCGTCAACGAAACGAGGGGTTTCAGAAGTTGTTATAAGTTTTAAGACATCGCGAATGAACAAAGATATGACAACTATCGGGACATTTGTTTACGTGCCTATAAGGGTGGGATCCATGCTCTGGTAAATTTGCTTACGAAAAGTTCGCTTCATTGTAATACAGTTAATAACACCCATAAAAAATTATATTATATATATATATATAAATATATATATATATATATATATATAATATATATATATATAAATATATATATATATATATATATATATATATATATATATATACACACACATATACATATCAACAATAAATCAATCAATAGATAAATAGATAGATAAAAATCCAAGCCTAACTAAAAGTGAATATAACCTTGTCTAACAAAAGGAGAAAATGGCTTATACGAAAACATCTATATACTTATAAATCTCTGATAACCTTGTTTATTATCTTGCTTGCTTGAAACCGTCACCCAGCCAATCAGAAAAGATATGACGTCACGACTGAGGACCAGCCAATCAGAAGAAGAGATATGACGTCACGACTGAGGACCAGCCAATCAGAAGAAGAGACATGGCGTCACGACATCTCATGATGCGTAGTGTTCCAAGCAACGACGACATGACGTCACAATCTTCTGCATTTCACTTCTTATAACAACGTATCATTTAATATTTTATTTGACCCAACATACATATATATATTTATTTATACTTATAAAATGTTCATATTCAGTATTTAAAAGTATAGCCAACTCCTGAGTTAGCATCTATGAGGCATAATGAGTTTATTAAAATATTACGAACCCTACAAATCATATGATGTGTAGTGTTCCAAGCAACGACGACATGACGTCACAATCTTCTGCATTTCACTTCTTATAAGTAATTAAGTCACTGCCTTTGTCTATTGAATAGAACACAGTCTTAATAAAAAAAATTATTGACCATTTTATTAACAACGTATAATTTAAATTTTTATTTGACCCAACGGGTCACGGGTGGTCTAGTATCATATAGAGTTGACATGTCATCTTACAATCTAAAACGACCTAAACCTAACTTAACCCAATCTAACCCAACTTCCCTTTACTGAACCCCGACCTAAGTCGACTCGAACTTTGCGCTTGACTTTTTTTTTTTTTCTTGTTCGGTTCCTCGGCCGTCGGCTTTGTTTGCCGACTGTATGGCTACGTGTTTGTTCGGCCGTGTATTTTTTATCGTAGGGAGGACGACAACGTAACTGTGTGTGTGTGTGTGTGTGTGTGTGTGTGTGTGTGTGTGTGTGTGTGTGTGTGTGTGTGTGTGTGTGTGTGTGTGTGTGTGTGTGTGTGTATTTGTTTGAGCACCAAGTTTGTTCGCCGCACGCCTGCCGGGACAAGTGTTTGGTCTCTTTTTCCTCGTTCCTCTTACTCTCGTTTAGTTGTGCCTGTTTCAGTCAGCAGTTTCCAGTTATCTTAAGCATTTTTCATGTTGCTTAAGTCATCCATTTGCATGGAAGAGTATTTAACAGGATGGTTTCATGGAGGAATGCGCTGGTGGCTTGTCTCACATTCGCTTAGTTGTGGGTTCGAGTCCCGCATTCCTTCCGATTCCCAACAGTGACGTTTATTTGTCCCAGCGGTACAAACACATAGGGCAAAGGTGACGGCTTCGGCAGAAGCTACTCAGCGCCTCCTGGAGTTGGCTTTTCACCTTCCTTGGAGGGGCAGTGTGTCAAATCAAGACAGCATTAAGGCCCGTGGTTAGCGTACTTCCTTCGAACGATGAAGGCCTTAGTGCGAACTCTGGGGTGTGGCAGACAATAGTCACACTGATATGGCTTCCCAATGCATCTCTGAAACTACGGACATTAAAGGTGCGGTATACCAGTATTGTATTTCGGCGCTGGCACGTCGCAAATAGGGTCAAGGTGATTACATTGGTGTAGAGGCTGTATCATTTCCAAGAGTATAGGCCGAAGGACCTGCATTGGACTCTCACAGTTGCCAACTTTCACTTTTATTTCTATTTTATTTCTTCTGGATGGTCATCTTAGCCAAGAATTTGACAGCGTGGTTACCTTTCTTTAGTTGTCTTTGTCAGGTTGGGTTTTTACGAATGTTGTATCTTCACATCAAGTCTACTGTTTTTTTTCTATCTGATCTAGTTATGGACCAAAAGGTCTCCTGTCGGCATGCTTCTCTTTTGTAATCCTTTGTACATGGAGTCACTATGTAGCGTTTGTGTGTATTGTATATGAGACGTCCAGAAACAGAGGGACATCCCCGCCACTTTTACTGGTTCCGAGTTACGCAAGGATCGTCAAAGGGGTAAGACTCCCTCATATATATCCGTGCTTAATGCGAAATCATTAAAAACGGCGTGGATGCCCCTCTGTTTCTGGACGCCTCATATGTCATTTCGCGTTTTGCCGAGCGACTCTCTCTCTTCCCTCCTGGAGGTGACAATAAACGGCTAGGCATTTCTCGCTAGCGTGCTACTTGCTTTTGCTATTTCGTTTGAGTAGAAACTATTTCGGTTACAATCTTCTGTTTTTCGAACTTCCAAATGCCGAATTACTCTTGCGTCACATAATGAGAAGCTGAGTGACGAACTAAGATAAGTTAAACCTAGAATGGGAATGTTAGACACATTGTTGAGATGTTCTTACGGAAGTCTAGAATATTGTAACCGAAGTTGTTTCTACTCAAATGAAATGGCAAAAGCAAGTAGCATGCTAGCACAGTGTGCCACCACCTTAACGCAACACAGACGAGTCCATCGTTCCTTTCAAATGAAATCTATGGGAAGAGTTGAGGACTGTTTCGGAATCCTATAGAGCTGTAGGTTCCCAGCCGATGAAAACCGAAATAGAATTTGTAAAATCTGTACTAGAGACATTCACTAAAGCCTGGTTGATAAGGGGCTAGTTTAATATCCACTTGTAAACTACCTCCATATTTGCCCAATGTCAACTGAAAGTAAGTCAACTTGCCTTCAAACTACCCTAGTGTTAATACTTACTTGCCGGGCAAGTTAACATGCAGCTAGCACTAGCAGCTACTAAACTAGCCCCGTGTCAGTGAGGCTTACCATGTCTACTAGGAAAGAGATCTTTACGCTAATATATACTAAGCTGGGGACAGAACCACCAACATCGTTGCAAGTGCACGGCCAGATAATACATGTGCCAGTCACCATTGCCATTGCCTTTGTAATCATGAGGAGAGTTAGATGCAGAGGAAGCCACGTCGCCATAATTTTGGTCCTTCATTCCACAAGATTGACCCTCACCTTCGCAATCTCATTATTACCTGCTCTTACAGGTCATTATAAAAGATTACAATGGAAATCACTCCCCCAGGAGGTCTTTTAGTCTATAATAAAGCCGGGTGCAGAACATATATGAGTAAACAAACAAATGAACATATAGATAAATGAATGAGTGAATAAGTATACATACACACAAACACATTTACAAACACACAGCTGTTATATGCATACATACATACATATATGTGTGTGTATATATATATATATATATATATATATATATATATATATATATATATATATATATATATATATATATATACATACAGATAGAAGCGAGGTAATATTTTCACGAAAAAAAAAACAATTCATGATTTGACAAATCTGCCAATTTACCAACAATCACTCTTCATCAGACGTCCATTTCGGTATACGATACGTATAATTTTTTTGTTGATTAGAAGAGCAGGAATGAAAAGTATAGAGGTAAGAATTGAACGCTGTATTTCTAAGACTCTGTTTCATATCCAGAAGGAGTTCGCATATTTGCGATACCAAAATGGAGATATTGAATTCCGAACAGCAATTTTTTCTTCTTCTCTTTGCTTATTAACTCATCACAGGCTTAATTTCTCTACCTACTTATTCGTTTCTTCCGTATTCTTTTAGCACTGTTCCTTCCTTCCTTCCTTCCTCCACTTCAGTTTCCGCCGTACTCCGCATTGCCCAGCCGTCGTCTTCACTTGCTTCAACCTCGCCCGTTCTTCGCCGACGCCGGAGATCGAGCATTCTCCTAATCCCCAAAAGCTTTGCGTCTTTTTTCTTTCTACATCCGCGTCTCCGTTTCGCATTTCTCCGCTGCTTGCTTCCTTGCCCGTCTGTATGCCTCGCGGACTTGACATCATTTGACCTGTTCTCTTTCATACATTGTTGCATTTCTTTCTTTCCGTCGTATTCCAATCTTCATCTCCGCATTTCCTGGACACTTCCATCTCTATATCCACCTCGCTGATTCAGTTTCTCCTATTTGACTTTCCACACTTGCCATGGAATTTTGATTCATTGTTTTACGAGGATTTCCTTCGTGTAGTTCCGACAAAGAACTGGACACTTCCAGGGCCAGCGTGTGTTGCTGATTCCATTGTGGAAGACTTAGTTTTATGGTACAAAACTGCATCCTTTCATCCAATCCATTACTCACCTCCTCCTCTCTCTCTCTCTTTTTCTCTCT
>NC_134778.1:79421624-79436624 GCF_046742065.1 Oratosquilla oratoria
ACTGAGGGCTTTGAGGAAAAGTTACCAACTTTCCTGCCAGGGCATTTCTATAACCCTCACTGGTCCTCTTACCTCTTCCTCCACACATTCTTCTTGTCCGCATCATTCTTGTATAAGCTGTATACTTTTCAGATTCAACAAATTCTTGTCATTCATATACCCTCCGTTTTTGTATATATGCAAGCCATTTTCTTCCTTTTTTCATTGTCGATATAAACCAAAAATTCTACTCCTATCGTTTTACATTCCTACTGCTTCCTTCTTCATCCTCTTCCTTCTCTCAATTCTTCCCCAGTTTCTTTAATTCCAACCGTTATTCTCGATGTTACTAGTTCTCATGCATCCCAGTGTACGTCCACATATTCTGTTCCTTTAGTTGTGGCCTGCCATACTCAGAGCTCAGTCTCTCCTGCATATATTCATGCTTAATACTCTTCTTCCCTGTTCCCTTCTTTTTCACGAAGGGAGGGAGGGAGGTAGGGAGGGAGGAAAGGAGGGACGAAGGGAGGGAGGAAGGGAGGGAGAAAGGGAGGGAAGGAGAGAGAGAGAGAGAGAGAGAGAGAGAGAGAGAGAGAGAGAGAGAGAGAGAGAGAGAGAGAGAGAGAGAGAGAGAGAGAGAGAGAGAGAGAGATAGAAAGAGAGAGAGAGAGAGAGAGAGAGAGAGAGAGAGAGAGAGAGAGAGAGAGAGAGAGAGAGAGAGAGAGAGAGAGAGAGAGAGAGAGAGAAAGAGAGAGAGAGAAAGAAAATGAGAAAGAGAGAGACAGAAAGAAAAAGAGAGAGAGATAGAGATAGATAGAGACAGAGATAGATAGATAGAGAGAAATAGAGATAGAGAGAGAGACATAACATAACAAAGCAAGACACGTAACATAGCGGCACGACAGAGTTCACTGTTGACCACATCGCGGATATAGATAGAATCCCGTTAATGGATTCGAGCTAAACTACATTATGAAGAATAAATGAATTTCCAAGCCCAGCCAGCCTCCCCACATGATCATTCCAACCGCCCCTCCTCTCACCCACAGGCTTTAGTGTCAGTGCATGACAGCCAGGCATCAACTGGCACTTGGATCACGTGCTGGGCTCGTGATGGTCACCTCCTATCTTGTCCATTGAAAGCTCAGAGCTATAGTTCAATCCATAGGTAACGGTGAGCTTACATACACCACACGCCCAATTCCCTTGCTCAAGGGGTACAATATTAGCGAGGCGCGAACTCGGACCTTAGGTGTAGGAGCCGGAGACGATTACCACTACACCAGCACATCGCGATGTGCGATGTGAACTCTATATCGAAGGCCTGTTGCTTCCTGGCGGGAGGTAGTGAGGCGTCCTAGGTGGTCATGAAGGAAATATAGCTATATAAAATAGAGCTATATAAAATATAGCTATATAACTGTATTTAGTGTAATTGCAGGAGCAAATAGGATTTCAATAAGACTACTTGAGTAAAATAACAGCAATAAATTAGTGTCTGTGATTCTGCATGTGTGTGTGTGTGTGTGTGTATGTGATTCACCATGGTCTTGGATCACGTACTGGACTCGTGATCGACAGCTATTTCCATTCCGGAATAGAGCTCAGAGCTCATATATAACCAATCTATAGGTAATGCTGTGACCTTACACGCACACACACACTCCCAACTCCTCGCTCACGAGAGTTGGAGTAACGACTCGCAGCGCAGTGATACTGAAATTATTTCAGCCCTGAGCGTGATTCAAACCCAGACCGCCGAAGTGGCAGCCGGGAACTCTACCAACTGCGTCACGAGTCGTGTGTGTGTGTGTGTGTGTGTGTGTGTGTGTGTGTGTGTGTGTGTGTGTGTGTGTGTGTGTGTGTGTGTGTGTGTGTGCGCGCGCGTGATGCTATTTACGTGGCACATATCAGAGAACATTACACAATTGAAGTATGTATACCGAGTGTGTAGTATAGAAAGGTTCAATACAAGTTTCCACTTATCCAAACTCAATCTGCTCTTCGTTCTTCAAAGCTGTTCTCACAATCGACCTGGTTCCTTCTAGCCGCTGGAGACAAGACGTTTCTTTGAACCTGCTTTAAGCCGCAGTCACAACAAGCTGACGACCTGTATCCGACCTCCTTCGAGGGTGGCATTCTCTCATGGTTAACGCCAGGTGGCTATTACATATTCACCTTCAAGACGGGGGAGATTCATTCCAATTGCTTTGTCTTGAACTTTTCTTATAAACAGAGGAACGGCACAAATCAGCCTCATGGCCGGTGGTCGGAAACAGGTCGTAAGCTTGGTGTGACTAGGCCCTTACTGTCAAAAAACGTCAACAATTTCCAAGAGACTTGTTTCTGGTGTCCTCCGGGTCACTCCTCTCCCGGCGAAGAGCATCACGGATATACGCTCTCTCGGAAGGCATCTAATCTTGCCATCCAGGGACTCATGACAAAGTAGCATCGAGGTCTTTGGTCTATGAATTATCCGAGTATTGATCGCCGCTGCCTGTTTTCATGTGCAGGCCATCCATCTCGGCCCGTCAATAAGCACGTACTTCATATCCTCATCTCTCATTAGGCACGTCCTTTGCTTATATAATTCTTACGTTGCTGTGGAATGGGAGAGATTGCCTCCTATTTAATTTTCAGCCCTTGGCCTATGCTCTATACTGTTTATGCATGCATAAATATATACACACATGAACACATACATGTATACATACATTTTATATATATATATACATATATACATATACTGTATATACATACATACATATATATATATATATATATATATATATATAAATAATGTATATATATCTACAAATATAACTATACATACATACATACATAAATACATGAATACATACATACATATATATGTACATACATAATAAAATACATACATAATCCATACATACATATTTAATTTCAAAATAAGTGCCACAAAAATCAGTCTATAAGAAGTTGAAAGCAATAAGTTGTATCCCAGAACACATTCTGCAATATCTGTGATGTAATTTGCTGAATTGCATCGCTAACATAATTGCAAAGGTTGGGTACGAAATTAATTCTTATACCAGTGTACCCCTGGTATAAGACGGAGGGGGACGGAGAAGGGGAAAGACGTCCACAGAATTCATGGCTGAGGGGGCAACTTGATCGAACCTGTCGAGGGCTGTCTGGAGTGGGATGGAAGGGTGCCTGTATGGGAGCTTGCTTGGGGAGACCGTGGGGACTGGCGCTGGCGTTTGAGTGAAGCAAAGCGCGCCCTGGCGTGTGACCCAAGTTGATGATGATGATATGCGCCTTAGATTTAATGAAACTCAAAGGGAAGAATCTAATTAACTTAATTCAGGTGATTTTTTCCCCAAGATTTATCTGGGCACACAGTTTTGTGTTTTCGTTATGAAGTTTCGTTAGCTGCCAATTCGCTATCTTTTAATACATAAAATTGGACAAGACGTACATTTTTATGTTAACAAAATTAAATCACCGAAGAAGATAGTAACATGTGATACACCCAACACACACACACACACACACAATTATATTATATATATATATATATATATATATATATATATATATATATATATATATATATATATATTATACATACATTTGCATACGTACGTATAAACATTTGTTAAAAAAGATATACTAATAGAAGTAAACAAATAAATAATCAAAGAAACAAATAACACTAATATAAATGAATAAACAAAAATGATTCAATAAATAATCACTCACCCAAACAACCACACAAAACAAAGTAATAGATATAGTTTATATATAAAAAGTGCATAATGAAAGGAATATTTCAGTCACAGCGAAAATGGAACAGCTAGGGATTACATTGAATCAATTTCTATTATACGGAAGCGTGTTACGGATGCTGAAAGCAGTGTCTGGTCGTAATACGGAGACAGATATGAATCCATAATCGAGTATATATGAGAAGTGTGGGACGCAGAAAAGGTATAGATAGTGAACTATCAATAGAAAGGTGCGAAAAGAACCGAGAGACGTAAAAAAGGCGAATATGTTGCAAGAATGAGAGAAGAGAGAACACCAAAAGGAGTCATGTTGGGGTTGGCCGAAGGGAGAAGACCCAGAGATGGGCCAAGATCAAGGTGGATGGAAGAGATACGAGGAAGAGGTTGACTGGGTGGAACTGGCGCAAGATTGTCAACGAAGGAGAAGCTTAGTACCGGTTGAGAGCGGTCTACCCACGGCCCTTGATCCACAGAAGCAAGTAAATACGAGTAAAGGCGAAATATGATAGTGACACACAGGATGATTTGCGAGAAGAATTGTGTTGAGAGTTCGGGGAAGACGGGAGGAGGCCGGGAAGGCAGAAAGAGTATACGTGACATTGGGCAGGAGCTGGGCCCTCACATGGGGGTGGGGTGGGGGGGCATATGCCCTGGGGGCGGCACATTTGGGGCAGGGACGGCAATTCTAGTCTGGACATGCCGCCCACAAGGCTGACAAAATAATTATAATAAAAAAAAGTCAAAGGAGGCCTGGATATCTTACCGTAATATACGAATTTTGCTTTAGAATCAACAGAATATGAAATATTCCCCCCCCCCCATATCCTTTCTGCAATAGGGACATAAAATAGAATTTTTAAAACCTGTTTAACTATTTCGCAAACCAGTAGCTATAATAGGCAGTAAGGGATGGTGGAGATGGATGGGAAGTGGTGATGGGGGAAGGTGGGGGGGCGGTACTTAGGCTCCGAGTAGAAGCGATAGTGTAAGAGGGGGTTTAAACGGTCTAACGGCTCGTCGAACGCGGTTCGACAGACACGTATTTAAAGTGATGTGTGAACGTGTGAACGGGGTATTTGGTTGTCGAACACGTTGGTTAAACCCCAAATACCCCGTTCACACGTTCACACATCACTTTAAACACGTGTCTGTCGAACCGCGTTCGACGAACCATTAGTGTAAACCCTCTCTAAGACCCTGACCTTGCATCCTCGTCGGCTGCGAAAGCCAAAGTTTTGGTCCAGCAGGGCGTCCACCATCCCGCCACCTCCTCACGCCTCATTACTCTTCATCCACATCAGTCTTCTTTTTGTACGGTCGTAACCGTTCCTCTAATACTTCGCTCTTTTGCTATAGATTACCCTGTTTCTATATACCATAACACTAAATCAAATTCCTCCTTCAATTTCCTTATCAACGTATGCATCTAGTGCAAATGCTTCTTTCTCCTAATGGTGCATTCCATCTTCTCCTTCTCCTACTGGTGCATTCCATCTTCTCCTCTATGCTACGTCTATTCAGTCTCATACCTTCCCATCTTCTACCTATCTTCCTTTCTCAACTACCCCCCACCCTATACCATTACCAAACCACCATGCAAGTTCCACCCTCATCGCTTGCCGTCGTTGGCCCTAGAGCCACCATTTGTCATCGCTACCTGTACGCCATCTTGCCCCTTTCCCAGCCATCCCGATGCTGAGTCCTTGTTTGCAGGTGTGCCCGTGCCTCCACATTGGATTTCTATAAGACGGTACACTCTTTGACAAATCCCCCGCCTTTGGCCTCCGCCTTTGCCTCTCCACCCTCGTCCCCTGCAACACCATGACCTCTTTTCTCTTCTTCCTCTTTATTTTTCCCCTTTTCCTTAACATTAATTCTCCTTTTCTCACTCCTCCTTTGCTCCTTCTTCTCCTTCTGTTCATTTCATTTCTTTCCCTCCATACATGCATTCTCTATTTCCCTCCCTCCTTTCCTTCTTCTTCTCTTTTTGGTCATCTTATCTCATCTCTTGCATACACGCACTCTCTTTTTTCCACTCCCACCTCTCTTCTCTCCTCTCACTGCTCTTTTTATCCATTCTTAGCCTTTTCCTTTTCCCTTCACCTTCCTCTTTTCATCTTCTTCTTAAAACTAATCCTCTTCATGTTTTCCACTTCAAACCTTTTTTTTTTTTCGTTCTTCTAGCTTCCTCCTTATGCTCCTTCCACCACGAAGACTCCTATATTCCTTCGAACACGCTCGTTTACTAACATTTCCTCATGTTTCGTCTCTGGAACGGTTTCTCACTAAACTTGTGGTCGCCTGAACAGTTCGGAAGACGGTGAACGTGTGGAAACAGTGATTTCTTAGGAAAAGAGGCTTCCTTTAGGAGACTCATGTGTCTGGAATTGGCTAGAGAATACACACACACACACACATGCGCGCGCACACACACACACACACACACACACACACGCACACGCACGCACACACAAACACACACACACACGCACACACACGCACACACACACGCACGCACACACAAACACACACACACACACGAAAAGATGGCACAGTGGAAGCGTTTGCGGCCGCCACTAGGGCAGTCCGGGTTCGAATCCCGCCCAAGGCTGAAATAATTTCAGTATCGCTGCTGCCCCTAAGGCAGAGAAAGGATGAAATAAAGAAAAAATGTTTCCAGTAATTCAATATACTTGCTTCCTGAACCAACAGGCTTTAGAAATGACAACTATTCAACTTTTTTCCCTGTTTCTCAACTCGCTTGAAATATATGTTTCTGAACTTGGAAAAGTTGTGAAGCTTATTCTGGAGAAAGTCGTTGAACTAAGGGTGAGACTGCTGCCTGAGCCTTTAACCTGAAGACAGAATTCTGATTCGCAGAGTCTTATCTAATATCGTACAAACTCTTTTGGTTTTATATTTCCCAATTATTGAGCGACGGTAATCTGTTCTCATCAATAAGGTCATGGGTCCCCATCAGCCATGGCCAGGCGGGGAGGCGACCAAACATCGGGCAAAATAAATAAATAAATAAAATAAATAAATAAATAAATAAAAATGAAAAATAAAAAATGAAATAAAATAAAAATAAAAATCGTCAGGCTTCGAATCTTGGTATTCATCTTCAAGAAGTATTTGGTGAGACCAACGCCTTGGCGTCAGACACAGCAGAATCACAAAATCTGAACAGAAACCTTGAATAGCCATAGCACGCTCTTGACGCACGCATACCTACATCTACATCTCACCATCCTACTACCAAGGTAGGACAAGCCGTGTCAGTTGCGACAAGCAGTCTTTTTTATTTTTTTTTTTTTTTATTTATTTATTTATTTATTTATTTATTTTTTTTTTTTTTAGGTCGATGTCTGGGTCACCTCCCCTCCTAGCGGCTATCGGGAACCAACACAGGAAGCCCGCAGCGGGTCCCGGGAATTGAACTCACGAACATCTGCTCGCAAGATCAACACTTCTAATTCCCTTTCGGGTATTCTTCATCACTGCTATTGTAGATGGTCACTGTTTTCGCCTAAAGACTAACCTCAGGTGTCATACAGAGGTCTTATATATCTCTTACCCTTTCTTCCAGTTAAAATACTTGATCACACATTTACCTTTATGTATTTTTATGTTGAGAAAGTCACTCTGCATTTCCCTATGTCAACCACTAGACGTCCAAAATTTTTGAAAGATAGTGATAGTGCACAAAACTCCAGACCCTTCAGTTAAAGTAAAAAAGAAAAAAAAGAAAAAGAAAAAAAATACAATGCATATAGCATCAAAGCCAAAAGCATTCTATCGACAATTTAATTTTCCATCTAAGCAACACATGCAACAGCCCCTTTCCCTCCTATTAGGGGAGGTGGTTGAATCAAAGCACACAGCTTTATACACATTTAATACGGTTAGGATTGTTATTGCAAGCGTACTTTCTTAAATCAAATAATATCGCCACATCGTACTTATCATCACCATTATTATTATCATTACTATTATTATCATCATCATCATCATCCTCATCCTCATCATTATCATCATCATCATTATTATTATTATTATTATTATTATTATTATTATTATTATTATTTTTTTTTTTTTTTGCGCCAGGTAATTTTGACATTTTGTGAGATGGCTTCGGACCCGAGTGGTTCCCGAATGATCCAATTCCCATCCTAACCAGGGACAAAGCCCGACAGAACGGAAACGTCCCGGCGTGACCCCAAAAACAAAACCAATAAGACAAGTCAGACAAGTCCCCGTAATGAGAGTGCCACAAGACTTATCGACGAAAACGCCGCGGGGAGAAATATTCCAATTGTGAGATCCAGCTGTCAATTTCCCTCAGTTCCTCAGAGGCTTAGTACAAATACTATAATAGTAATTATATTCTTTATTGCTTCTATTAGCATGTCATCAATGCCCTACGTAGTGCGACGAAACAGCAATACACTGAAAAGAAGAGACGATTTCTTACGTTCTCTGGTTATATACAAATTCGTTGAGAAGGAAATTCTTGCTCCTCTACATTATAAAAAATCGCCATCCTGCTCCCACGCAGCGGGAAGTGAGAAACCCCTTGTAGGGCAAACTGATGTCAGTTGCGGCAATTCTTCTTCTTTTTCTTCTTCTTCTTCTTCTTCTTCTTCTACTTCTCTGTTTTTTTTTTTTTTTTTTTTTTTTTTTTTAGACATTCTTTGCAGACATTCTCTGGCCAACTACTTTATCAAGTTTGGTGCTTGGTTTATGTCCCACACGTTCCAGGAATCCTAAATTGATAAAATTCCAGAATCACGTAAACACGGATATTTAACATGAAATTTACGTTGTCAGATAGCTCCTACTCTAATCTAGCCTAACCTAACGCATCTATTCCATAGAAAAGATAGATCTTTCAAATGGAAAAAAAAGAAGTGAAAAATGTGTTCACGCCATACTGGAATAGAACCTCTGAATTTTCTCTCGTTCTCTTCAACTTCCTTTTTTTTTTTTTTTTTTTTTTGTACCAGAAGGCTGGGCTTCCTGGGCTTCACAAAGCATACCCAGAGTTCCTTCTGCAAAATCTAAATTCTCCGATTCTCCTTACCCCATCCACGGTAAGATCTGCTCTTGAAGCCGACGGACAGATATGGTCGGATTCAACCAGATTGGATCGTGTATGTCGGCTGGACACACCAAAATCTGTACATACACGATCCAGTCCGGTCGGATCCGACCAGATCTGTCCGGCAGCCTCAAGGCCAGATCGTACCGTGGAAGTGGTCATCTACAGTGAGCCTAGACTTTGTTTATATTAACAACGTCACCAACCAACTATCATTTCTGTGTCTTTCTGACTTGACGATACAAACCAATGTAAGCAAAATCTTGGTAGCCGATTAGCTAACTAGATTCGCAGGGGACACAAACGACGTAGGGGACACAGGCGACGCAGGGGACACAGGCGACGCAGCACAGAGCAAAGGCAGATTTCCTGTTAATGAATTGTAATATAGTTTTATATCTCAATTTTTTATCCCACTTGAAATGCTGAGGTAGTACATCTAGCAGCATTTCAAGTGAGAGAGAAGTTCAGACTGTACTTCAATTAAGCAACAGGAAATCTGCCTCTGTTCTGTACTACGTCTCCTGCGTCTAAGTTTGCGCTTAGTCTAATACTTACGGTAATGTTCTCACTAGTCCCTGAGACTTTCACGGGAAACCTTGAACTCTGCGACCCACTACCCACCCCCCAACCCCCTTCGCTTCCTTCAGAGTCTAAAGAAACCGTAAGACTACACCTCCGCCCCAATCCAATGTTCTCTCCCATAGAGCTGAGCTGCAGGTGTCTCTTCGGATGTAGATATACGCCATATCGGAGTTCTATACATCACTTGCTTCTGACCTGTCAGCATTCCACCATAGTGGGAAGGTGAGGAGGGGTGGATGGAGGGAGTAAAGGAGGGAGGGAGGAAAGGAGGGTACAAACAGATGCTGGAAGGTTGAGGATAAGGAAACGGAGAGGAAGGGGATTGTGCCGATGAAAAAGATGAGAAGGGAGGAGCGTTGACAAAAGGAGGAAGAATAGGAAGTGGAAGGATGGCGGGGTCATACAGAATGATGGCCACGAATAAAAGAAGGAAAAGGGGGTGACAGAGGTGGATGTAGAGGAGGTGGAAAAGGAAGTGGAGACGGAGGAGGAGGAGGAGGAGGAGGAAGAGGAGGACGAAGAGCATGGGTTGAAAGAGGCAGAGAGGTTTGGGAAGAAGAAAGAGGGAGTGGAAGAGAAGGAGGATTTGGAGATGCAAAAGGTGGAGAAGTGAAGAAGTGGAAGCAGCAGAAGGAGAAAAAGGAAGAAAAAAGGGAGGAAAGAAAAGAAGAGGAGGAGGAGGAGGAGGAGGTGGAGGCGGAAGAGGAGAAAGAGGAAAACGAATAACAGGTGGGAGACGAGAACTGAGAGAACTTGATGCAAACATTTTCATATCAGTGGCAGTGTTACTTCTTTGTTCGTTAACAAGTCCTCTTCAATGCATCACGGTCTCTGAGGCTACTAGCCCCGTCACTTTAATACAATGATTCTCAACATTTTTTCACTCCATTCCCCCCTTCATGAATTATCAACATTGTGCCGCTCTCCTTCATTTTTCTCCCAAATCCCACCCCGCCAAAAAAACCGATAAAAAAGTAATAATAAAAGGTTGATGAAGAGCAACCCTTTGTTTTATTACAAAATTGACAGTCATAATTACCTTATATTTAATAGATTTTTGTGATATGCTTAACTTACATCACGAGACTACATTATATAGAAACGTATAATTTGTAACAGTCGGCCATGACTTCCCTTAGATTCTTCTTAGGGCTCCCTTGGGTAGACCCCCATGCCTCCTAGGTTGAGAATCACTGTTCTAATACTTTAATCGACCACAATACTGATTCTATCGCCAGGCTGTTTTATCTATCTGTGGGCAAAACCCTTCGACAACTCTAAATGTTTAGGTAAATACGTGTATATGTGCATTCCAATTTAGCGAATACTGTCGCGCCTCGCGTACAACGAAATAAACAAGACGAGTCGAAAGTCAGCGAGATTATATTTATGATCAAGGTGGCCGTACTTTCGAGAAAGCTTAGACAAGGGTAAAGAGGGCAAGGTCATCATATCAAGACAGCAGGGGAGGACTTGTAGTAATGGACATAAATTAGACAAATATGGGTTTAAGAAGGATATAACCAAGAACTGGTTTACTACAAGAATGGTTAATAAATAGAATAGACTCAGTAACCATGTCGTGAGCGCTAAAACAATTGGAATGCTTTAAGAGAAGATTAGATAACTTTATGGATATGGATGATTGCTGGTAAAAGACATGGAACTGCCAAGTGTAGGCCTTATGAGCTCTTGCAGTCCTCCCCACCCCCATTCTTATGTTCCTATGTTAAGACTTCCTTGGATTCTGCATCATTTAATCAAAGCATCAAAACGACTCAGAAGCAGTTGTTCCTGTGACTGCAATTCTACCCGAACTCCGGTCTCTTCGCCTTGTACACGAGGAACAGAGGAATGGGGGTGGGATGAGGGTTGGGGGACCAGGGCTGTAAAAGAGACGGAACAGACGAAAGAAAGGGGTAAAGATTAGAGATAAGGTGGGAATGTGATTGGTTTGAAGTCAATGAGAAAGGAGAAAATGACGGGCCTGGGAAGATGATTTGAGGGAAAATGAAAAGAAGTGAGAAAATGAAATTTATGGAAAAGGAAAGATTGAACGGTAAAGATATAAAAAAAGAATAGTAGTACAAGGATTCGCATGTTTTTTGCAAGAATATGTGGTACGAAAGACGGAGGATGATACTAACCAAAAAGCAATTACATAATGTCGCTGCTAGCTTAGAAATTGAAATTCACAAAGGGAAAAGATAGTCACATATCAAACAAGAAGTGAGCTTTCTGGAAAAGAGTAATGGATTTATACAGCTAACAGCTATGTACATAGTATGTAATACATATATATACACATATACATACATGTTTGCATGCATACATACACATCTACATAATTCATTCCTATTTTATATATTCACGCCAGTCTTTCTATTTTGGCTTAGTTCCAAAATCATACTTTTTTCTTTTGCTGCATTTTATTTTCCAATCGTGACTCCATCCATATACCTTATCTAGGTCTTCCTGTAGCAGTTTATAATATTTTTCCCTTTTCGCTTCTTCCATGGTCTTGGCGTCATCTGCAATTCAGTTTCCAGAGCTATCTATTCCATTTATTGTATAATTGATCAACAATAGGAACATCATAGGTGGTACCCCACTAGTCTCTCAATTCTTTCTTTTAAATACATCACTTTAAAAAAGTATCTTACCCATTTCACTGTATTCACTTTAAGACTCCCCACGTTTTTCAACGTCCACATCAGTCTTTTGTGCGTCACTTTGTCAAATGCCTTTTCCAAATCTAGATATAACCAATGTGTCAAGCTCTCTTATGCAACACGTGTGCCACTCTAGAATAGACTGGCCACACAGGACTTTTCTTTTCTAAAACCAGATTGGCTTTCAACCAAGACTCCTTTCTCCTCCATCCCACTTTCACAAAGTGGAAAGTGAGAAACCCGTGGTAGGGCAAGCCCTGTCAGTTGCGGCAAGTCGGTGTTTTCTTAGGCTGATGTCTGGGTCACCTCCCCACCTGTATCATTCACAAATTGTTCATAATTTTGGGTATCGTACTGGTCAACGACAGTGGTCTGTAATGTAGCGGTGCCTCCTTGTTTCCCATTTGAATATTGGTACCACATTTGCAGATTTTCGGTCCAATGTCACCTTCCTTTCTTTCAGTGAACATTCTATCGACTGATGTACTTTACCCACTAAATATTTTCTGTGTATCTTTTCACTCTTTTTTTTTCTTTAGTAAACGTGAATGAAAATATTAAATTTATTCTCAGTTTCTTTACTTTCACTAAACTCGTTCCAATGTACCTCTTCGACATACTGGTTTTTCACTTTAGAAAATTTTGCTTTTACAAAGATGTATCTTACTTGTCTGTCTGTTTGTTCTCTTCTTTCTCTCTTCCCAACTGTCAGCTCAATTTTAAGAAACTCATGGTCACATTAACCTATCGTACGCCGTTAATTCATTAAGACAATTACCTCCAGCTCCCTGGTTAATGTATAATCCAATACAGTAAGTGTAGTTTCGCTTCTACATGGCGTTGGTTCCTTTGCCCACTGTATCATTATAGTATCTATTGCTATGTTCAATAATACACTACCCCAGGATTCTTTACTTCCATCGATAAAAGAGAGGATGTGGAATTGGGCAAGAAAGTTAGAGCTAAATGAGTGGACGCCGCGAGATGGGAAGCGTGGAAGAGGGAGACCAAACAGAAGGTGGAGAGACGAGATAGAGAAGTCTATAGGAGTGGCGTGGCAAAGGTTGGCGCAGTCATGCGAGTCATGGAATGTTATGAGATAGACCTTCGTTAAACTGTGGACTAGAAACGGCTGATTGATTGATTGACTGAATGATTGATTTATGACTGATATTAATGTTTACCTCCTGTTTTCGAATATCCTGCTTTTTTTTTTTCCGGGTCAGACTTTTATTATCCATCCCTTTGTAGTCCTTAGAATATCTCACATCATCAACTTATTTCTCCGTTTTCTACTTTTCTGCACTCCTCTTTGCTCTTCCATTAGTCTTTATTTTTCACTCATAAACATCTGATATACATTTCCTTTCATTATAACTTCGTCCATTTTTATTTCCTTTTCCATCCCCTCCAATTCTTTTCTATAGTTATATATTTTTTTATATAAAAAGGTCTGCGTTGCTCATTTTGTCCCCTCCTTATTTCAATATCTCTTTCAATTTACTTCTTTACGTCATTCATCCTTCCCTTGACTTCAGTAATCCCAATTACTCTTCCTTCTCATTTCATTTATGAGTAATTTGTCTCTCTCTGACGATGCAGAACTGACAGCTTTACACCCTATCAGGATCAATATATTCATCAGTTTCAACTATACCTCCTACGCGTTTTTACATGAGGGCAGATGACGAAGTCTACTACTCCCCTCCTCTTCCTGCTTCTAACTGTTGACTTAAAAAGAAATCCACATTAATGAACCATAGACAACAGTCCTACTTTTCTTCCCAGATAGATCTATTAAAGATCCTAAATCACACTGCTAACCGCTGTCTTTCCAATTGTGTTTTCTAGTCAGTGAAGCTCGGGTAATCGTCATTGATATATCATTACCTCCTTTAAGACTCACTAGCTCGGAGGACTTCTTTGTGCAGTACTTAGAACAGTGTTTCTCAACCAGGAGTCTGCAGACTTCTAGGGTGCAACAGAAACCTACCAAAGGGTCCGCAGGACGGGGAATTTAGTATGTTACAATTAATCCTGTCATGGCTTTTTTTTTTTTTTTTTTTTTTTTTTTTTTTTTTTTTTTTAGAATTCATGATTACAACGTGTCTTAATCAAGATGCTCTTTTTTCTATTTTTCCCTGACTAGCTGCATCTCAGAACATTTCTTACATGCACGTGTTTAATGACTACATCCTTTCTAATTCCATATCAAGAGGCCCCTCTGAATATATAAATCGTTAGAAGAGGTCTACAAAGCTTGAAAGATTGAGAAACACTGATATGCAAGACTTCTGTCCACGTACCACAGTCTTCGTTGTTTTGCTCTTGACTTAAAGTATTTTCTTCTACCACATTTTACATTCTTCCTTCACTCTTGTGTAGTCCTTTTATCGTCAGCCAAACTTTCTTTACATTCTCCTCTCCTCTCCTCTCCCTCCCCATCTCCACCTCCTCCACCCTACTCTCTCCTTCCACACTCCCGTATTTCCCTTTGAACTGTACTCCACATGCCTTTCGTGATTTATCTTAGACCTAAATCCTTAGTCTGATCTGACCTAATCTCATCTACGTTGATGTAATGACCTTCTTTGACCTCGAGGGACATGGCTTTCTCTCCCGAAGTCAAGAGTGAGGTCAGGCCTGTCTTGTACTCCTCCAGGAGATCGCCCAGAGATATTCGCCCTAGACGGGAGACATGGGACATGGCGATGTTTTCGCAAAAAGTGATTGATTCGATCTAACGTCGCAAACTACCGACACCTCGACCTCCGCCGCAAGAAGTGACACTCTAATCCGCTCGGCCAGCGAACATCCTTCACAAAAAAGGTACCGGTTAGGAAAGTTTAGATCTCAATGTCAACTTGTGATGACAAGGGTTTGGGCTAGTTAT
>NC_134778.1:79454124-79466624 GCF_046742065.1 Oratosquilla oratoria
GTGTGTGTGTGTGTGTGTGTGTGTGTGTGTGTGTGTGTGTGTGTGCGTGCGTGTGTGTGTGTGTGTGTGTGTGTATGTGTGTGTGTTTGTGTACGCGAGGGGGCGCAAGCGTGAGAAACGACATCCTATAAAATTACAAGAACACGTAGCACAATGATAGTAAGAGAAATTGTACAAAATAAAGAAGGTACTTGGAAAAGAAAAAGAGGAAGAGGGGAAGGATTAGGAAGAGGGTAAGTATTAAGAGGAGGAGGAGGAGGAGGAGGAGGAGGAGGAGGAGGAGAGGGAACCGAAAGGGAGAGAGGAAATGAAAACGAGGACGAGGAAAAAACATAGAAGAAAGAAGAGAGGGAAACGGTTCAGGAAGAATGATCTACGTGAAAAAAAAAATGAACGATTTGATAAAGACAGACAGAGAGGAGAAAAAACGAATAATATGAATAAAATATGTAGAAAATGAAAGAAGAAATAACGATAAGAGTCCCTGGAATTTGTATGTAGAATAGAAACAAGAAAACAAACAGGAAAATCAAAGGAAAGTAATCATATAATGGAAAAACGTACTGCAGAAGAAGAAGAGTAAACGTGGTGGCACACTGGGATAGCATGCTACTTGCTTTTCCTAATTCGTTTGCGTAGAAACGACTTCGGTTACAATATTCTAGACTTCCGTAAGAATTTCAACAATGTGTCTAACATTCGTATTCTAGGTTTAACGTCTCTTCGTTCGTCATTCAGTTTCTTACTAAATGACGCAAGAGTATTTTGGCATTTGGAAGTTTGAAAAACAAAAGATCGTAACCGAAGTCGTTTCTACTCAAACGAAGTAGCAAAAGCAAGTAGCATGCTAGCGACAAATGCCTGGTGTGCCACCACCTTAAATAATATTGATGACGTTGATGCTATTGATGGGGCAGAAGAAAGATGATATTTACGTCTCCTTGATTAAAGAGAAATCCGATGAACAAAGTTCCAAGAAGAGGAGGAAGAAATATCCTAGGACTGGACTAACAAAGAAAAAAAAAACAGAGTTCCATGACTGGAAGAGAAGACTAAGAAAGAAAGATTAAAAAACAAAAAAACAAAACAGAATTATATAAGTAATCGGATGGGTTGAGGGAAGAGGAGATGGAAAATAAGGAAGCGGTGGAGGAACACGAAGATAGGAGAGAAGAGAGAACACAAGGAACAGAAAGTGTGGAACAATGTAAGGATACGGATGTGGAGGGAAAAGGCGTAATTGCCTGTGGCAGAGTTCGTGGTGATGGTGGGAATCGAGTCGAGGGCAAGGGAGAGGAGTATGGAGAAGACAGTTAAGTCTTTGGGTGCAATCTTGTGCTAGCCTGCAATTCATCATCGTTTTGATAACGCGAAAATTGCCTTGCACCCAAGAGGGGATGCGAGATGGGTGCTACAATCAGGGGATGAGGGACGGGGGAGGGAAGCCGAGGGATGAGGTGTGTGTGTGTGTGTGTGTGTGTGTGTGTGTGTGTGTGTGTGTGTGTGTGTGTGTGTGTGTGTGTGTGTGTGTGTGTGTGTGTGTGTGTGTGTGTGTGTGTGTGTGTGTGTGTGTGTGTGTGTGTGTGTGTGTGTGTGTGTGTGCGCACGTGTGTGTGTAACTGATGATTGGCTAATACAAGGATGGGGTGGCTGGCGACAGTATTCTACACTGGAGGCTGGACCTTAACAAGCCCATTTCTTTCCTGGACTTGTTGGTTGGTTGTGGGGAAAACGAAAGTCCGAATCGTATTAATTAACTGACTGGAAACCCGCAACCCCACAGCGGCCAGCAATGGTCTTCCAGACCCTCTCAAAGAAAATCTGGAATGTTGTCTGTGTTGTATTGGTGTGAAACATTTTAATATCACCAGCACATAGTGATACTAGGACAAGAGCAGTCGCCGGTTGCCATCTCTCTTTATGTCAAAATATGGATTAAACAGATTCGAAGTTAACAGCGAGAGACCTTAGGCCCGCTCAGGGGATCGAATGTCTGCCCCTCGGGACTGGACATCCACGAGGCTAGAGAGCTGACGAGAATGTATATGTATGACATCCATCAAATAGGACGACAAATTACAGTAACTCGTCATTGGTGCCATTGCACTGGTATCATGCAAACATGAATACAAGAAGGGCAAGTCTGTGCGTATGAGGAGGACAAGCTGGTGAACGAGGGAATGGGACGAGTATGCGGTTGAGTAGAAGGAAAAGGAGAGAGTTGGAGGAACAGGAGGAGGAAGAGAAGGAGGAGGAAGAGGAGGAAGAGGAGGAGGAGGAAGAGGAGGAAGAGGAGAAGGAGGAGGAGAAGGAGGAGGAGGAGGAGGAGGAGAAGGAGGAGGAGGAGGAGGAAGAGGAGAAGGAGTTGGAGGAGGACTAGCAGCATCAACAGCTCCAATAGCAGGAGTAGAATCAGGTGGAAGAGGCGGAGAGGTAGGAGAACGACGTGGAAGAGGATGGAGATGAAGAAAGAGCAGCAGCAGCAGCAGCAGCAGCAGCAGCACGTGGTGGAAGAGGATGGGAGTGAAGAAAAAGAAATGGAAGGAGGGAAATCAGAAGAAGCATGAGGAATAGAAGTAGGAGATACAGGAGGAGGGGGAGGAGGAAGAAGAAGATGAGGAGGAGGAGGAGGAGGAGGAGGAAAACAGGACGAGGTAAACCTGCGCATAAAGTAAAACAGAAATGTGTCAAATGAGCGTGTAATCTGTAGCCGGGGGGAGGACGCCTGTGCATGACTACAGGTTCACGCGTGAGCTCTCTCTCTCTCTCTCTCTCTTTCTCTCTCGATCTCTGTGCATGCGTGCGTGCGTGTGTGTGTGTGTGTGTGTGTGTGTGTGTGTGTGTGTGTGTGTGTGTGTGTGTGTGTGTGCGCGCGCGTGTGTGTGTGCGCTTATCTGCCTACTTTGACGAACTTGTATGATGTTACGCACCCTACAACCGCGCTAAAGGTAAGGAGGAGGAGGAGGAGGAGGAGGAGGAGAAGGTGGAGGAGGAAGACGAGGAGGAGGAGGAGGAGAGGACGAGGAGGAAGCGTGAGGAGGAGAATTTAACCTTTGGTGGAGCTGAGCCTTTGAACATGGTAACGTACTTTATACACATTTTAGGAATTTGTTGTGACAAACTGCGAAGGAATTTACAACGAAGCTCGAGAAAACTATTAGTATTATTATTCTTGTCTTCAAGATGGATCACGATTTTATTCGTCACCTATCTATCTACTCATCTATTTTATTTCATTCATCTTTTATTGTTACTCTCTTTTATGAGTGAGAAATGGCCACCAATTCATTTTTATCTTTGGGTTAATACGATCTGTACACTCTATTGAATTTTACATTCTGAATCCTTTGTTATGATGACATTCTTTCTGGCTCATTCCAACAAATTCAATTTGTTGTTGTTGTTGTTGTTGTTGTTGTCTTTTCATGATTTAAAAAAACTCAAAGAGTCACCGAAGTCATTGGAGTTATTACATGATTTCAGAGAAAGGAACATAAATTTTACCAAATAAATTAATAACGTCCCACTCACTAATTAAATTCTGACGTTTTTATCTACGACAAAGATAAACAACCATAAATCTGGCTGTACGGCACAAAACAATGTATAACTTTCCCAAATTAGAATTAAATACAGCTCTCCACGCCTATAATTACAAAGCACAGCGTCACCAGCCTAACACCTTGATGTGCAACAAATCAAACGTCATTCTTAGCTCCAAGCGTGTAAATTCTCTTTCTAGGTTCTCTCTCAAAGCAAGGAACCAGGGATGGGTGCTTGCTAGAGGTGGTACATCTAGGACGTCGGAGAGAATCAACTCCCTCGCCACCCATCTTCTTCCTTACCATCCCATTTCCACTTATTGGAAAATGAGAAACCCCGGGTGGGGCAAGCAGCTTTTTTTTTTTTTTTTTTTTTTTTTTTTTTTTAAAGGGACGACGTTGGGTTGTCTCCCCGTCTGGACATGGCAATCGAGACCAACACGGTCAGTCCGCAGCGCGTCCCGTGACTCGAATTCACGACCACTTGCTCATCAATTCAAGACGTTATCCATTGGGCGACCGCTTAGCACAGCTTCGCCTCCGCTCAACCGAATTAGTTGAAATGAGAATTGATAACTAAATTCTTCTTCCTCCTGACAGCAAGATTCACACAGAAACAGACCCAGACCTACACTAATACAACGCAAACAACAGCCTAAAACTACTTTCCACAGAAGCCTGTGGGTTGCCCCAAGAACCATAGCTCGCTCTTATGGAGTTGAAGCGAAAGTTTGGTATCATTATTATCATCATTATTATGATAATGGTTTCTGTTGTTGTTGTTGATACTTTTATCATCATCATCATCTCATGATCATCACCATCATCACCGTCATCATTAGCATGGTCATCTTTATTATTATTGTAACTATTGCTATTATTGCTACTGCTATTGCTGCTGCTGTTACTGCTGCTGTTACTGCTGCTGTTACTGCTGCTGTTACTGCTGCTGTTACTGCTGCTGTTACTGCTGCTGTTACTCCTCCTCCTCCTCCTCCTCCTCCTCCTCCTCCTCCTCCTCCTCAGGCCTGTTGAGGCCTCTGGCCGTTACAACAAGACGCCTCCAGACTCTCCGATCTGCTGCTAACATCTCAATGCCGTCGGGGTTAACATCCAGTCTTCGAACGTCGTTCTCCACCACATTTTTTCATTTAGTGCGGGGGCGTTCTCGAGGTCTTTTACCCACCATGATCTCGGTGAAAACACGACGTGCAAATCTGTCTGGTCTGCATCTGAGAATGTGTCCAAGCAGCCACCTCGGTCACTTGAGACATGGGTATCAGATCCCGGACTTCACGCGTGTATCGCCTTCTCCATATATTTAGTTCTCCATAATATATCGGGCCACAGGTTAGCTTGAGAGTATTTTTCTTGAATCTGAGCAATTTTGTCTCTGTTAGTTTATTGAGCCTCCAGGATTCGCTCCCGCATGTGAGCATAGGCTGTCATGGTGGAATAGAGTTCTGTCTTTGTTTTTCTTGACAGAAGATTTGACTTGAACAAAGACCTTAAGCCGTGGTACGGTTTCGGTACGGATCTAATACACTCACCCATTTTGAGATGAAGAAGACCACTACTATTACTATTATCATTATCAGTACTATTATCATTTTAAAGCAAAATACCACCTGCTGAGCCTCAAGCTTCGCCATAAAATGCACATCTGTCCCCTGCAGTCCTCCACTGTTTCTCGATCGAGGTGCTGCATTTCTCCCACACCTTCATTTTCGTGGAACAAATACCCAAACCTTATGCTGCAGCTCCCATCCATTCCACATACCCCTCAGTCTCTCGTTCTCCGCCGAAGCTGTCACCCGCAGCATCCTCGTCCCGGCCACGCCTCACGCTTCGCATCCAGATGTCATTCCTTTTCTCATATATTTCATCACACAACCTTCGTTTTCCCACAATAATCTACAGATTTCCGAACTTGGACGGCGCTTACCAATATTTCCTGTATTGCTATACGATTCTTTATCGACAGCCTCTGGTGGCCGCGAAAAACTGGAGAGTCAAATAAAATTTACACTTGTCTAAAACTGCAATTATTGCATTCACTCATTCCAACGCAATTCGCTTTATCATGAATTTGATACTGTACATTTACATAGAAAAGTATATTTCCAGCCACTTAAATACACATTCAAATTACCACAATACCATTTTTGTAATTACAACTAAAACAACATTCACATTTCTATTTTTTTTTCTATATGGATAATTTTTTTTATTAACTTACCACCCGACATCATTGTATACTTACATCGTGTCTGTCTGTGTGTGTGTGTGTGTGTGTGTGTGTGTGTGTGTGTGTGTGTGTGTGTGTGTGTGTGTGTGTGTGTGTGTGTGTGTGTATTCATGTGTACGTGGGTGTATATGTGCGCGTGCGTTCGTCAGTACGTGTGCGTGTGTTGTATGTGTGTATGTGTGTGTGTGTGTGTGTGTGTGTGTGTGTGTGTGTGTGTGTGTGTGTGAGTGTGTGTGTGAGTGTGTGTGTGTGAGAGAGTGTGTGTGTGTGTGTGTGTGTGTGTGTGTGTGTGTGTGTGTGTGTGTGTGTGTGTGTGTGTGCGAGTGTGTGTGTGTGTGATTCACTTTGGTCTTTGGAACACGTGTTGGACTCGTGATCGACAGCTATTTCCCTCACGGAAGAGATCTCAGAGCTCGTATGACAGATCTATGGGTAATGCTTTGACCTTACACGCACACACCCCCCCAACTCCCCGCCCACGAGAGTTGGAGTAACGACTCGAAGCGCAGCGATACTGAAATTATTTTCAGCCCTGGGCAGGATTCGAACCCGGACCGCCGTAATGATAGTCTGGGACTCTACCGACCGCGCCACTTAGTCGTGTGTGTGTGTGTGTGTGTGTGTGTGTGTGTGTGTGTGTGTGTGTGTGTGTGTGTGTGTGTGTGTGTGTGTGTGTGTGTGTGTGTGTGTGTGTGTGTGTGTGTGTGTGGGCGCGTACTCGTCTGTGCGTGTGTGGGAGGACGTGACTACATGTGCTTGAGAGGAAAAAATATATAAATAATATTACTGCAAGCAAAACAAGCTGTCCCACGCTCTCTCCATTCCCTTCCCCTTGACGTATTGTACTGATCCTAATTGTGGTCTCCGTCTTTGGCTACGAACAAGAAAGGAGAGAAAAGCAGAGAACATGTATGCAATGCCACATTCCGGCTCTCAGAAGTAATTCAAATTTTGTCCACGGAGATCTTAATACATTTATGGTTTACAATAACACCTCAATAAAATAACTACTCCTTTCGCATGATCTCCTTCAGTACCTTAGGGCAATGTATTGCAAGATTTTGTTGTGGCAAATAGGAGACAATTTTATTACATTTTTTTTTCATTCTATTATGCATTCATAATCTTGTATCATACATGCATAACAACTGTCCTATACAAAATCACATGTTCTTTGCTATTACAGTATAATGTTTGCAATACTATGCACTTATAAACTTATTTATTCGAATCATAACCTGTTTATTAAGTCCCTCGATTAATATAATGTGATTCACTTACAGATTTCGTACAAGGCCCTGTTCACACTAGCGGTTTCAACCGCCGGGGTTTAATTATAATGTAAGTCAATGGAGGCGTTCACACACAACCATGGAGGTGTTCACACACAACCACGCAGTTTTTCCTCGACTATGTGGTACCGCCTGGGTTTTCGCGCGGTTCAAACCGCTAGTGTGAACAGGGCCTTATTAAACGTCCGGCGATCATTCAACTGAAGTGATGTCAATGTAACAACGAAATATATAAACCTCCTGTGTACTCGTTTTTACAATTCCAGACACATTTTCATGGTTTTATAAGTCTTGCGGGTGTAAAAATAAAACAAAGATTTCCATCCTACTCCCACGCAGTGGGAAGTGAAAAACCCCTGGTGGGGCCCATGTCAGTTGCGGCAAGTCGCTGGTTCTTTTAGGCCAATGTTTGGGTCGCCTCCCCGCCTGGCCAGGGCTGTCGGGAACCAACTCGGGAAGGCCTCAGCGGGTCCCGGGAATCGAACTCACGACCACCTGGTCATGAGTTCGACAGAGTATCCACTGGACTACCTCGCGGCACTTCTGGATGTAAACAAGTTCTACCACTGGGACTCAAACTGTGTGGCTACTTATCACAAGGTAATAGCATTACCGTTGTACCACAATCGGCGTGGTACATCGGTAACGTCTTTGCCTTGTAAGCAGTCATATAACCAATGGTTCGAGTCCAAGCGGCAGAGCATGTTAATCTATAAATTGCAACTTCACACACTCCTGGGTGTACAAGTGAGTGAAAACAAAACTTGCGTTCCAGAACTTGGACGCTCGTTCCAAGTGTCCACACATTCCCTCCTCAAACACTAACGGGGTTCAGGTTCAGGGGAGACAAGACAGGAGCCTCTGGCAGGAGAGACTTACCTTGGCGACGAGAGGATATCGATGACCTGTCCGTTGCGGCGCCATCGGACAAGGGGCTCTGGATGGCCCCTTGGCGGGATACACTCCAGGATGGCAGAATCCCCAGCGGCCACACGCGTGTCCGATGGCTTGGTTCGGAAGTCGTCTCGCAGCACTGGAAAACAAAAACGAAATATAAATAATGCATAAAAGAAATATACGATACTATAAATATATATATTATATATATATATGTATATATATATATACACATTTATATATATACACACACACATATATATATACATATATATATATACATATATATATATATATATAATGCATAATCTATATATATATATATATATATATATATATATATATAACATATAATATATATACATACATACATATATATATATATATACATATATATATAGATACATACATATATACATATATATATATATAATATATATACATATATGTACATATACATACATATATACATTATATATATGTATGTATATGATTATATATATGTATGTATATAAATATCTGTCCAATAGATATATACATGCAGTACATGCAGAATAAATAAATTGTTAAAGCAATGCCACACATCATATCTGAGGTAAACAAGTAAATGAATAAAGAAGTAAATAATTAAAATTCTAAATGAATAAACAAATGAAGATAAACAGATACGTAAAAAACGAATGAAATGAATAAAGGAAGAAGTTAACAAAATTGAATTAAGAGTTCAAATTCAACAATACAAAATCATTCTTCAATATATGACTAACATAAAAATATCCTATTTTAGGCAAGGGTAAATGTGTCTCGACTCGTGATCGACAGCTATTACCTTCCCGGATGAGAGCTCTGAGCTCATATAAACCCGATTTATGGGAAATGCACACCCTCCCAACTTCTTGCCCACGAGAGTCGAAGTGCTGGTTCGCAGTGCAGCGATGCTGAAATTATTTCAGCCCTGAGTGGGAATCAAACTCGGAATGTTTGATTAGCGGTTGCAAACGGTACCACTGCGCCGTCGAGTCGTGTGTGCGTGTGTGTGTGTGTGTGTGTGTGTGTGTGTGTGTGTGTGTGTGTGCGCGCACGCGCGTGTGTGTACTTGCCGATATGTTTGTGTGCAAGTGCTTACACGAGGCGCAAGGAAGGTCGTAAATAAACGAGTTTAGATGCAAGGTACATGCATTATGTTAGACTGTGTACCTCAAAGCACCTATGTGTACATATTAACAAACAAACCTAAGCTCACACGTTGACACCCTCACATTTCCAAGTGCAACAGTGTACAAGGGGTGGGGGGAGGCATGCAAATAACTACGTAATGGCACACATAAAAACGCAATATCAAATTCAGTCACCGTCTCCAAATGGGTTAATTCTACAGCAGGTACTGTCGAACTGCGTGAGCGAAACGATTTGAAAATAGAAACGAAACTTAACGTTGTTTCAGTGAGTAGACAAACGTTCATTACGCGGAGACATACACACAAGCTAACAAAGGCTGTATGGCGAGTCACGTGAACGGATGATATGCATCTTGTTTCACTTCTAGGTACTACAATGGGTGATTTGGAATGATGTGGTAAATGTAGTTATTTATATCTCACTATCTCACTCCCATGAAGTGGAAAGTGAGAAACCCCTGCTAGGGTAAATCTCTGTCAGTTGCGGCAAAAAAAAAAAAAAAAAAAAAAAAAAAAAAAAAATATAGATATATATATATATATATATATATATATATATATATATATATATATATATATATATATATATATATATATATATATATATATATAAATTGTTGGGTCGCCTCCCTAACTAGCCAGGGCTGTCGGGAAACGACGCATGCAGCAGGTCACGGGAATTGAACTCACGACCACCTGACCATGAGTTCACGACGCTATCTACTGGATTACCGCGTGGCCCGCTTTACGTCTCATAATTTTGATAGATACAGGTGTAAGGTAAAAAGACAAAACCTTTCCTTAAATCTACGACCTTATGACATAAGCTTCCAAGACCCTCTTCGAAGACATTTAACCACCGTAACACATACAAGTGGAGGCAACTGTATACATATATAAGCAAAACAAGAACGATTAAGACGAGTTTTATCCCTCCTGGAGCCAAGCCATTTTATTCAGTTGTGGTTCTAAATAGGCTTCACCACTGACAACTTCTATTTATATAATTTAATATCTAACTCTTTCTAGAACCAGATGACTTTATTCTATTCTCCATATCCCTGATAAGATCCTTAAAAAAACACGTCGATATAGCAAAGAGGTTGAGGACTATACCTATGCTTTTATGTATTCTATTTATTTACATTATTATGGTTTTTATTTATTAATTCATTTATCATTATCATGATTTTTTTCGCATCCGACCTAGATATGGACCAAAAGGTCTCCTGTCGGCATGCTCCGCCTTTGTAATCCTTTGTATGTATAAAGAGTAGGAAGTGACGCAAATGAGGTGTAGCCATACAGAAAGAACGTCCCAAGAGTTTGTAAACAAAGAGGGGAGACGTGAGTTATTAATCTAATCGTAGAGAAAGGCGGTCCGACATAACAACAGCTGCTTGAGACAATAGAGGAAGACAAGTGACAAGATGGAACACAGCGGGACTGACAGGCGAAAAGAGCAGCTGGTAACAAAAGGTAGGCAAGTTCACAGCTGGTTTGAACGGAGACTAAAGGTATTCGAAGAATTAGATCATAAGTAAGATTGAACCATCATTGTATTTCATAGACGTCAGACTTTTATAATGAACGTGAAGGAACTTTAGCCTTAGGTGCAAAAAGAATAATGTATCGAAGAAAGTAATGAAGAGGACCGATAAAATCCTGACATAAGGGATTCAGTTTTGGTCCCATTTGAGCCCCCACACACACACACCCAAACATCCACACACACATACACACACACACACACACACACACACACACACACACACACACACACACACACACACACAAAGCACACAGACACTAACACACACACAAACACACGTTCATACACATACACACACACACACGCGCGCGCACACACACACGCACACACACACACAACGCACACAGACACGCGCGCACGCACCCACACACACTAGCTGTCGATCACGAGTCCAACATGTGACCCAAGACCATGGTGAATCACACGAATGTATACACGCCCACACACACACAACACACATATAGACGCACGCAAACGCACGAACACACGCATGTACACACGCACACGCACATACACACACGCACATACACACACACACACACACACACACACACGCATACATACGCATACACAGACGCACACATATGCGCGTTCGCATAAATTAATCACAAAATAGATATGAAAAAATATACTACACCAATGAATATATAAGGATATAATAGAATAAATAAATATATTAATAATTAGACTGATTAACTCATAAATACATGGATTAAAATGTCATAAATGCATATTCTAGTTATTATATGTTAAACAACAGTTCATTTTTATGAAATATAATAAATGACCATGTATATATATTATATATTATATATATATATATTATATATATATATATATATGTATATATATATGTATATATGTGTGTGTGTGTGTGTGTGTGTGTGTGTGTGTGTGTGTGTGTGTGTGTGTGTGTGTGTGTGTGTGTATTATATATGTATACATATATATATATATAGATATATATATATATATATATATATACATATTATATATATATATATATATACACACACATATCATCACGGCCCAATATGTGATTTACTGTGTCCAATAACAACGATATTCACTTTGGCCTTGATTGAAAAACAATCGAGACAAAGTGTCCAACTGAAATGCATGCAAGACGTTATTTAGATTTTACTTGCCTCTAAACTGATTAAATAAATTGAGAATTATTTACTTCTTACGAATCTTCTAAACAGGATAATACCTAAACGATAACATTAATATTCCCTATTATAAACACCATTAATATACCCCTTATTCCTTTAAGTAAACTTAGAAAACTTTGTAAGATAAATATTAAGTATATGGTACATTTGAAGACTTTGTGTAAGCGAACTGTATGACAAAGATTTGTCTTCCTTGATTCGGAAATTATTTAAGAGTCTACTTTTATCACTGAAAAATATTTTCATTGATTCGGAGTGTATAAAAGTCTTTAATTTACTGTAAATAAATTTCTATCTGATAGAGGATAACTTGGAGCTCGAACCACTATTCACTAGATGAAGGATCTTGTTTAGATCACTTCAGGTTGAATAGAACATTTGAAATGAAGATGTCGTTTTTCTTTTCTTGATATAGTATCAGCCTAATTGCTCCTCCTTCGCTGGTTCTTGAAAGGTTGTTTTGAGGTTTGAATATATAAATTATTGAGGCTTGTAAGATTTAGGCAGCGACTTGATCAGTTATTAGAAATGGTGAGATGATTTTTAGGTAAATAGATAATATTTCGGCGGAGCCCCACTGAAGTCGTCGATCGCTGGTAGACCACGCATATTTAAG
>NC_134778.1:79471624-79511624 GCF_046742065.1 Oratosquilla oratoria
ATTATGGCTGGCACTATGCGCTGATTGTACTGTGCGTCTCAAAAAGGTCGAGAGCCTCTCATGATCTACTTATGTTTACAAAATCGAGCTGATTTACCTAATTCTATTTCCTAATTGTAACATCCAGGATATACATGCTACGCTCGTGAGGTCCCAATTCTGTGCCTCAACTGTCCTGTGTGGAGAAAGAGTTAAATGACAAGAACGATGCTAGACTTAAGTGGCATAGCGGATTTAAGACTGTTATGAAATCATAAAACTCGAAAGACATTGATGATGAGTATGGTCAAATCAAGTAAAGCTATGAATTTTGTATGTAGTAATGACTGACTCATGCAAGTGAACTATATGGACATAAAATAGTCAAATCCGGCCGTCGGGAAGTTTCGATTCGGAGTCCATAAGAATGCTAGTCCTCCACGAGACGGCTGAGTTAGATTATTTAAAAGACTTTATTGTTACGAGTGATTTGTTCCATGATTATATGGGCAGATAAAATGGAGTACTTACTGGTAACCTTGTGTACCAAAACACATGCATACACACGCACATGCACACACACCACGCATGCATGCATACACACACACACACACATATATATATATATATATATATATATATATATATATCTAGCCTTGTCAGGTGTCAAACCTTATATGGTACATTTAAAAGGCAAGATGTAGTCTTGGTTCTAGCATTAGTTCGCGTTAACCATGCATGTATTTCATCAAATCCAGTGATGTCACCAGACTTGTAATTTTAACATTTTCGATGCTATTTTCGACCGTTCACTGAAATGTGTATGTATAAACAGATGCATGTAATAATAGCAAAAACAACAACAAAAACAACAACAATAATAATAATAATATAATAATATAATAATGATAATGATGATATTAATAATAATAATATTAGTAATAATAATAATAATGATAATAATAATAATAATAATAATAATAATGATGATGACAATAATAATAATGATAATATCAATATTACTCGTTTTTTTTTATTCAAAGGTGATACAGCGACACACTGACAACATACAATTTGTTTACAATTTAGAACTAGTCTAATCTGAGTACATAAAGTGCAAGGCATTGTTGCCTACATATGATGGTGCGTTTCTTTACTCCAATCAGGTGTTCGGGACCTTATCGGTGATGATAAGGTTGAAGGTTGTCCATTCGTTGCTGGTGTACAATTTCATTGTTGTTGAAGCGTTGAAAACTCCGTATGTGTGTATGTACATATATATGTATGTACATATACATGTCTTTGCCACATCTAATCTGCTGTGTAATTGTACGTGTGTGAGCTGAAGTGGCGGATCATTAGTCGGGTGGTCCGCTAATCGCGTTTGCTGCCGGACGCCGAGACGGCGGACCCTTCGGATTGGTCGTTCGCAGGGTCCTTCAGCCAATCACGTTTGGTCTTATTATCGTAATCGTGTTAGATGGAGGATGAAACAGGGATGGGATACTGATGAGATGGAAAGGGAAAGGTTAGGAGAGGAAGAGTGGAAGAGGAAATTGAGGGTACGATAGAAGTGATGATAGGAATGGAAATGGATGGGGAGAAAGCAGATGAGGAAAAGAAAGTTAGAGTTACAAGAAAAACGAACTGCCATGGTGAGATGTAAAGTGACGATACACTACTCTATCATGCTAGCTACTTCGTTAGAAACTACTTCGGTTATTATCTTTTGTTTTTCAATTTACCAGTGTCATATTATTATGTCATTCAGTGAGAAGTTGAATGACGAATTAAGAGAAGTTAAACCTAGAGTACGAATGTTTGGCACTTTGTTTAGATTTTCTTACGGAAGCCTAGGATATTGTAACCGAAGTTGTTTATACTCAAACGCAGTAGCAAAAGCAAATAGCATGCTAACCTAGTGTGCCGCTACCCTAAGGAACAAGAAAGGCCTGGAACTCCACATGATAAACAAATGTCTAGAAGAAATGATGAACAAGGAAAATTATCAAGCATTGGAAAGCCAATGGAGATGCAAGAAGACCGTCAACTCCATGGCGTTCTGTTCAAATTGAACAATCTAAATGTTCACCTTAAGGCTGCGTTTACATCAAGCGAGTCTCGGCTGGTTCTCTTCAACGGTCGTGAGTTCGTTTGAACCGAAACAACGTCGGTTATAATCTTCCGTTTTTTCAATCTTCAGAATTCAAATTACCTTTGCGTCATATACTGAGAAACTAAATGGCAAAATGAAACGGGCTAAACTTTCACGAATTTTAGATAGATTGATGAAGTGTTTTTAGAATGCTGCAAGCAAAGTATTCTTCTGTTTATTCAAATTCACAGCATTTGGCGAGAATCGGCCCGAATTCGCTCACAGGATAAGCCTGATATATTGACGCAGCAATGTTTCAATTGTTCAGTTCATGTTCAATAATATCTTAATAAAATCACCTGGCGTCATATGTAATAAAAACCACAAAGCTGCAGGAACTAAATACAAGGAATACAAAGAGGAATACGAGGTGCGAAGTGAAGATTATAATAAATGAAAACAAAAAGTGATTCACTAGAGTAAAAGAAAAAACAAGGTTTCAAAGATAATTATATATATAATTATATAAATAAGAGACAAATTGACATTATGAAATACATGCTACATATCTCACATTCGTTGCGTCTTGTATATGAAAACATACAAGAGAAACGATAAAATCTCTGTTATTATAGAAATATCGTTATTTACATAATCGTATCACCAATATTTCACTTGTATCCTGGAGCCACTTATTTTTCAAGCTCAGTCTCTTTCATCCTCTTAGGTTTTTGTCAGCTCTCAATATCAATCATTTGGAGGTTTGCAACAAAAAATAACAATGTTATCTTTATATCCAATTTAAAGACTTAAAATGAATTTTCTTTTCTTTAGTATATATCCAAACAGAATCACTAAATTGATTTCAGAATGGTGCGTCTCAAATGTTTAATTAAAAACCAATAATCGTCATCTGTTCTCAAAAATCCGGAAGGTATAATTTTTCAAATCACTTGGAAACTTTTACGTATTTAGTGTTCCCATAGTGGAAAACCTTATGTTTTCCCTAAGGATTGGATAAATAAGTTGAAATTTGAAGTGGATAATGACATTCTAGAATAATTTCATGTAAATTGTAAACATGCATGCACGCACACACACACACACACACACACACACACACACACACACACATGAACTTGCTACTGGAGTTGATAGCATCGTGACCTTTCAAGTGTAAAGTCCCAAGTTTAACCCGCGTACCCGGTGTGATTTTTTTTCTATGGTATTACAGTTTCATTACACTCTACTATGAATGAAAATAGATGACAGAGAGAGAGAGAGAGAGAGAGTGTGTGTGTGTGTGTGTGTGTGTGTGTGTGTGTGTGTGTGTGTGTGTGTGTGTGTGTGTGTGTGCTAATAATGATAATGATAAAAATAAATGGTTTATCAATTTAACAGCGATACATAGGTACACTGACAATATACTATTTGTTAAAATCTTAGAGCTAGTTTAACATAGGTGCATAGTGTGCTGGGCGTTGTTGTTGGTGGCGATCTTTCCCTTGTGATAACCACTCGGTGTGTTGATGACCGGGTGTTCAGGACCTTACCAGCGAGGGTAAGGTCAGGTCGCCTGTTGGTGCACATTCGTTGACAGATGCAGCGATGTATTGTGTTCTAGGTAGGGGCCGAGAGACTTGACCTTAATAAGTCTAATTCCCTTGGGGATTTAGAATGAGAGGGATGGTGTCAGGCCAGTATGGCGGGTCAACACTGACCGCCCCCCCCCCTCCGTGAGTTGACTTGTGAACACTATGCCACTTCCTTCACGATGTTATTTGCTAAAGTTGGTGGGAATCCGCACCATTATTTAAAATTGGTTTACTGTGTCGGTGCAATGGAGAGTTGCACATTATATCATTCACTAACAGTAGGTTCCTTAAGTCTAGCGAGACGAGGTCAACAGACTGATCTTAGGGTACTAGACAGCCATTTTTCCGAGGAGCGCACACGTGTGTCCGATACGGCTGCTAGAACTCGAATGTGTATGTGTGTGTGTGTGTGATTCACCATGGCATTGGATCACGTGTTGGACTCATGATCGACAGCTATTTCCCTCCCAGAAGAGAGCTCAGAGCTGTGACCTTACACGCACAAACACTCCCAACTCCCCGCCCACGAGAGTTGGAGTAATGATTCGCAGCGCAGCGATACTGAAATTATTTAACCCCTGGATGGGATTCGAATTCGGACCGCTGTAGCAGCGGTTGCGAACGCTACCACTGCGCCGTCGTGTGTGTGTGTGTGTGTGTGTGTGTGTGTGTGTGTGTGTGTGTGTGTGTGTGTGTGTGTGTGTGTGTGTTTGCGTGTGTCAGTGTGTGTGATAGACCAATTTTGTCCTACTAATTCTCAGGTCAGCCTATTAGTGAGGAGATGGGTCAGCGGGTAGATTGGCAAGGGGGCAGAGACGGAGTGAAGATGAGGCTGGGAGTGAGGAGGCTCGAGTCGAGGACAGGAGTGACAGGGGGCCGGGAATGGAACCGAGCGTTCGTCGGAGTCCTTCGCAGTCTGTCGTTTTTTTTTTTTTTTTTTTTTTGAGGGTTTTCTTTCCTAAGGCCAGTTTTAGCTCGACGGCGAATTTTAAAAAAAAAAAAAAAAAAACCTGGAGAATTTTCTTAGGTTCTGTTGTTGCTGCTACTCTAACACTACCATTAGTATTATGGAGGACCATAGAATTCCAAAACGAGTTATGATGGGTAGAATGCCTGGAAGAAGACCCAGAGGGAGACCTCGAATGAGATAGATGGATGGTGTGGATGCGGAGATGGACAGAAGAGGAATAAATAAAGCAACCTGGATGGAAGCAGCACAGGGCCGAAGGACAAATAAAACAAAAATATTTTTCCTAAGCTATGAAAACGATCCTTAGTGTTTGTTCATTGCTTTACAGCATCTATGACAACAATGATAACACCGATAACAATATTAACATCATATATAATAACGTAAATAATCATATGGATAATAATATAAATAATGATAATACTAACAAGTAATAATAATAATATAAATAGAATAATGAATAATAACAATAACAATAGTAATATTAATAATGACAGTAATAACAATAATAGTAATAGCATTAACACCAATACAAAATATAATGATAATGATAAAAATGACAATGATGATAATCTATTAAACGAAAATAAAGCTAAGTCAAACACAACAGAAATGTCTTTCCCAGTATCAGATGACGAGGCCCCCAGTGTCTGTTTATTACATTACAGCGTCAACTGAATCGGCGGCGTTTTCTTCAGACACCAAAAACGCTCCTACGACACGGTGTGCCGAAGAACAAAAAAAGAAAAAAAAAAAAAGAAAAAAAAAAGGAAAAGAAACCGAAGACACATAAGCGTTGAGAGAAACCTCAAGATAACGAATGTCATGGATGAACTTTTCCAGCGCAAATGTCTGCCGCTAAAAGAAACCCAACGGAAAATTGGAGTAGGATCAAAATTCAAAAATTTCAGAGTTGAGATTGAGAAGGTGGAGGCGCAAATGAGACGGAGCTGAATGGATAGTTGTTATTTGTTGAACCGCCCTGTCTTTACTCGCTCTGTCACCAGGCGATTTTATTCAGGAAAGTACAATAGCACTTAATACGGTTCAGCTAGATCATAGCTAAGACTTTTGAATAATAGAAATACAAAAACTATTCAGAAGGGATAAGAGTATATATATATATATATATATATATATATATATATTTATATATATATATATATATATATATATATATATATATATATATATATATACCAAGAGCTTTTCCCCCTTATAAGGGAGGTAGCCAAATCAAAGGCACGTGCCTACTTCTACCCATTCCACTCCCTTCCACCACCCTTTTCTCCATCTCATCTTAGCTCCTCATAGATGATGGGTCATCCCTGTATCCCGCCCACTGCCCTGGGTCAGAGGCAATGCAGCAAGACACAGTACATCCACAGCAAGGCTGCTTTACTCAGTCGACTAAAACGACTAAAAGCGACTAATATGGGACGGAGGAGGGAATTAGGCATCCTGCTCTCTGTAACCCTAAAGGACAAAATCCTACAAGAAGTCATACACACACACACACATATATATATATATATATATATATATATATATATATATATATATACACGTGTGTGTGTGTGTGTGTGTGTATGTGTGTGTGTGTGTGTGTGTGTGTGTGTGTGTGTGTGTGTGTGTGTGTGTGTGTGTGTGTGTGTGTGTGTGTGTGTGTGTGTATGTGTGTGCGCGCGCGCGTATTAACCTAAGGCTACAGCGTTAACAGTACGACACATTTCTCCCCACATATAAAAAGAAAAAACTTTCTTCACGAAAAAAATGCCGGCACAGTAAAACGGGACACAACTATGGGCACCTAAACATTGAGTTTTACGTAATATCTCATGATCTGAGAGCATGTAGGGTCTTGCCCACTGTGTTCATTTTCCTAATGCTCCATCTCCTTACCCAGACAGACCCCCAAGACTGAGGCCCAGGTTTCCTCTGACGACAGAATACTTCGGGCCAGACAGGGAAGTATTGGAGTCATTAGTGCCGATGACTTCAGGCAGGTTCGGCTTCCCGGACTCTGAAGAACGCGGGCGAAGAAAGGAAAGTAGGAGAGAGGGGGATGTTATGACACAGACACAAACAGACAGACAGCCAGAGAGACAGACAGACAGACAGACAGACAGACACACACACACACACACATATATATATATATATATATATATATATATATATATATATAGAGAGAGAGAGAGAGAGAGAGAGAGAGAGAGAGAGAGAGAGAGAGAGAGAGAGAGAGAGAGAGAGAGAGGAGGGACAGGGGTGAGAGGGAGGGGAAAGATAAACTAGGGAGAGAGAAGGGGAGGAACAAGGGAAGGGAGGCTGAGAGGGAAAGCGAGAAGCAAAGAGAGTGGGAGAACGGCAAAGAGAGAAGGAGAGGAGTAGATGAGGAAGGGGCAAGAAAAGGAGGCACAGAGAGAGAGAGACATGGAAGGAAAGAAGGAAACTGAGAGGGAGAGGAGAAAGAAGGGAGGAATGAGTGAGGGAAGGAAGCAGAGAAGAAGAGAGAAAAGGGGGCAAGGAGTCAGCGTGGGAATCAGGCAGAGAGGGAAGGAAGGAAGGAGACAGAAAAGGAGGAAGTGAAGACGGTAAGGAGGGAGAAAGAAAGTAGGCAGAGAGGGAAGGAGGATGAGATGGAGACAGAAAGGATGGAAGAGAAAGGGGCAGAGGGAGACACACACACACATACACACACACACACACACACACACAGAAACACACACACACATACACACACACACACACACACACACACACAGAGACACAGGCACGCACACACGTGTTTGTGTGTGTGTCTGTGTGTATTTACCTAGTTGTATTTTACCGGAAGGGGAGCAATGCTCGTGGGGTACCTAATACATAACTCATTTTATCTAAACTAATTATAAATTCATGTATTGTTTTTGCACACACCACTTTCTCATCTAACTTGTTCCAACTGTCTATTACTCTGTGAGGAAAGCTGTGTGTGTGTGTGTGTGTGTGTGTGTGTGTGTGTGTGTGTGTGTGTGTGTGTGTGTGTGTGTGTGTGTGTGTGTGTGTGTGTGTGTTATAAGGCAATACACGAAAAATAGTATACATGATTACTGATAGATCTAAAATGATTATGGTATAATTTTGTATAATTTTGCCAGTTGTCCTTATGTTACACGTGTATGTATGTATATTATATATATATATATATATATATATATATATATATATATACATATATAATATATGTATATATATATATATATATATATATATATATATATATATACTCGTATATTCATTCTACTCGAATTTCGAACTTATCTCAGACTGACGCAACATAAAATTCCCGGGATTTTTGTCACGTCTGAAGGAACACGGACGGAAATTTCCGGCGGAATAAAGACTAAGGAAGCTGGAAACTTTTGGGACAGAACTTCTGTTTGGCTTATGAGGGACGTCGCTGGCGAAGGGCGCCGAGGGGTGAGGGTAGGGGGCGAGGGGGGGGGTGAGGTGTGTGTGATTCACCACTGTCTTGGATCACGTGTTGGACTCGTGATCGACAGCCATTTCCCTCACGGAAGAGGGCTCAGAGCTCATGTATGACCGATCTATGGGTACTGCTGTCACCTCACACGCACACACACACTCCCCGCCCACGAGAGTTGGAGTAACGGCTCGCAGCGAAACGATACTGAAATTATTTCAGCCTTCGGCGGGATTCAAACCTGGACCTCCGTGGTGGCAACTGGGAATTCTACCAACCGCGCCATAGAGTCTTGTGTGTGTGTGTGTGTGTGTGTGTGTGTGTGTGTGTGTGTGTGTGTGTGTGTGTGTGTGTGTGTGTGTGTGTGTGTGTGTGCGCGCGTGCGACTAGCAGAGCCGTGATCTTGGGAGATTTGATTCCGCCGTCAAAAGCGATTCCCGACCAGCGAGTAAAGATACCATACCTGAAGAATCAGCATTATACTCGTACGTTATACCTGGCCAGCTACATGTTATATGCATTCTTGAAATATATATATTTCCTTCTCTTAATCCAAGTTTGCATTTTTTTCCGTGGAAGGATGTACCATAAATAGCTACATGCATCCACGTCAGGCCGTAAATGACAAAGAAAGAGTTTAGAATCACTGTGTCTTAGGATCCCCATCCACGGTACGATTTGGTCTTCCGACCGCCGGACAGATCTGGTCGGATCCGACCAGGTTGGATCGTGTATGTACTGATCTTTACTTCTCCGGCCAACACAACACACACGATCCAATAGGATCCGACCAAATCGTATCGTGGATGGGGTTCCGTACAGTCTCTCGCTCCGTGATACCTAATTACCAAATACTGGAACAGGTTGAACTATGTCTTGGTGTCTGGAACAACGTGGAAGAACCTGGAACTATGCCTTTTGTGGCTCGACGAGGCTTCTCTGGAACGGGTGGCGAAGAAACCAGGTATTCTAATCATCGCATCATCTCAGTACAAAACTTCGGTCAACCACGACGGAGGAGGAGTGAAAATGTGCACGAAAGAAGAAACGAGGAGATTTTGTTTTTTATTAAAATATTGTGGCCCATCACAATTTCGTGGCTTGACTGCATTAAGGTCTCTGGGTTTACGCTTGATGATAGAACCGACCACGAACATACATACATACATACATACGTACGTACACACGTACGTACATATACACGTACATACTTATGTACACACACAGGTACATACATACATACATACATACACACATGCATATGTACACATATACGTACGTACATATATACATACATGCATACATACATACGTACATAAATATATATATACAGCTAAGAAATAATCTACATGGATGAGCATTAACTACGATGAGAAAGGAAGATGTGAATGTGCACATAGGTACACACGTTACATTAGTTCTACAATGTAAATAATTTGGACGTTTCCTTTTGTAATTACCAACTCTACATAAGTTCTGGTTAATATTTACATTTACTTCCCAGCTAGATTTGATCAGACAACATTCATTCAAGTTTTTCTTAATTACACAACTGCAATAGGCCTTGTTCACACTAGCGGTTTCAACCGCGACGGTTCAATTACGATATAAGTCAATGAAGGTCGCAGATTTTCCTCAACTATGCGGAACAGCCGTGATTTCCGTATGGTTCAAACCGCTAGTGTGAACACAGCCTAAGAGACAGAAATCAATCGAGTGGCATACATACGGTTTGTATTAACACAAGTTTAATGAAGTTGACAAGACTAGGTCTTAAGTTATTACGTAGAACTATGATATAGTAGAGAGGAACTTAAGTGAACACAGCCAGATCAGTGTAAGTCTTGACACAGGTTTACACAAATTGGGTAGTCGTTTGTACAAAGGGAATCTTAAAATAATTTAAGATGACAGAACACGTGTAACATAAGGACACTGTCAGAGCCTCATACAATTTCCCACGTTCCTCTCCCATTGTGGCAACTACTCACGTACATTGATGATGAAATTAATTTATCTTTATTACGTTCATTATCCAGGATACTCGCTGGCCGAGCGGGTAAAGACGTCGCTACTTACAAGAGTCGAGGTGATGGCGGTTCGAACCCTGCCGCGAGCGAGTTGGACCAAGGGTATGGTTCATCTAACTCCACACCACTAAGAGTAAAGGGTATCGTCCTAGCCAGGGAGGAATTCACGACGTTAAACATCATGATCATCATCATCACCAACATCACCATTATCATCACCAATATCATCACCAACACCATCACATCACCACCCTCATCATCATAACCATCACCACCCTCATCATCATCATCACCAACATCATCATAATCATCACCATCCTCATCATCATCACCAACATCATCACCATCACCATTATCATCATCATCATCACCAACATCATCACCAACACCATCACATCATCACCACCCTCATCATCATCACCATCATCATAAACATCACCACCCTCATCATCATCATCATCATCACCACCCTCATCACCAACATCATCACCATCACCACCATCATCATCATTATCATCACCCAGGCTCCAGTCCCATACGTACCAGCCGGCACAGCCCTTGCTTCACCCATTCCTTTCAGGGTTTCCACTTATATCCTTCCATCTATTCATTCCCATTATTGTTCTTTTGTATAATTTTTAGCATCAACATTATCGCTACATATGTATTCCATCAACAGATGGAAAAGTGAGAAAGAGAAACAGAGGGATAGAAGAGAATGACAGAAGTAGCAGGCGATGAGTTCGAGCCGAAGAAAGGATGTTGAGGAAGGTTGAAAGAAGGACGAACGCGAAAGAAAAGAAAGTTGTGCAAAAGAAAAAAGAGGAAACAAAGAAAAAACGGACGACGATAACAAAAGAATACATCGAGGGAACTGGTAGCTGGAATGAAGGAAAAATGTCTTTTTTTTTTTTTATCAGACTGTCGGCGTTAGCGAAGGGGAAGAAGACGCGCCGTCGTGATGTGTGGCGCTGATCGGAAGAAAAAGGCGCTCACGACGACGCGACACCGCAACCTTCACCTCGAAAACGACGACGATCAAGGCGAGACACTCCGGTGGAGCTGTCGCGAAGGAAGAAGCCGATGACGTAGGAAGAGGGGAAGGAGGACGAGGTGGGTGAGGAAGTGGAGGAAAGACGTAGGAAGAGGAGGGGAAGAAGGACGAGTATGGGAAAAGGTGGATGAGGATGTGGATGAGGAATAAGAGGAGGAAGAGGTGAACGAGGAGGTGGAGGAGGAAGAGGTGGACGAGGAGGTGGAGGAGGAAGAAGTGGACGAGAACGTGGAGGAGGTAGAAAAAGAGGAGGAGGAAGAGGAGGAAGTGGAAAAAGAGAAGGAGGAGGAGGGGAGGAGGGGAGGAGGGGGAGGAGGACGAGGAGAAAGAGGTAGACGAGGACGTGAATGAGGAGAGGAAGGAGGGAGTGAATCAGAAGAAAGAATAAACGGAGGATAAAGATGAGGAACAAGGAGGAAGGCGATGGAAAAGGTGTAGGATGGAAGACATGGAGCGCGTGGAGGAAATAGGGTGTGAAAAAGGGAGAGGAAAGGGAACTAGATGCAGAGAAATTACGCAGCGGTTGTAAAAAGGGACCTAAAGTGTAAAAAAAGGAACTGATGATAATAATAGTTGTTGCCTCACATTTCACGAAATGGAAACCCAAAGCCCCATAATAGTTATCAAAAGTCCATCCCAGGTCCCCCATTAGGGCCCTCTCGAAAGAAAAGTCTGAATGTTATCCGTGGGCCCTCTGTTTCTACGTCACTGTCGAGGACGGGAGTTGTCGCCGGTTGCCAGTTATCTCCATATGAAAATGCGAAAGAAAAAACAGTCGTAGGGTGATACAGGCAAGGTCATCATATTAAGACTGCAGGACAGGACTCGTAGTAGTGGATTTAAATTGGACAAATTTATGTTCAGGAAGGAAATAGGCAAGAATCGGTTTATGAACAATGTAGTTAACGAGTGGAATAAACTTAGTAACCATACAGTGAACACTGAAACAATTGGTAGTTTTAAGAGAAGACTGACAAATTTTATTGATATGAATGAAAAGTAATAAGGAACTTGGAACTGTCTAGTGTAGGCCTTATGGTCTCTTGCAGTCTCCTTAATGTTCTTATGAAAGGGATGTTGTACCCCATTCTGGAGACCAAGTGTCGGTCCCTCGGGACTGCACCCGCAGAGGAAGACAAAGGTGCAGAAGACCAGCGGTGGGGAGATGATTCTCTCCGACATCAGCCTCGCAGGTTCACCATATCGTTGGTTCCAAAGGTGAAGAATTGGGGAGTGATCAGGGAGCAGGCGAAATGAATTATTAATGTAATCAAGGAGGAAGAAAAGGGAAGAGGGACGTATACAAAAGTAAAAATGACGGACAGGAACGGGAAGGAAAATGGGAAGAGGTGATTAAAAATATATAAGTAAAAGGGAAAGAAAAGACAAGGAAAGAAAATGGTAGCAAGGGATATAATGAACAGGATAGGGAATGGTGGAAAAGATCAATAATACAAATTGGTAGACATAAAAAATGTGTATGTATATATATATATATATATATATATATATATATATATATATAATATAAATTTAATAATAATAATAATAACAATAATAATAATAATAATAATAATAATAATAATAATAATAACAATACCGATAATGATAATGATAATAATAATAATAATAACGATAATGATAATGATAATAATAATAATAATAATTATAATAATGATAATAATAAAAGCTGCGGAAAAGGAAGCGAGATGACAGGGTAAGAAAGAAGGCAAAGGCACATGGAAAATAGTTCGTGTAAGTAAAGCAGCTCAAAGAAAAGGCGTTGAACAGAAAATGGGAATAAAAATGTAGATATGAAAGAATGGGAAGAGTAGGTGAAGATTAAGAAACGAAATTCAGAAACGGAAGGAGAGAACATAACCAAAAGTGATCAAAATCCAAGGAAGCTGTGAAAACAATTAAAAAAAAATTATTCTATATAACTAAAGTGAGGGGAAATGAGGGAAAAATGAGGGAAAGGGAGGGGAAGACTGTCTGAAGGGCGATCGATCGATCAAGATTTCTTCAGACTTGAGTTCGGTCTACCAGCTGCACAAAATCGTCTGTTCTTGGTCTGAACAAATTTTATGAAGAGCTCCGGGGTGTTATGACGCGCTGTTGTGGTTACAAGATCCCGGACGGGTCATTCAAATCAAACGAGTTAAACTGCTTTAACAAGCTGAATAACCTTCCCGAATTAATCTAACTGAGATCAACTCTGCGAACATGCCTTAAAGTTGGCCTTACAAAGGCTCTACCTGTAATCCTTACCTGCCATTATTCACGTTCCCATCGACCCCCTACGAGGCTGATTCTGAAGCTCGTAGAAGTAATGGAGGAGAGCGTAGTTTAATTTACATGACATCCCAAGCTTAGTTGCACTTAACGTACAAAAAAAAAGTACAAAAAATCCTAATAAATATCTGGCTTGTTCCTGCTGCTGTGGCTTTTTTGTGTTTTATTTTCAACTCAAGAGTAATGAGCCTCACGTAGTATGGAAAGACCAAAACACAGATTATGAAAATCAGAGGTGTGGGGCAAAACAAGAAAAAAATTATAAATAAATAAATAAATAAATATATAAATAAGTGAATAAATAAATAAATAAAACAAAAAATAATAAAAAATAATAAAATAATAATAAAAAAACAAACAAACAAATAAAAATAAGACCATTATATAAATAGGCTGTCAAGCAAGCAAATATCCACAATCAATAAACAGAAAAAATAAAACAAGTCGTCAACCTAATACTCAAACGCACAAACAAATCAGCAGAGAGGCAGACAAGCTCATATGAATTAAACGAAGCTTCAGGTAGACTGGCACAGGAGAGACAGTCCGCCAGAAAGGGCACTCACACACACACACACACACACACACACACACACACACACACACACACACACACACACACACACACACACACACACACACACACACACACACACACACACACACACACACACACACCGATAAACTCAATTTATGTATTTGGCGTCTCCCGCCTCTATCTTGGGTCGTACGGTGCATAGGCTTCTGGTTCTTTCTTCCGTTCTCTTGTTCTGGGTGGCTAATGAATACGAAATTTCAACTTGTTAAGAATGTATATATTTGTTTACAACACGGACAACAATGCGTGCACCTGCTAACAAAGCTGCTCAAATACTGACGCGCTTAGCTACAGATTTTGCGCGCGAAGACGTGCATCGCATCTGCCATATCTAACATAAATACAAAATACATTTTATAATATAATCATTACAATAACTATTTCATCTACCCTAATGAACCAAAGGCAAAGTTAGTTTCATCACCACGTTCAATCATTATCAACACTTGCAATTTCAACCATCACCTAAAACCAAGAAAAAAAAAAAGCGCATTCATTACCAGCACTCATAACTTTAATTCACTTGTTCTCTTAGGTCGTACGGTTCTATCCCTCCTAATGTCCTCTCCAGTAACGAACAAAAGCCAAAGTCACCTATATCACCACGTCCTAATAGCTTTCTATCATTTCCAACACTATTGCAATTTCAACTATCATCGAAAAAATAGCGCAATCATTCGTACCATTCATAACTTCAATTCAGCTGTTCAATTCTTCGATAGGTACCTGTTATGGCACAGATCCTGATGTGGCAAATTCAATACGTTCTTATTCAATTGAAAGTTGAACTCCTTTCCATGGAAGTATCTCGAATGATCAAACGTCAGTAAGACTTTCGGGCCTCAGCGGAATAAAATCGTCTGGCGCCTGCTGTAATATATAATACCTTACACATTACATATTTCAGTGGACAATATGCAGGGATGAAGCGTCATCCAGGAGGTGCCGAGATAAGAGGGTGGGAAGAGGGTAGAGGGGAGTGGAGTATGTAGGGGATGGAATGGGTGGGAGTGGTTTCTATGCCTTTGTTTTTTGGCTACCTCCCTTGTAAATGGGAAAAAGCTTTTGGTATATGTTTGTACATATGTATGTACATATTACACTGCTGTACTGAAGGTTTGTGTTGTTCATATCAGTAGCCACAATCTTTCCTTTCATCTCTTGCACCTTTATTTCCACTCGTTGTTTGATATGCTCTTCTTTTCACCCGTTATAGACTTAAAGAATAAACTTCGGAGCTTTGAGCAGCAAACGAGGATCTTTACTCTAACGAGGTCGAACTGGATGACAAGATCCAAATAACACTTGTCATAGATAAGAAGCTTACGACAGGAGACGCTTAGCGACTCGTCACCTTTGTGTCGTCCTCTGTCTTCGGATTTCGAGGACAAGCAGAGGTCTGAGTGTTGTGAAATCTCTCCAGATGCGAATATCTCAGGCACTCAAAATAATGAAACGAGATCCGAGAAATGTTTTTCTCAGACGTTGATCAAATACGAGAAGGAAAACAACAGTCTAGAGTCTGGTCCAATATCTGAGAACAAGAATGAATCTCATAAGGTACTCCCATTAATATGGAGATATAAGCTTCTCAGTAATTAATATATCGTGCGCATGTGTGCGCGCGTGCGTCATACATACACAGGAACAAGGGGAGAGAGAGAGAGAGAGAGAGAGAGAGAGAGAGAGAGAGAGAGAGAGAGAGAGAGAGAGAGAGAGAGAGAGAGAGAGAGAGAGAGAGAGAGAGAGAGAGAGAGAGAGAGAGAGAGAGAGAGAGAGAGAGAGAGTGAGAGAGTGAGAGAGAGAGGGAGCATAAAAATGAGAGTGAAAGTGAGCGAAAATGAGAGTGGGGGTGACAGTGGGGGAGAGAGTGGGAGATTTAGAGCGAGAGAGAGAGAGAGAGAGAAGGGGAAGATCTAAGAACAGTTTATAAATACCAAGGAAAATCGAAATCGAGGCAACCTATCCACAGTGACAAACAGCCAATGAAAATCCCATCAGAGATAAAATTCTCTCTCTCCCTCTCCCCCCCTTCTCTCTCTCTCTCTCTCTCTCTCTCTCTCTCTCCAATTGCGGTTTCATTCCCGAAGTTGACCTGATCAAAAGCTCAAAAAATCTAGGTCAATGACAAACACCTCACTCGATAACCTTCTACAACGACTTCGGTAAACTCCGGAGGGTGATTAAAGTATCCTGACTTCCTCTGCATTGGTTTCTTCAAGGTGAGCGCTCGTTCCCTTTTCGTCATATGGTGTTCGAACACAACAGTAAAGGCCCTTTGCCTCTTGTCTGATGTTCATAATGTGCATTTCTTCTGGTTAATATCGGACTCCGTTCTTTTCCTATGGCGAAATTCCTCAACGTAGTGAAGGAGTTGAAATTTTACAGTTTCATAATAACTTCTTCCTCTTCTTTCTATTCTTCCTGTTCTTTCTTCTCCTTCTACTCTTTCTCCTCCTCCTCCTCCTCTTCTTTTTTCCCCTTCTCCATTTCTTTCTACTCCTCCACTTCCACCTCCTCCTCTTCTCTCTCCTCTTTTTTTCTCTTGAGCCACCTCTTCTTCTTTCTCCTCCTCCTCCTCATCTTCTTTCTCCTCCTCCTTCTCCTCCTCCTCTCTCTTCTCTTCTTCTTCTACTCCTCTTCCTCCTCATCTTTCTCCTCCTCCTCCTCATCTTTCTCCTCCTCCTCCTCATCTTCTTTCTCCACTTTCTCCACTTTCTCCTTCTCTTCTTTTCCCTCCCCTTCCACTTTCTCCTCTTCTTTCTCTCCCTCCTCCTTCTCTTCCTCCTTTTCTTCGTTCTCCTCCTTCTTTTTCCCCTCCTGCTACTCCTCTTTCTCTTCCTCCTCCTCTTCTACGTTACCTTCCACCTCTCCTTTGTCCTCCACATCCTCCTCCTCCTCCTTCTCCTCCGTTTCATCTTCCCTGCATTGTCCTCCCACCCGACCTCTCCCGGCCTCGTCCCCGAAGCCGCCCCACAACAACAAAAGAAGATTCTTCCAACTCATTTAATTGTGGTGTCATGATTTCTTACTTGCTCCTTTATCACGAGGTTCTGCATAAATTCAAAGCCCTGGGAGTCCGCCTTATCGGTAGAGCTGCAAAGGTCTTTCATATGTAGAGATGAAGAGTCCTGCTGGGATTTGATTGTAATATACCTTTTTATGAGCTTTTTTTCCTGTGTTTTCATTGCTGTTATGTTTAACATAAGAATATTAGATAAAGGAGACTACGAGAGTTCATAAGGCATACACTAGGCTGTTCCAAGTCCGTTACTACATGCCAGCCCCATCCATAAAGCTATCTATCCTTCTCTTAAAATAACCATTACTGCGAGTCCTACCATCTTAATATGATAACCTTTTCCGTATTACCCTTGTTAAAACCCTTGTTTCACTTGAAAACCTCTATTAGATCACCCCCGCATTTTGTGTCTTTCTAGATGACTAAGCCCGTCCTCGAAAGGTAAATTTCTGATCATATATATATTTTTGGTTATTCTCCTCTGTACCGATTCTAGTGAATTTATGTTTATTCTATAGAGCAGGGACCAAAACTGTACCGCATAGTCAAGGATGGGTCTAACTAACGCCAGATAGAGTTTGATAACTACCTCTGCATTTTTATTCGTAACCGTTCTAGCAATGAAACCTAATGCTCTGTCAGCTCTACTCTTGGCGCTAATGCAATGTTTCCTGGATTTACGGTCAGGACTCACAAGAACTCTCAAATCTCTTTCGCACTCAGTTTTCTCTAAAAAGGTATTATCTAAGCGATATCTACTTTCTGTGTTGTGTAAACCTGCGCTTAACATGCTGCACTTTGAAATATTGAAGATCTATTAAGATCTATTAAGATCTATTAAGATCTATGAAGATCTATTAAGATCTTCCCGCAGTATTCCGGCGTCTACTGACTTAATTTGGCGTCCTATTTTAGTGTAGTTCGCAAACTTACTAACTTTACTAATAATACCATTGTCCAAGTCGTTCATATACATAATTAACAATAGGGGATCAAAACACGAACCCTGGAAAACAAGAAACAAAGGTATGTGTATGTGATTTTTTCTTCAAAATCAGGACTTACATGTAAGTGAATTACTTTTCTTTCGTTTCTATCCGGTCTATATATGTCTATAATTCTTAGACACGTTTCTAGTGGGTCTAAGAGGTGCATTAAAAATGGGGGTCGCAGACAACATAACGGAACAATTATGGCCACTACTTACTCATACCATAAGGCCGTAAATTAATCAGTGTATCTTCCCTGACATTAAGTTCAAGAATACAACGTTGAATTTTACATGTCGTGTATTGTTAAATGAATATACTTGTCTCTATTTTTTTGTGTATTCAGTGTATTGTATCGAGCAACATAATTACGCGGCCCGCTATCGCCATTCTCTCTGATATTTGTCCAGCTGTGGAACTGGAGAAGAAATCGAGCAAGTACATGTTTACACAGGCCACTTGTCTCTGACTTGCCCTGTGTGAACATGTACTTGCCCGCTTTCCTCTCCAGTTCAACTAACTTGCACACTTGACTTGCCTCTCAACTTGCCCCATGTTAACGACGCTTTAGGGTCCCGACAAGCGGAAAACAAACGAGCTCTACGGTCCTTCTCCAACATCGCTTATTATGGGAAATAAATACCGAATATGTGCTCTACAGCGTTCTTCTACACTTTCTGGAAAGACGTACGAGTGTGGGGTGATTTAATAGAGGTATTCAAATGGATCAAGGGATTTAACAAGGGTGAGGTAGTCAAAAACTTGTTTACCAGTCGAGTGGGCAACGAATGGAATATACTCAGTAACCATGTATTGAGCGCTGAAACTATTTGTTGCTTTAAGAGAAGGTTAGATAACTTTATGGATGGGGATAATAGGTGGTAATGGACATGGAACTGCCTCGTGTAGGCCTTATGGTCTCTTGAAGTCACCTTCATTCTTACATTATGTTCTACACCAGTCGCTCCAAATAAGGACCCCAGATCCTCTGGAAGAACTCAAAGAGAAGATCGACCACGACCATCTAAGACCTGGACCACATAACGGAGATTCTCTTTCTGTGATGATTTCCAGGGGGAATCTGACACCCCCCAGCTCCCCTAAGCCCCCCAACACCTACCCAACGCCCCCCCAGCTCCCCCAAACCCCCCAACACCCACCCAATGTCCCCCCTCCCCCCCCCACACACACACCAATGATAATGATGAGAACGCGCGCAGTGATGACGGTGGCAAGGAAGTCCATGATTTCAATCTGAGGCCGAAGAGGAAGAAGGAAGAGGACGCGAATACATTCGACTTCAATCATCCCACCATGGTTGACTGTGTTCGGCAGTCTCACTAGATGAAAGCGAAGGGAATATGGAGGGAGACAAAAGGAGAGGGACGAGTAGGGGTAGGGGAGGTGAGGGAGGTGGAAGGTGGAAGGAGGGAGGTAGGGGGTGAAATGAGGAGGAGGAGGAGGAAAAACAAATAGAGGTGGAAGAAGGAAGGAGAAAGAGGAAGTGGAAGAAACGGTGGATGAAAATGTCCACGAGGAGGAAGAGGAAAAAGGATAAGTAAGAAGAGAACGAGAAGAAAGAGGAGGACATGAGGAGGAGGAGGAGCAGCAGATGGAGTAGGTGGAGGTGGAGGAGAGGGAGGGCGGAAGGAGGTGGAGGAAGAGGAGGAAGAAGTGGAGGAGAGAGAGGAAGAGAAAGAGGAGGAGGAGGTGGAAGAGGACGAGAAGGATACACTACAAAGGTGGGGCATTAGTAAAATTAGATTTTGGCAAAGAAATTGACAAAACAAAACAAAAGCCAAACGAACTGAGGCTAAATGTATATAAAAAACGCAAATTTCTGCTAACAAGATAGATTAACGTATTCAATAATAAGTGTGGGTAAATTAAGTTATATATGCAAATGAACAGAAAAACTTGGTCACAGAATAGAATCTTTATCTGCATTTACAAAACCAGCCAAGTGTAAAAATAAATCTTCCCCTGTTGTTGATCCGGTCTTCAAAGATATCAAATATAAAGTGTCCAGAAACAGAGGGGCATCCTCGCCACTTTTACTGGTTTCGAGCTAAGGACGATCGTGAAAGGCTCGACTCGAAACCAGTAAAATGGCGAGGATGTCCCTCTGTTTCTGGACGTCTCAAATATAAGGAAGGGAAATTCCTATTTGCTGTAACTCGTTCTGAGCACAGGAAACGAAACCTGACGTTACTCCATTCTGCATTTCGAAAAATATGGAGTTTCTGTCTTTCTGAGTTTAATCTATAAGTTTGTGATGTAAATTTGAATTACTATTGCAAGCATAAATCTATACAATTTGTGTATTAGTCTTCATACAAATAATAAACGAATGTCACATTTTGTACCAATCACTGAAAAGAAAACCTGCAAGAACGGCTGACTGTCGCCTTCGTTTTTGAGTTAGAGTCGATCAAGTCACTTCAAATCCCAAAGTCTCTCCAAAGAAATCTCAGACACCGTGACTCCAACTCTTGTAACTAATCAAACCACTGCTGAAGAGAAGGAAGAATCAAGGTTTTATTTGATCAAGTCTCTAGAATTATTCGAGGGACGGCGAAGTCATAAAAAGTCGAGTTGCTCCCGAACTTCGATCGAAGTTCAAGAGAGCCTCGGTACCTCGAAGTTATAATCTACACTTTATGGGAACAGGAGAACGAAAACATACTATAGTAGATCTTTCGTCTACCGAGCTCAAGTAGTCATTCATAACGCCGGTGTCATGCTGTCCGGCTATAGCAAAGTCTCCTTTATAAGTCATTAGACTAGAAAGGTTATAATTTTATATTAACCTGGGGGAGATGGTAGTTTATGTATATATATATATATATATATATATATATATATATATATACATATATATATACATATAAATATATATATATATAAATATAAAAAAATATATATATATATATACATATATATTATATACACATATATACATATATATACATATATATACATATATATATAATATATATATACATATATATATAATATATATATACATATATATACATATATATATATATATATAATATATATATATATAATATAAAGTAACGTCGTAACACATTCGTAAAGATTCAACAAAAACCCACTGTGTTGGATAAGAAGAAATGAAATAAATGAATTCCATATATTTCGATCACGGACTGTGATCCTCTTCAGTGGAATACCTAATACGTATTCCACTGAAGAGGATCACAGTCCGTGATCGAAATATATGGAATTCATTTATTTCATTTTCTTATCCACCACAGTGGGTTTTTGTTGAATATATACAGATATATATAAATATATATATATATATATATACATATATATATCATACAATCTCCATGACCGTCGCGCAGAGGATTCGAACCACTGCTAATAGACCCAAGAGAGTCCACAGCACCCGCCTTTGACCACTCAACCACAGACGATCTAAAAGTGTACGAACTCGTAATCTAACTGATTACCGAGATTGGGGAGGTTGCTAACTGCCACCCATATAAACCCCTTTTTACCATACACCTAATCGCACCAGTGGGAATGGTAAGGACTAGAACGAATCCCCCTCACGCTTCTCGTCATCGTAACTATGTGAATAATTCGCTAGTGGACAGCGACATCAATCATACAATCTCCATGACCGTCGCGCAGAGGATTCGAACCACTGCCAGTAGACACAAGAGAGTCCACAGCACCCGCCTTTGACCACTCAACCACAGACGATCTAAAAGTGTACGAACTCGTAATCTATCTGATTACCGAGATTGGGGAGGTTGCTAACTGCCACCCATATAAACCCCTTTTTACCATACACCTAATCGCACCAGTGGGAATGGTAAGGACTAGAACGAATCCCCCTCACGCTTCTCGTTCTAGTCCTTACCATTCCCACTGGTGCGATTAGGTGTATGGTAAAAAGGGGTTTATATGGGTGGCAGTTAGCAACCTCCCCAATCTCGGTAATCAGATAGATTACGAGTTCGTACACTTTTAGATCGTCTGTGGTTGAGTGGTCAAAGGCGGGTGCTGTGGACTCTCTTGGGTCTACTGACAGTGGTTCGAATCCTCTGCGCGACGGTCATGGAGATTGTATGATTGATGTCGCTGTCCACTAGCGAATTATTCACATATATATATATATGTATATATATATGTATATATATATATATATGTATATATATGTATATATATATATATATATGTATATATATATGTATATATATATGTATATATATGTATATATATATATATATATATATGTATATATGAGTGGGAAGGGTGATGAGGTAAACGCCAAAGAAAAGAAAAAAAACGTAGGAGTTTTATTACTAACGTTTCGTCCTTATAGGACTTCCTACTCTGAGGAAGTCCTTTAAGGACGAAACGTTAGTAATAAAACTCTTACGTTTGTTTTTTTTTTTTTTTTTTTTTTTTTTTTTTTTTTTTCGTTTACCTCACCACCCTATCCACTCATTCTGTCATACATACTTCAACATATTTATGTATATATATATATATATATATATATATATACATATATATATATATATATATAATATGTATATATATATTATATAATATATATAATATATGTATATATATATTATATAATATATATATATATATATGTATATATATATAATACTGTATATATATGTATATATATATATTATATATAATATATAATATATATATAATATATATATATATTTATATATATATATTTATACATATATATCATATACATATATAATATATTTATACATATATTATATATATATATATATATATATATATATATATATATGTATGTGTGTGTGTGTGTGTGTGTGTGTGTGTGTGTGTGTGTGTGTGTGTGTGCGCGCGTGTGTGTGTGTGTGTGTGTGTATGTATTGTAGTATTTTCAGAGGAATCGTTTTGTTGAGTGTAGTCGGAAAGGTTTATGGGAGGGTTTTAAATTTGTGGATTAGGAGAGGAACAGAGCAAGTAATTGGTGAGGAACAGTGTGGGTTTAGGAAAGGTAGCGGTTGCGTGGATCAGATTTTTGTGCTAAGGCATATGTGTGAGAAAGCTTTAGCATAATGTAAGAATGTATTTTGGGCCTTAGTGGTTTTGGAAAAGGCTTATGACATGGCAGACAGGAAGGCACTGTGAGAGGTTTTGCAGATATATGGGATTGGGGGAAAGCCGTTAAGGTCAGTCAAGATTTACGAGAGTAGTAGAGCCTGTGTTAGAAAATGAAATGGAGAGAGCAAATGGTTTGAAGTAAAGGTTAGATGGTTAAAGAATATGGAGAAAAGGGGGAGGTGAGCCAGTTGTTATTTGCGGACGACACTGCGTTTGTGGCAGGGTCAGAGGGGGGGGGATTAAGGGATTTAGTGACGGATTTTGGGAAGTTATGCGATAAGGGAAAGTTAAAGTTAATATGGGTAAAAGCAAGGTGGTGAGATGTATAAGTGGAGAGGATGACGGTGAGTTGGAAGCAAGTCTTAAACGAGAGAGGATGGAGGAAGTGGATAACCTCAGGTACTTGAGGTCGCATGTGGCAGGAAAGGGAGGAGTGGAGGTAGAGGTAAACTGTAGATTGAGAGAAGCAAGTAAATACTTTGAGGGTTTAAAAAGTGTCATGAGAAATAGGCAGTTGAGAGTGGATGCTAAGAGGAGATTATATAAAGGGATGATTGTGCCAATGGCTTTGTATGGAGCAGAGTCTTGGAATCTAAGAGAGGCAGAGAGGAAATGTTTGAAAGTATTTGAGAGAAAATGTCTGAGAATTATGGTAGGAGTTACTTGGTTGGATAGAGTGAGAAACGAGGAGATGAGGAGGATAGCGGTAGTAGAAAACGAAATGACAGATAGGGCTGACGAAAGAGTATTGGAATGGTTTCGACACATGGGAAGAATTAGTGAAGAAAGATTAGTAAGACAAGTGTGGAAGGTAGAGGTAAAGGGAGTGAATTTGGGGGGACGACCGAGGATGAGATGGATGGATGATGTGAGGGGGAGTTGATCAAGAGGGGAATGTCTGTTGAGCATGGAAGGAAGAAGGCAGAAGATAGGGATGAGTGGAGTGTGACTGTGTATAGATGATACTGTTATACAAGGAAGTGAGGAACAGGGGATGGGGGAGTAGGGGGGCGCGCTTATGTGTGCATGATATTTTGACGCAGCCCGAAGGCATTTCTCTCTGTCTTCTCTTTTTCTACATGAGGGGACGGAGGGGTGGGGGGTCACCGATTAAGTGAACCGGCCTTGGTGTGGATGTACTGTCTCTTGTTGCATTGCTTTTGACCAGGGCAGGGGGGGAGATATACAGGTATGACCCATCAGCCATAAGGAGCTCAGGTGAGAATGATGAGAGTGGTAGATAGTGGAATGGACTTGGCTACCTCCATTAAGAGGGGGAAAAAACTCTTGGTGCATACATATATATATATATATATATATATATATATATATATATATGTGTGTGTATATACATATATATATATATATATATATACAATTTATATTAATATTCACATTCGTTTATTTCTATACTATATTTATATTTACTTTCATATCTATATTTATATTTACATTTATATTTGTTTACAGCAGATTTTGTCACAAAGGTTGTCATCTCCCATCGTCCTGGGAAAGCAAATTTTATAACCAAAGGTGGGATGCGGAAGAATGACACGGCTTTTCATCTGCAGACAGGAGAAAGCTATGTTGCTTCTCATACTGCACGAACTTCCTGTCATCAGTTTATACAAAAAAATTAAAGCATTTTAATACGTAACGGAGGACGTTTCAACCACAGGCAACCACAGGCAACCACAGGCAAGTTTTTGAAGGACGAATCTAAGAACTAAAAGACTTCGAATGATGGCGATCCCAAAAATCCAAAAACCCAAAAACCGAAGGAAAGTCCTTCGGAACCATAAGACTCGTTTCACACCAATCGACTTTTCGCCGTGCGCTGCCCACGACACGACGTCATGTTCAAACAAAACCATGGGTGTTTATGGGCGCTTTCACACGTCACGACCACGGCCACGTGTGAAACTGTCCATAGAAATCCATGATTATTTGAGAGCGTGACGTCGTGTCTTGGACGATGCACGGCGAAAAGTCGTGTAAAACGAGTCTTTGTGGTCTTCATCAACCCCTTCCATACCGGGAGGTCTTTTTCTTTTTTCTTCTGGTTGCCGCCAGGCGATTTAATTCCTCGGCTTGACACCTCTTCGGTTACATGAAAGAAGTGATGAAACAATTCACGCCATAACAACAGCAACCTGAGAATCATTATATTTGTCCATAATGCAAAAGATATTCAGCAGCAAAGGGAGATGGCCCGTGTCAAAGGAGTTTCATGTTCTTCAGAGAAAAGGAAAAAAGAAAAATATTTTTACCTTTTACAACTTAACAAATGAAAAGGGGGAATTCGTGGTTTCATATATCCCTTTCCTTCCGGTTGGATCATAATTCCTGTGGATCCAGATTTAATATTTCAGCCAAAGCTTCTCAGGATGAAACTGTTTCTCTCTTCCCTCCCTTGCCTTCCCCCCTCCCCTCCCTTCCCCTCTCCTCTCCTCCCTTCCCCTCCCCTCCCTCCACCCCACATCTCCTCCTCAGCGTCTTCCCAAAGTAAAATACATTGAGCTCGTCTCTTGTCCTTGTCGCTTCGTCTCAGACTCTTCGTTCGAGAGAAGAAACTGCAGACTCTTGTTCGTTAGCATTATCATGACGAGCTCCAGACCAAGAACAATACTGTTTTCGAAAAATAACGACAGCCCCCCCCCAACCCCATCTTTTACACGAGAGAAGAAAATAAAAAATAAAAAAGGAGAAAAGAAACTAACTCAGGAAGACATTGTAATTTACGATCAGTCTTGATACAGCATTTCGATTTACAAGAACGTTACGATATGTGCTCGTAAGGCAAAAGAGAAACTGTCATGCACTGTATATATATATATATATATATGTATATATATATATATATATATATATATATATATATATATATACAGTATATATATATGAGAAAGGTGGAAGGGGGAAACACAGGCCTTGATCCGATTATTGAGTTTATTCCTGACCGGTTTCGCTTTACAGTAGCTTCTTCAGAGGAATGAGCTACTGTAAAGCGAAACCGGTCAGGAATAAACTCAATAATCGGATCAAAACCCGTGTTTCCACCTTCCACCTTTCTCATAATTGTCCCAATGTCTCAACATATATATATATATATATATATATATATATATATATATATATATATATATATATATATATATATGTTCACTGTTAACCCACTATCGGAGAAATAATAACGGAAAGTACAGAGAAACTATATATTTCGACTACTCTCTGTAGTCCTCTTCAGCAGAATGCTTACATAAGGTTAAGGTACAAGTATATATGAAGAAATGAGGGGTACATAGAAGGGGATGAGGAAAGTGGGGGGGGGGGCTCAGGTCACATGCCCTTGAAATGGTCGGGTCAAAGTAGGACAAGGGGTGATATTTTGTCCAACCGCTTTAGACATGATCTTGTTGACCGCTAACTTGGTAATACAATCTGGGGGCCACTGGCCTTTAGAGGTATTAAAGTTAGGATAATGTTTTATTAGAGAAGATTCTACAATTTTTCTTCTATAGCTACAGTGTGATTTATAAATTATTGATGTATTATCCCAATCTAATCTATGGTCTTTTTGGCTGGCATGAAGGAACACAGCGGAGTTAACTTGTCCATATTTTATGGAGTTTTTATGTTCCTTTAATCTCGTGATAACACAAGTTAACTCCGCTGTGTTCCTTCATGCCAGCCAAAAAGACCATAGATTAGATTGGGATAATGCATCAATAATTTATAAATCACACTGTAGCTATAGAAGAAAAATTGTAGAATCTTCTCTAATAAAACATTATCCTAACTTTAATACCTCTAAAGGCCAGTGGCCCCCAGATTGTATTACCAAGTTAGCGGTCAACAAGATCATGTCTAAAGCGGTTGGACAAAATATCACCCCTTGTCCTACTTTGACCCGGCCATTTCAAGGGCATGTGACCTGAGCCCCCCCCCCCACTTTCCTCATCCCCTTCTATGTACCCCTCATTTCTTCATATATACTTGTACCTTAACCTTATGTAAGCATTCTGCTGAAGAGGACTACAGATAGTCGAAATATACAGTTTCTCTGTACTTTCCGTTATTATTTCTCCGATAGTGGGTTAACAGTGATCTTTTACAAATGTGTTATAACATACTAGTTTCCAATATATATATATATATATGTATATGTGTGTGTGTGTGTGTGTGTGTGTGTGTGTGTGTGTGTGTGTAGAGAGAGTAAATTAATTAAATATATAAATAGATAAACAGAGTAAACAAACAAACAAATAAATAAACAAAGATGAGCAATGACTGCGCCACCAACCTGACTCGAGCTCGCCACCCAGTGTTACGCACTCGAGACCTCAGGGTCTGACGGCTTCTCCCACAGACATTTTTAAGTTTTGTTAACAGTTTAATAAAAACCCAACTCGTCCTTTCTTTACCGCAATTCTATTCTGACCTCCTTCGTCCTGGCGAATTTGTGTGAGAAAAGTCCAGTGCAAAGCTTTTCGCGGCAAAATGATTTCAGGAGTCGGAGGGCGCAGGCAAACTTAGATTTAAGAAGGAAATAGGTAAGAGCTGGTTGACCAAGAGAGTGGTTAATGAATAGACTAGCATGTAGTGAGGGCTGAAACTATTAGTTGTTTTAACCCATTAAACTCCGATGACAAGATGTCTTGTCATTTGGTCAAATAAAACAAAAAATCATAAAACACCAAAATGTTTGATCAAACACCAGAAAAATATGACGTCAATCCTCGCTTCGCTGCGAGCGAAGCGAGGATTGACGTCATATTTTTCTGGTGTTTGATCAAACATTTTGGTGTTTTATGATTTTTTGTTTTATTTGACCAAATGACAAGACATCTTGTCATCGGAGTTTAATGGGTTAAGAGATGATTAGAGGAGTTTATGGATGGGGATGATAGGTGGGAAGGGACATGGAACTGCCTGAGGGTCTCTTTCAGTATCCTTCATTCTTATGTTCTTATCTGTAGCGTGGACCTTCAAGAAATTTCCAGTCCATGAACCTGTGCCACGTCATCGAATTTTTCAAAGACATAGATGTGTCATTTTTATTAAAAAAAAAAATTAGTTGCATTCACATCAAGAATGAAATGGATAAGACAAAAAATCAAATTACTAAAATAAATAAACAAATATATAAAGTACTTTACAACAATGAAGAGGTGAATTAGAAAGACGGGGATAGAAAACCTTCCGATGTTTAATAGAATGAAATGTCTGAAAGGCACTGACATGGTCCATAGCGGGAAATGCGTACAGACGCTACTCCGCTTACGAACATTCGACTTACGAACTTTCAGACATACGAACGAAGCCTCAAGCCTACTTTACCCATGTCAATGGTAAAGAAATCCAACATTGAAGTATTAGTATTACAATCTATTTTTGGTTTATCATTAGTAATGTGTTTTAGGATAAGAAAAGATGTTAATTTCATATCATACTTATGCATGTAGATTTACCTTGAAAATGATGCTTAATAACGGTTTAAGGATATTCCGAGATACGAACGGCCGTTCGGAACGTAACTCGTTCATACGTTCAGAAGTGTCTGTAAACGACTAGGAGCCTGAACAAGGCAACTAATAGTCAAGACTCGACAACCTAAGACACTGTTCACACTAGCGGTTTCAACCGCGGCGGTTCAATGACATTATAACTAAAAGGAGGCGTTCACACACAACCTCGCAGTTTTTCCTTGATTATATGGTACAGCCGCGGTTTCCGCGTGGTTCAAACCGCTAGTGTGAAGAGGGCCTAAAGCGTCTGCTACTTGCTCTCCTTCTCCAAGGCCTTTGTTCTGCATTAACGCTCAGTCCCTAGTCCCTAGATCCTCAACCTAGAGCAGGGATTCTCAACTCCCTGACCTCCCTAAGAGGGTCGGGGGGGTGGGGGGAATAGATTTTGGAGTTGTAAGAGGGAATCAAGGAAACAACATTTCAGACTCGTGCTCTTTCTACAAACTACAATCTTACAAAGTCTACAGTGTGCATGAACTTCAGATCATCTATCACACTTTAAGAAATCTTACAGATTGAAATAAAAATAAAGATAAACTGTGTAATACAAATATACAAACGAAGGGAAAAGGAGACACTGACGTATGGTATAAAAGGAAAAAAGAAAAGGAAAAACAAAACAAAACAAACACAAATGGGTCAAAAAGCTCATAGTCTCAGAGTCAGAGTCTTATACGTGACCACACATCGCGTCAGCTATTATGTACCTTCTGCTCATAGAAACTACGACTGTCATTTGCGTGGGTCTGGATGCTACATTTCCGTTTCAGCATGCGGCAGTCAGACCCCGTATCAGATGAGACACTCGCCATCGCGTTTCTGAGGAATCCAGCAAAAAACCGCCTCGACCACACACCACGGCCGACGCTTCATTCAGTGATCGTCGTCAATAAGCGGAGACGTCGGAGGTGATGAAATCGAAAAGTAGTCGAAGAAGAAGAAGGAGGATGGGGGAGAAAGATGACGTGGAGGAGGAGGAGGAGGAGGAGGAGGACAAGGAAGGAGAAGAGGGAGGATGGGGAGAAAGAGGGCGGGGAGAGAGATGAGGTGGAGGAGGAGGAGGACAAGGAAGAAGAAGTAGAGGAAGGGTGGGGAGAAAGATGAGGTGGAGAAGGAGGAGGAGGAGGACAAGGAAGAGGAAGAAGAAGGAGAATGGGGAGAAAAAGGGTGGGGAGAGAGATGAGGAGGAGGAGGAGGACAAGGAAGAAGGAGGAGAGGGAGAGAAAGACGAGGTTGGGAGAAAGAAGAGGAGTGGGAAAAAAGAGGAGTAGGGCGAGCAAGAAGAGGAAGAAAATCGAGGAGAGGAGAGGGAGAGAGAAGAAGAGGAAGTAGACAGTGGAGATAGATGATGAGGGAGGGAGAGAAGAGGAGTCAAAAAAGTTGTGGTGGCTAAAGGGTTCCAACCTATCTCAGTGCACCAACTCAATGTCTATCGCGTACCCATTAAACTCCGATGACAAGATGTCTTGTCATTTGGTCAAATAAAACAAAAAATCATAAAACACCAAAATGTTTGATCAAACACCAGAAAAATATGACGTCAGTCCTCGAGGACTGACGTCATATTTTTCTGGTGTTTGATCAAACATTTTGGTGTTTTATGATTTTTTGTTTTATTTGACCAAATGACAAGACATCTTGTCATCGGAGTTTAATGGGTTAATCGTGTTTATTCCACCTACTTCCTGAGGAAGAGATTCGGCTAGCCAGGAAGAGGGAGAGAAAGACGAGGTTGGAAGAAAGAAGAGGACGGGGAGGAAGAGGAGGAGGGCGACCAAGAAGAGGAGGGGGATAAAGAAGAGGAGGGGGAGGAAGAAGAGGAGGGGGAGGAAGAAGAGGAGGCAGGAAATCGAGAAGGGAAGAATGAAGAGGAGGGAGAGTGAGAGGAAGAAGTAGACAGGGGAGACAGAAGATGTCACACTGTCCGGCGATGCCGTTGCGGCTCGTTGTTGTGAGTCATCATACTCGAAAGGTTATAGTAGTATTTCAACCAGGGGGGAGATGGTAGTTGTTATATCAAGCTGTGGCTGTCGCCAGATGATTTTATTAAGTTAATTGAACTTGGCTGCATCCGGCGCCGCCGTGTAGTGTGACACCGGAATTAAACGCAGTGGTTAAGTGACACTTAACTGAGGATATGAAAAATCACTGTACGCTATTCTCATGCATTTTGGTGATGAGCCCGGCAGATACAGTAGTGTGGGCCGGACGGAGGTGGCTCTCTTTAGACCCCCATCCACGATACGATCTGATCTTGAGGCCGCTTGACAGATCTGGTCGGATCCGACTAGATTGGATCGTGTTTGTACTTTTGTTCCCCGAACGGTATACACGATCCGGTGGCCTTCAGACCAGATCGTACCGTGGATGGGGACACCAAATGTTACTCAAGTCTCATTGTACACGAATAAGTCTTGTTAGCTATGTACGTTGCAGTCTGTCTCCAAACCAATAGTAAATTTATTCAAACTTTGAGTAATTTTTTTCTCTAATATTGGTAACATGTTTGAAGTTCTTCAGTTTTACTGAACTTAATTTTTTCTGAATTTCATTTGTATTAATTCAAATGTTCCCCAAAATGTTTAAGTTCCCGAGGGATGGAATTGGTGTTGTTTGGTCAAACTTTGCCATATGCACTTTGAACACCGACTTGCATATTCATTCTCTCTGCCCCCGAGCAATGTTATTGAGTAGAAGGAAACTGCCTGGACTCTTTAAAGAGTTAGTTCCTGTTCACACTAGCGGTTTGAAACGCGCGGAAACCGCGGCGATATCGCATAGTCAAGGAAAACCTACGCGGTTTTGTGTGAACGTCTCCACTGACTGATACTGTAATTGAACCGCCGCGGTTGAAACCACTAGTGTGAACAGGGCTTAAGGGTGAAAAGACGATAGTCCACCGAACTCAACACTCACCCGCTCACCCACACCTCGTCTACATGGAAGACCTGCGTAATTCACCCGTCACCCGCATGGAAACCGCACGCACGCAGGGAGGAACCCCCCACCCCCTTGCCCCCGCCATCGTTCCCCCTCCTCAGCCTCCGGAATTTCCTGGGTTTTGTGCTGTTAGCTCGAGTGCTCCTCCACCTTCTTTCCTCTGCTTTCTCCCTCCCTCTCTCTCTCTCTCTCTCTTTCTCTCTATGGATACGGATGACAGGTGGTGAGGGACATGGAAGTGCTTAATGTAGACCTAATGGTCTCTTGCAGTCTCTTCCATTTTTATGTTCTTGTATTCTCTCCATCTCCCCATGTTCCTTTTTTCGTTTTCTTTCTTCTAGACTTTCTAGATGTCTTGTAAGCATATCTATGCTCAACCTACGCTCATTCAAATTCAAAACATTCCTGAAGGGCTTACCTTCTGCAAGAGGGTAAATTACAAGAACCAATGTGAATTTTGTAATTTGTATTCGTGATTCACCATACCATTACAGCAATCAACCACAACACCTCCAAACATATAATCAACTAATCTATTAGTCCCTCTTGTTCACCACTTTATTCTCTAAACAATTTCTTAATTTTCATCATCTTCCTTGGTGCATTTAAAGATCTTTATTTAACATTTTTACTTTAATTCTTTGTTATACTCTTTACTACTTTTTTTTTTTAAATAATTTGTTTTTCGTAAAGATTTAGACGTTCCTTTTCTTCGGGAATCTGTTTCGTCTCCTGCAAACTTTTAAGAACCTGAAGCCTCTTTCTGTAGCTACATTTTCAACTTTCCTTTTCATCAAATTCTTAATTTCCCCCATTCCAGTCACTTACTCTTCCTCCTCATTAAGTTTTCTCTTTTTTTTTTTTTTCTTCAAGGATTTTTCGTCTTTTCTCAGTCACCACGAAAAGGTTTGTTTCTTCTTCTTCAAACGGAGTTCCTTAGTGTCTGTTCTTCCTCTTCCTGTAGTACTCAGTCTTCTTGTCCTTCAGTCTCCCAGTCTTCCCTTGTAATGAGGAGTTTTGTCTCTTTAAGCGTCTCGTTGTTCGTTCCTACTTCCTTTCATGTTTCTTAAATTATATAGAATTCGTCATGTTCTTCATCATTTTACATCCTCATCATCATCTTCATCATCACTACCTTCATTATTATCATCATCATCATCACCATCGTTATCTTCATCATCTTCATCCTCCTCCTCCTCATCACCACTACCACCTCCATTATCACCATCACCATCACCACATCATCATCATCACCTTCATTATCATTATAATTTCTGACTTCACTTTCATGCCTCCTATCTCCCTCTCCTTCTGCTTCTTTTACCCCTCTCCTTCCTTTCTTCTTCTCTCCTTCCTTTCTTCTTCGTATTCATATTCTTTCACTCTCCTACCTTCTCAACTCGATCCAAAATTGTCTGCAAATTAATGCCATCATCATCACTATTAGTCCTGTCCCCTTTAATCTTTATAATCACTGAAACCACCCTTTCTACCAAACACCATCACTCCTACCACTATCACCAATACCAACATACCAGTACCCCCTACCCACCAGGACCAGACCCACCAACACCATTATCATCATTAGCATCTTAGACACCGTTCGCATCGCTAACGTGCTCGTTAATCCCGCTAATGCTGCTGTTAATACTCTATCTCATATTATGTAGATCTAATTAACGGTGCCCTCTGTCGCTTCTTCCAGAAATATGAATCCCTAATGAAATATTACAACCACATCCTTAGTCACTAAAATCATTGTCATCAGCTTCATAATGTTCTGTAATTAAGACCGTTATACATTTTTAGATTACAAAGAAAGTTATTCATAATAATTAGGGCTCACTCTATCAACATGGCCTTACAGTAGACACAAGAGTAAGTTATATATGCACTTAGACACACTGTTGCCGCTATTAATGCTGTCAGTTTTTTTTACTCGCTTTTTGTCGCAGATTGTTTGAAATGCAAAGAATGTGTAAAAAAATGAAGAGTACATTGGAGGGCGAGCACACCAGCCACATCTCTTGTCCCGATGGTACGACGGAGTTGTTCCCTATTGTTCTTCCTTTGTTCTTTTGTAACAAACTCTACCCGCCCACCACCACAGTCATGGCGACGTCGACGACGACGACAACGACGATGACGACAACGACGACGACGACAACGACGATGACGACAACGACAACGACAACCACCACTCCTAATTATCATCAATACTAGCATACATTAAATATATTCCCTACTACCAAAAACATCCTCACCTCCTGCTCCCCCCTCCTCATACTCCTCCTCGTGTTCCTCTTCCTCCTCCTGTTCCACTACCTGCCTCTTCCACTTTTCCTTCCTCTAGGACAAGCCCGGGCATTCACATAAAACTGATTGAAGGGACTTTCCTCATTCTTTCCCCACCTCCACCTCTCCTTCCACCTCCACCATCACTATCCTCACTGCAATGAAGACGACAACGACGACATCGATGTCTCTCCCCTCCCCTCCCCAACCACCACCACCATCATCAACTATCTCTTCTTCATCATCACTCTTATTCACATGGATTCAGCACCATTACCCAATTATCAGTGTTACAGTTATCACTTGCCGTGGCCTTATTCCTATTCCCGTTGCGATTCTTCTTTCCAGATGATAAATAAAAAGACGGGGAATCTGTGTCATCATTTACTTCGGCGCTAAAAGGAATGGCGGTGGTCCTACTTTTTTTTCTTTCTGTTGCCGATTCTTTTCCTCCTCGTCTTCTTCTTCCTCCTCCTCCTCCTCTATCTATACTCTTCCTCTTCCTCCCTTCCCTCCTCTTTTTCTTTCTTTCTTCCCCACTTTCTCTACTTCCACTACCTTTCCTCCTTCTTTATAGTGTAGGCCTTATGGTCTCTTGCAGTCTCCTTTATTCTTATGTTCTTATATTCTTTCATTTCATCTCCTTCTTCCTCATTTTCCTCTTCATCCTTGTTTTTCAAGACGAGATATTTGTCGAAGATTTGCTTATGTGGGAACACCGGAGACAACAATGGTGTGATGCGCCTCGCGGCATGAAGCATCACACCAACAGAGGCGTTGGCGCCGGAGGGCTTCCGCGCACAGGAGGCCCCTGCATTGTCGCCAGGGAGGAGGAGGAGGAGGAGGAGGAGGAGGAGGAGGAGGAGGAGGAGGAGGAGGAGGAGGAGGAGGGCGAGAGGAAGAACGATGGGGAAAGTTTGGGGAAGGTGTGAGGTTAGGAGGAGAAGGGGAAGGGAGGGGAAGGGAAGGGAGGGAGAGGATCTGGGAAGGGAGAAGAGGGGAGGGAGGGGAGGGGGAGAGGAGAGATGGAAGGGGTGAATGAGGGGGGAAAGGAGGGTAGGGAGAAGAAGAGGAAAGGAGAGATGGGAGGAGAGAAGGAGAGGGAAGGGAAGAAAGTGAGGGAGGGGTGTAGAGAGGAAGAGGGAGGGCGGAGAGGGGAAGAGAAAGGAAGGGAAAGGTAGGTAAGGGAAGGGAAGAGGGATGAGGAGGAGAAGAAGTGAGAAGATGGGATGGGCAGGGGAGGGAAGAAGAAGAGAGGGGAGGGGAGAGGGAGAGGGAGGGGGTGAAGAGAGGGGAAGGTTAGAGGGGAAGAGGTGGGAAGCGAGGAGAGGGGAGGGAAGGGGAGGAGAGGGGAGGAGAGGGGAGGGGAAGGGTAGAGAAGAAGGGGAGGAGAGGGGAGGAGAGGGGAGGGGAAGGGTAGAGAAGAAGGGGAGGAGAAAGAGAAGGGGATAAGAAGGGGAAGGGGAAGTGAGGGAGAGGAGAGGGGAAGAAGAGACGAGAAAGGGTAGTGAGATTGGGAGAGGGAGGGGGGAGTGGGATTAGGAAAAAGAGGGGAGAAGAGTGGGAGGGGGAAAAGGAGGGGAGGAAAGTGGGAGGGCGAGAGGTAGCCGGAAGGAGAGGGGGAATAGGAGAAGAAGGAAAAGGGAAGGGGAGGGGGAAGGGGAGGGAGAAGGGAAGTGAGAGGGAGAAAGAAAGAGTGGAGTAGAGGGAAGCAAAGGAGAGAGAGGGAGAGTGGGAAGGAGAGGAAGAGAGAGGAGAATAGGAGTGGGTCAGGGAGAGGTAATAAAGAAGATGAAGGAGTGGCTGTGTGTGTGTTTGTGTGTGTGTGTGTGTGTGTGTGTGTGTGTGTGTGTGTGTGTGTGTGTGTGTGTGTGTGTGTGTGTGTGTGTGTGTGTGTGTGCGTGTTTGTGTGTGTGTATAGCCAGTAACACTTGTCACTCTTGAAGAAACACCATCTACATCCATCTCTAGAGCTCTTGGCTTACCTCCTTTCATTTTCACTAAAGGACCCATCGAAGTACTCGTACTCGTTTGTTACAAGAGCAGTTCGAAGGCACCAGTCACGAAGTCAACTCGAAGTCGGCACGAAGACCTAGGAGGTTCCTCTTTGTCCATTTCTTGACATGGCATCCATTCAACCTCTGTAATTTCCCTTTCGCGGGTGAGAGGGAGCCCGGGTGGAAAAGGTGCAATCTTGGCCTCTGAAAGAGTGCCGGAGACTCTCTTGAGTTCCAAGAGAGTCTGTGGCAGACTCTTTCAGAGGCAGTCGGGCTGATTCTTCGTTTGCATCTCCTTCAGGCAGGTGCCGAGCCCTCTGCACGCAAGACATCAATATTGAGGAAGACCAAGGTTTTGTGTTTCCTGTCTTCAAAAATGGTCAACTGTGATCTTTTGTTTACCGAAAAAAAAATTAGAAGTTCAGTATAATTACCTTCACTTCTAAGTAGTACAGTCGTTGATGTTTACTAGAAAGAAATGGCCAACTGTATTCTCTTGTTTACAAAATAAATAAATCAAAATTATAAATAAATAGAAATAGGAAAAAAAATCAGTATCCTATTACCTTCATTTCTAAGTACTACAGTCGATGCTCTTTACTAGAAAGGAATGGTCAACTGTACTCTTTTGTTTACCGAGAAAAATATAAATCAATTAGAAATCGAGTATCCTACTCCTTCCACTTCTAAGCACTGTACTTGAATGGATGATGCTTACTAGAAAGCTGTAAGCATTTCTTACAACTATACGACTCTAGGTTTCCAGTCCGTGATTCACCATGGTCTTGGGTCACGTGTTGGACTAGTGATCGACAGTTACTACCCTTCTGGATGAGATCTCAGAGCTCATGTTAATTTCTAAAATGAGAAACAGCTAATATTAAGAAAAAAATACAAAATCAAGAAAACATCGAAGCCTTTTTTTATGGAAAATTTCCAGATTTTTTTTTTTCAGTTCCGAATTTTGAAAATGTCAAAATTTTAGATTCCACGAAGACTTATCATAAAGACATAAAAATGTAGGAGACTGCAAGAGACCCTAAGGCCTACATTAGGTAGTTCCTTGTCCCTTACCACCTTTCATCCTATCCATACACTGATCTATTCTTCTCTTAAAATAAACAATTGTTTCAGCAGTCATTACATTATTACTAAGTCTATTCCATTCGTAAACCCCTCTATTGGCAAGCCAGTTCCTGTAAAGTATTCTATACATGCTGTTCAATGCTTCATTTATTCATGTTTTGATAAAAACACAAATATGGACGTCAATGTATAATTACCATACATTACCCTTCTGCTCTTTCTCTGGCTATAGTTGGACCACAGTTGAACATTACCTGCAAAGAAAACCAAAAATATTGTAATTTCAAATCCTCAAAAAGTATTTCCATGGCATATCATGCTGGTTATCAGACAATTCAGATATTACATACTCTCAGTCAAATAAGCTTTTTTTTTTTTAGGTCAAATGTGTATCTCCGTTTTATGTATTCAATACTATCGAGACGGAGTGCGTGCGTACACGTGTGTGTACGTATGTAAGTGTGCGTGTAAGTGTACGTAATTGTGTGTGTGTGTGTGTGTGTGTGTGTGTGTGTGTGTGTGTGTGTGTGTGTGTGTGTGTGTACGTACTGCGTGCGCGTGTGCATGCGTGTTCATGTTTGCGTCTGCATGTGTATACAACTGCACGAGTGTTTGTGTGCGTGCGTACCTGTGTGCGTCTTTGTGTATGCACATGAATGTACGTGTGTACATGTGTGTATCCCACGCACTTATGCGTTTCCTATGTGGATCTGGTCGCTTCAAAGGAAGATCTGAGGATTGTAGGAGTCCGTCTATCAAAGAGAGGCCAAGCCATGATGCATATCATCAACCTTGACACGTCTTAGCACTCACTCAATCTATCCATCTACCAAAAAAACCGGACTCAAACCTCACGCGCACCTCAAACACACTTAAGCTGGAAGCACACTAGGCTAGCATGCTACTTGCTTTTGCTATCTCGTTTGATTAGAAACGACTTCGGATACAATATTCTAGACTTCCGTAAGAACATCTCGACAATGCATCTAACATTCGTATTCTAGGTTTAAATTCTCTTATTTCGTCATTCACCTTCTCACTATATGACACAAGAGTAATTTGACATTTGGAAACTTGAAAAAAAAACAATCGTAACCGAAGTCGTTTCTACTCAAACGAAGTAGCAAAAGCAAATAACATGCTAGCGAAAAATGCCTAGTGTGCCGCCATCTTTATCCTCATCACTCCTCCCCCGTCCCTCTCACCCTTACCCTCTTCTCTCTCCTCAACCGTGGTTTCTTCATTTTCCCAGAGACGCCTCTACTTTTTTTTTCTCCTACAGAAACAAATAGCTCTGTCATCTTCTGACCTTGGTGTACTTACTCATCGCTTCCGCTATCCATTTTCTTAGACATCCCAGAAAGTCTTCATCCGCTACCGATTCTGCTCCTTTGTTACCTTCCCCCTCCCCCCCACACACACTCACCCAAACTTACGTCCAACTTTTCCCATGACGTGAAGCCAAAATACACGAAGGAGAAACACTCCATGGTATGACCAATAATAATTGAATTAAAAAAAAAAATCACCATCCCACACCCACCGATGGGGAAAAGAAAAACCCCTGGCAGGGCAAGTTCTGTCAGTTACAGCAACCCTTTTTTTTTTTTGGGTGGGTGGGGGTGGGGGAGCGATATTTGGGTCACCTACCCCCCTAGCCAGGGCTGTCGGGAACCAGCCTCGGAAGCCCGCTTCGGGTTCCGGGAATCGAACTCACGACCACCTGGTAGCGATTTCGACACGGTATCCACTGGGATATCGCGCTGCCCAATTCAATTACCGAACCCAATATTTTCAGGTTCTTATTTCCATATGCATGGTATGAAAAATAAGATATATATGCCATTTAATATAAGTTATCTTTTATATTTTCTCAGTGTGCGACAAAGCATAACTTAATGTCAACGAACCTAATATGGTCTTATCTAACCATATCATATTAAGCCAACCATCAACCCAACGATTTTCCTGTGTATTCTGTGCAGATCGTACTTATGATTACTAGTTCTTTACTTCCCCAAATGCTCTCATACCTGTCAATTTATATCCCTTACAACTATATCTATCAATCTATATATATATATATATATATATACATTATATATATATATATATACATTATATATATATATATATATATATATATATATATATTATGTACCGTATATACATATGTGCATATATATACATACATACACACGCACACACACACATATATATATATATATACATATATATATATTTATATATATATGGAAAGAGTGGTGTAGGTAAAGTCCAGGAAGGAGCAGAAGTACTTTATTCTTTAACGTTTCTATATACATCTATCCCATGTGCTCTATACGAGCATATTTCTATCTCTATCTATACATATCTATAGTTCTATCTTTCAATCTATATTTGATCTATATAATTCTCTATTTTCATCTTTATATATCTCTGCCTCTATATATCTCGATATATTTCTATTTCCATTTATCTCTATGTATATACCTCTTTCTATACATCTATCTCTATCTCCATTTCTCTATCTCTCTATCTCATACAACCTAATCAGCTTTCCAGCATCCACAAAGTGATTTCGCCGATTCATGCGATAATTTGACGGATGGCCTCGCTCGGCGGCTCGACTCCCACGCGGTTCCAGTTGGCGGGAGCTCGCTCATCCCTCCTGAAGAATGACAAACTCATTTTCTGGCGACCCAACTCCTCCACTGGCCACCTAATGACGGTTTCCTCGAGTTTCAATGACTGGAGACTCACAGGAGCAGATAACGGTCCTTGGGACCCTTCCATAGCTCTAAGATTTTTTTTTTTTTTTTTTTGCGGTCTGTTGCTATGTCACCGGCTGGTAAAACAAGAAAGCAGTCGCCGGTAGGCTGAGAGCTCTCTGCGTGATCAGATGAAGGGAGGATAATA
>NC_134778.1:79516624-79521624 GCF_046742065.1 Oratosquilla oratoria
AAGACTGTGGTATGTATATGGTATATATAACGTGACGGATACGCACACTTCATAGCATCGAAACGACGCTGTAAATTCCCATAATCGGGTAAAAACCACCCTTATTGTACACAAGGATTGGTGACAATCCCGTCATTGTGCCTAATTATCCCTGACGATTTAAGACCGTGCATCATTAACGATACGGGTCTGAGTCATCCACAATACGGGTATCATTATGAGTCCTAAATGATTGATTTAGTGAGTGACGCGGCAGTAGGTTCATACACGCAGAACATCACTACTTCTTTATGATGATGCTTCGAGTTCAAATCGTGGCAAGATAATGGTGAGTCTGACTACAACCCACCCCAGTAGTTAAAAATCCAGACTTGTCATTCTTGGTTTTATTGATCTAATTATTTATTTGGTTATTTTGTCACGACTTTTTTTTTTATTATTATTGATGTGAGTCTTGGTCATAACTCAAAATCCGTGGTTTTCGATTTTATTTTCACTATTTTAGATTGTACACGCACAGACACAGACACAGACACACACACACGCACACACATGCACACACAAACACACACACACACACACACACACACGCACGCACGCACACACACATATATATACATACATTACACACATAAACACACACATACACATACACACGTGACAAATGTGTATTCATTCGCAATATGTTTAATATTAGGTACGTTTTCACTCCTGCTGTATGTACACTATGAAAACATTCACAGGCATTTTGTTAGATTATACGACATATTTACTTAACCTACTAACATACGTTTTTATTTAATTTCGGTACATTTTTCTGTTTTGGTTTGGGAGATGTGTTTTTTACATATCTACATTCCATTATCACATGGCCATTTTCTGTAGGCATTACAATATAATTTCATTTAGCAATATGTCTCTTCAAAACTCGTATATTTTTCATATCTGAACAAGGTCGAATAATTATGACGAATAATTTTGAAATATTTTTTTTTCGATGTGTTACTTGCACAGGACTAGGGCGTGAGGAAGCCAACCGAGTAATTAAATTATCAGAATGGGTAATTGAATTATCTGCAAATTTTGCATAGAATATTTTTTTTTTTTTTTTTTTTGGTGGGCGGAAAAATTTGCAGATATGATACTCTTTTTTTTCTTTCTTAGTTTTGGATAAAAAACCATGACAAAACTTTCTCCCTTGGGGCCAGGATGATGCGGACTGTCAACTCACGGTGATGTTGTGGTGATTTTCTTCATTGGACATATGATGGGTACTTCTTAATCTTCTGCAAATTACGGACTTTTCTCTTCATTTAAAAATATTTTCTTCAGGTGTGTACATCACTAGGACTCTTACTTCTACGAGGAAAACAACTTATGTTCGCTAATATATTTCCGCCAAATTTAAAGAAAACAGACTATAGATGAGGTATCGTCTCGTCACTACACTGATGCAGAGGTACGTTTAGTACGTGAGGAGAAAACTCTATTTTAGTATCTGCTTGCTTCCTGGTGCTACAGTGGGTGAGTGCTTTTCGGATGCAGGAGCCAATGGTAGAGTCCTTACATATCTAAGGGCACTCACTTAAACCAGTGAGGCAGTGTCCAGGGTTGATGGACTTGGTGCGTACTTCTGTGTTGAAAAAAAAATCTTCAGTTTGTTTCACGAGTAAGTCGAGGAAGGGTAGTCACCCACTGTAGCACCTGGAAACAAGTACACGATGAAGTTGAGCGGCAAGCTTTATATAGTAGTTTTATTGTAGCCATCTAACCTATCTATATACCAAAGGCCTCTTCCTCCTTTATAAGGGAGGCATCAAGCCAAGACATGCACCCACCCCCACCCAATCTACTTCCTTCCACAACTCATCGTTTCCCTATCATCTTGAGTCCTCCTGGATGAAGGGTTATCTGGCTCCTGCCCATTGTCTGGTTCAGTAGCTAAAATCAGATTATTTTTGGCAGGTGGAGGGTGGGGGTAAGGGGCCTCTTCAAGAGAGGCTCGGTGACAAAAAAAAAAGTGTCTCACTATGTCATTTGAGTAGAAACCTTTACGTCATATATTGAGAAGCTGAATGACGAACTAAGAGAAGTTAGACCTATAGGAATATTACACACATTGTTGAATTCTCCTTAGGGAAGTCTAGAATACTGTAGGCGAAGTCGTCTTCCATCTTTTCAAATTCACAACATTTGACGAGAATCTTGAACGTGTAATGGGGCTTACCTGGAGGAGCATACTTTAAGACCTGCCTAAAGCATTGGATTTGTTCTTCACAGTGTTTTAAGGGAGTCACAATTCGGCATGCTATTGCTTTTAAGCAAGTCGTGCGTGTCGTACAAGTCTTTCCTCGATACTATTAGCTCGTTTGTTAAAGAGATATTTTGGCCTCGGCTTCTGACATAGGGAAACACGAAGTCTACGGTAAGGCACGATATTTAAGAAGGAAAATGACAAGAACTGGTTTGCCAATAGAATGGTTCACGACTTAGTAACTATGTAGTCAGCGCAGAAACCACTGATTGTTGTAAAAGGTTAGATAAGTTTTATGAATGGGGACGATAGGTGGTAATAGACATGGAACTATGTAGTACAAGCCTTATGGTCTCTTGTAGTCTCCTTCATTTTTAAGTTCTTGTGTAATGAAATATTGGCTTATGGCATCCCTTTCACCAATATTTTCTCTAATCTTTCCTAACAACTGGTTGGTATTTTTGCTGCTTTGAACAAAAATAATCTAAATTCAAAGCGACTGCATCCCATTCCAACATAAATGTAGCTTATAGAGCATAGGTTTTCGATAGAAAGTATATTTGTGTTGAGTATTTTATCAAAGTGTTCGGTAAATAAAGCAATCGTATTTTACAGAAACAAGTGGCAGCGTGTTTATGTAACATTATCACAGGAACGGTGCATTCAGGCAGATCTAAGGGAATGCATTCTGTGATGTAATTGTTTCTGTGGAATGTTGTACGTCATAGATTTTTTTCTTCTTAAAGAAAATAGTGACGTCGAAGTAAATGGCGTCGTATGAACGTCGTATAAACGTCATATAATGTTCTTAAACTGTCAGCCTGCATTACGTATGGTCTTCTCATTAAAAGGGGCTCTCATGTTTTATATATATATATATATATATATTATATATATATATATATATATATATATACTATAATAAAGTAGTATCTTCTCTCTGTGTATGTTCACGAACTCCTCCTAAGGTTTTGGAGATAGACCCCCATAATCATATATATTTTGATACTCTATCACTCCAGATACGTGGATAACTATATTTCATTTCCCCAAAAATATTATTTTGGCTAGAGTTAAGGGTTAAAGGGGTATGGTGGGGTAACACGCCATTACTGTAGTATCCCCTTAACACGATTGGCATTTTGTGACAAAAATTACTATGGTTAAACAACCCACTGTATGTATTCATAAATATTATTTATATTTGTGAAATTAATGTTACCACAAACTATGATAGCCTTTGTAAGGAGAAAGCATGTAAATATAAAATGATTGTATAATTTTACCAAATGTTTAAATATTAGTTATTTTTATCTTACTTTTTCGCGGTCAGTAATATACTCGATTTCAAAGATAATGAAAGGTTAGTTCAACTCTTATCTAACGGCCGAATATATTTTATTTCCCAAAGTCGTCTCCCTCCTCAAATTTATTTTTTATTAGTATTTTAATATTTAATTTGTGTTACCTTTTCCATTGAGGCATATTGATACGTGTAGCTTTTCTCCACTAATTCTATCAAAATTAAAATGATCATCATTTGCCCCGCAGCAACGCGCGGGTAATTTGGCTAGTATATATATATATATTATATATATCATATACATACAGACATTTATATATACACGTGTGTGTGTGTGTGTGTGTGTGTGTGTGTGTGTGTGTGTGTGTGTGTGTGTGTGTGTGTGTGTGTGTGTGTGTGTGTGTTTCTTTTAGTGTTGGATTTCGTCTGATGCTGGCCACCTCCTCGACCGGGATTCTCGCTCCGGTCCTGGGCCGAAGCCACCGCTGCCGACAGGGCTCAAATCCAGTTGGGCGCGACGAGGGACACCGCCGTGACACTAGGCTGTACCAACGACCTGAGGAATTCCTACTCCAGAGTAGGGAACTTACGGCGCCGACGGAAGTCGAGAGCTTCCTCGAGCCCCGATCAGGGAATATCGGCGGGAAGTCGCGGGCAGAAGAGGGGCACTCCTACCACCAGCACAACCACAAGTGTTCGGGGTGTTCGCCCGCTCTCGACAGGCGCCTTCGTTAAGACAGCCTTCCACGGAACCTGGAGGGCCCTCAGGAACCACCGGGCCTGTTCAGCGACGGGGGCCGAAGAGACAGAGCAGCACTTCGGTCGGCGGCACTTGCGCGAGTGCTCGGAGGAGTGCCCGCCGGCCTCTAATGCTCTGCAACGATCTTCGAGGGGATCTCGGGGTCCCTCGCGACGACGTAGGCCGGAGGAGAGGGACTCCCTGGCCCGAGGTGCTGGACTAGTGTTCGGGGCAACGCCCTCGAAGTGTCCAGCGAGTCTGTGAGTGAATGTGTGCGTTAGAGCGAGTGAATGAGTGTGTGTGTATGTGCGAATGAGTGAGTGAACGAGTGTGTGTATGTGTGTGAATGAGTGTGCAAATGCGTGAGTGGATGAGTGTGAATGTAGAAGTGTACGTACACGGTCCTCCCCTAAGCTGAATAAAGTCGTTTGGTGCGTCAGTCATGGCAAACTTCATCATGAAGCGTGTCAGCGAATAGCGTAGGACTTGGTTAAAGGAGTCTTAACCTTCTTCATTAGTACGTTTTGTTATCCTGTAAATAAAACCTTCTGCATGGAGCCAAGAATGGGAAATGGAGTGCTATACAAAATAAATAAATAAATAAATAAATAAATAAATAAATGAATAAATTAATTAATAGAATAAAATAAAATAAAATAAAAAACAAAGCACTGGAAATAGGCAATAGCGGCAAAATGCCATCC
>NC_134778.1:79526624-79534124 GCF_046742065.1 Oratosquilla oratoria
AAACTCCGATGACAAGATGTCTTGTCATTTGGTAAAAAAAAAAAAAAATAATAAAAAACATAAAACACCAAAATGTTTGATCAAACACCAGAAAAATATGACGTCAATCCTCGCGCGGTCAAACTGCATCAGATGATATTCGGATGTACGGGCCGGCGCAAGGCCTACCATATCCGGTTTTTCGTATCTACACCACAAGCGGCTGACATGAGTTGAATGGGTTAAGGGTTTATTCTACCCAAAACCATACGATTTTATTTACTAAAGTGACGTTATCGTTATGAAGAGTTAAGGTGGCGGCACACTAGGCATATCTCGCTAGCATGTTACTTGCTTTTGCTACTTCGTTTGAGTAGAAACGACTTCGGTTACGATCTTTTGTTTTTCAAATTTCCAAATGTCAAATTACTTTTGTCATATAATGACAACTTGAAAGACGAACTAAGGGTAGTTAAACCTAGAATACGAATGTGAAACACATTGTTGAGGTGTCCTTACGAAAGCCTAGAACATTATAACCGAAGTCGTTTCTACCCAAACGAAGTAGCAAAAAGCAAGAAGCATGATAGCCCAGTGTGCCATCACCTTAACAAATTACACACCAGGGGCTCCGAAACCCTGAACAGAAACGGAGAATGCATGCGAGGTCCCCAACAGTGTTTCCAGGACCTTCCAGGCGAAGAAGAAGAAGAAGAAGAATAAGAATTCTTCAGCTGCTGAAGAGCAAGAACCGGAGTGTGGTCACCACCCACTGGACAGATGACCCTAAGAAAGGGGCGAGAACGTACGCTAGGTGGCAAGAGTCCAGCTCGTGGAAGGAGGGGCTGAGGGCGTCGCCGGACACTGGAAGAGTCCAGTTCGGCAGACCGGCTCAATTTTGCATGCCGAGAGACAATTGGGCCCAAGATGGATGGGTGATTAGTTTGTGGTGGGGAGGAGGAGGAGGAGGGGAGGAGAAGGAGGAGGAGGAGGAGGAAGAGGAGGGGAGAAGGAGGAAGAGGAGGAGGAGGAGGAGGAAGAGCATAGGGTGATGGGGATGAGCCAGAGGATGGAGAGGAGACTGGGAAATGAGAGAAAAGAGTGAAGGAGGGTAAGGAGGAGGAAGAGGAAGAGGAAGAGGAAGACGAAGGGGAGTAGGAGGAGAAAGAAGAGCGTAGGGTGCTGGGGGATGTTGCAGAGGATGGAGAGGAGAGTGGGAAAGAAGAGAAAAGAGGGAAAGAGGGTGAGGAGGTAAGTAAAGAGGAAAGAAGGGCAGAGGAGAGAAAGGAGGGAAATATAAGGTTGATGGGTGTGGGACTAGGATGGAATGGAGAAAGAGGAGGGAAGAAGAATAACGAAGAGGAGAAGTGTTGGATGGAAAGATTAATGCCACTTGGAGAGGATGGGGCTGGGGGGGGCAAGGACGTTGTGAAAGAAAATATCCCTGAGAGAGAAACAGGGGGGAAAGGAGAGAGAGAGAGAGAGAGAGAGAGAGAGAGAGAGAGAGAGAGAGAGAGAGAGAGAGAGAGAGAGAGAGAGAGAGAGAGAGAGAGAGAGAGAGAGAGAGAGAGAGAGAGAGAGAGAGAGAGAGAGAGAGAGAGAGAGAGAGAGAGAGAGAGAGAGAGAGAGAGAGAGAGAGAGAGAGAGAGAGAGAGAGAGAGAGAGAGAGAGAGAGAGAGAGAGAGAGAGAGAGAGAGAGAGAGTTGAGAGAGAGAGAGAGAGAGAGAGAGAGAGAGGAGAGAGAGAGAGAGAGAGAGAGAGAGAGAGAGAGAGAGAGAGAGAGAGAGAGATTGTGGGGTTTTTAGAGAGAGAGAGAGAGAGAGAGAGAGAGAGAGAGAGAGAGAGAGAGAGAGAGAGAGAGAGAGAGAGAGAGAGAGAGGGGGGGGTCGCAGGAAAATATATGAGTACGGAGACGAATGGGAGAAAATGACCTGACGAGAGGAAGGTAATGGGGAATGGGGAAATGGGGGAAAGGATTAACGGGGAAAGGGGGTAATGGGGAAAGAGGTAATGAAGAAAAGGGTAATGGGGAAAAGGGTAATGGGGAAAGGGTAATGGGGAAAGGGTAATGGGGAAAGGGGTAATGGGGAAAGGGGTAATAGGGAAAGGGGTAATGGGGAAAAGGGTGATGGGGAAAGGGTAATGGGGAAATGGGTAACGGGAAAAGAAGTAACGGTGCGAAGGAAGAAAAGTAGGAATCAAAAGTCCTCACCATTTTCTTGACTAGAAATTAATCTCCAATATTTAAGAATACTGCTTCACTTAATTCCCTAAAAAATATTCACAACATAAAAATTACGTAGCGAATACGACATAGAGACAAGAGTGGGAGAAGGAAGGATAGACAAAGATGCGAATAAAGAGAAGGGAAGCGGAAAGAAAGAGGAGGACATAAAGAGAGCGAGGTAAAGGTGTGAAGAGCCAGAGAAAAGGATGGGGAAATGAGAAAAACGGAGAAGAAAAATAGACGAGAAAAAATAATAGGTTGGCGAGGGGCGGGGAAGGGGCGAGGATGACTGAGCCTGGAAGTTGGGGGTCAGTACAAGAAGAGAAGGGAAGAATAGAGAGGCATTAGAATGAGGAAAAATGAAGAGAGAAGAAAAAGAGAGGGTGCAGAGAGTGTACATTGGAAAGAGTAAGTTAGAGAGTACATTCGAGAGAGTACATTGGGAAAAATAGGATAAAGAAACGAAAAGAAGAGAGAAGAGAGGGTACAGAGAGTGTACATTGGAAAGAGTACGTTAGAGAGTACATTCGAGAGAGCACATTAGGAAAAAATGGTATAAAGAAATGAAAAGAAGAGAGGGTAGAGAGAGTGTACATTGGAAAAAGTACGTTAGAGAGTACATTCGAGAGAGTACACTGAGAAAAATAGGAAAAAGAAAGAAATCAAAAGAAGAGAGAAGAAGAAGAGAGGGTACAGAGAAAGTATATTGGAAAGAGTACGTTAGAGAGTACATTCGAGAGAATACATTGAGAAAAAATAGGATAAAGAAATGAAAAGAAGAAGAGAGGGTACAGAGAGTGTACATTAGGGATAGTACGTTGGGGAGTACATTCGAGAGAGTACATTGGCAAAAAATAGGATAAAGAAAGAAATGATAAGAAGAAGAGAGGGTACAGAGAGTGTACATTAGGGATAGTACGTTGGGGAGAGTATACTAGAATGAGAGTACATTTGGAAAAAATAGGATAAGGAAGTGAAAAGAAGAGAGGGTACAGAAAGTGTACATTAAGGAAGAGTACGTTAGGGAGAGTACATTAGGAAAAATTAGGATACAGAAAGTGAAAAGTAGAAGACAGTGTACATTAGAGAGAGTACGTTAGATGGTACATTAGGGAGAGTACATTAAGAAAAATCAGGATAAAGAAAGAAGTGAAAAAGAAGAAAAGAGGGTACAAAGTGTGTAACGTAATATTAGATATTACGTCATATGTGTAATTATGTTATAGAATTGTGTTCCTTTGTATTACATAACTATGTTCATATTTCTTGTCTATGTATGTATTGTAACAATGTTAAGCAGTAACGCCCGTCCACTATATGTAATCTTGTCTACGTGCGGGGAGAGGTGCGCACTCTTGTAGAACAAACAGACAAGCGAAATCCTGAATAGTTCGGAGCGCACAGATTTGACAGTTACTAAATAAATAGATTGTTCAAGCGAGTCGAGGGTCCTAAAAACTACCCATGTTGACGTGTTAACTTACCCTCCTCCCCTCCTTTCACTCACTCGCACACTCACCCGGAAGTATTCAGTTTCCGGTCCAATGGTATATAAGCGGTTGAAACCGCTCATTCCTTGTCATTTTTCGCTCTATTGATCTCTTGATAAGAATACAAGTTTGGACTCATGAGACGATTGGTGTGAAGTGATCACCCTTTTTTGCCTACATTACGTGTCTGATATACATTGCATTACTTTACTTATATTTGTACTTATTACTTATTCTGATGCATGTTCCTGATCTCTTTGTACTTAGATAGTACCATATTGCATACTTATCTTGTGTTTCTTATTTGAACGATAATTTCCATAATCATGTAACGGTCCCATTGACCCTACTGCCCATTCTCTTTTGTGTTGATTGCCTGTAAATATTTTCCATTAATAATTTCGTTTACTAGTTTTATCGCTAGTTTAATATTCCTTTCCTGGAATCTTCTTTGTTACCTTTACTTCTAGTCTTACGAATTATCTAGGCCCTGACCAGATAGTTCAGTCCTACAGTGGCTTCTAGAAGTGCGCTGGTTCTTAAGCACTTAGACGTTATACGTAACGTCTCTTCAAATACCAGCAGCCCGTAACAAGTGTACATTGGAATGAGAGTACATTAGGAAAAAGAAGTGAAAAGAAGACAGGGTACAGAGAGTGTATATTAGAGAGTACATCAGAGAGAGTACATTAGAATCAGAGTACATTAGAGAGAGAACGTTAGAATGAGGAAAAATAAGAGAAAAGAGGAGGAGATGGCACAGAGAGTTTGGAATAAAAAGAGCTGGGAGAATATATAGGACAGATAGTGAGCAAAAGAATCAGGATAGTGAAAGAAGTGTGAGACAGAAGAAGAGCCTATACGATCTACCTCATTAAAAGAACTTGGCAATGATTCACTGGAATTGCACAAATCGGTAGAGATGACTGGATAACTTCATTAATAAGATGGGGGAAAACCAAACGAAGAAGGAAAAAAAAAAAAAAAAAAAAAAAAGGAAATTGTCCAAGTAAATGGCCATTAATTAAAGAATATAAACGATTCTAGTATTTTGCCGGAAATATCTAGCGTTTCTATCTTTGGTACAAATTAAAATTGATAAGCATTTATCTATTTTTATTTATTTTCATCTTTGTTTATTTGTCTATTTATTTATTCATTTATCTATTATTTCTTATTCTACCGTTATTTCATCTATTTATTTATCCATATGTTTAATTTTATTAGCGTTTAGTGTCCAATGAAAAAATAAGTGATAAATTAAAAATACAAAAATATATAATCAGAATATTAGGGAGCTGGAAAAAAAATCTGACAAACGTGTTCCGAGGTCCCATAACAACTGACCTTTTAGTACATATGCTAACCATGGTGGGGTCCGCGCCTCAGAGGTGTTGGTAACAACCAACCCGAACAATTGTGAAAAGGGCAGAGGGAGATGTTTGCCGCTTTATCTATCATTTATTTATTTACTTGTTTATCTTATTCTAATCTCTTATTTCACTACTACTACTACTACTGCTGCTTCCACCACACAGTTCCAATAGGATGGAGGTCGTATAAAAAAAAAAGTAGTAGTAGTAGTAGTAGTAGTAGTAAAAATAATAACAATATTAATAAAAATATTAATAACAGTAATTATTAACAATATTAACAACAATTATTATCATCATTATTATTATTATTATCATTATTATTGTCATTATTATTATTATTAAGTACTGAAAACACTTTCTGCTCTATAGAGGTGAACAGTAATAAATAAAAAAATAAAAAAAATTCAGGAATTCTATGTTCGTGGAAGATGAGAAGGAAAAGAAACGATACAAAGACAAAGGGGACGGGAAAGGCGACACACAAAAGGAAGCCGACACGCAAACTACAGGGTGTCCATAAAATCTGGACACATAGGAAATATCACTATTCATAACAATTTTGGTCATGATATGCAATGGCCTTCTCGTTCACCAGAGCTTAGGTCCTTTGACTTCTTGATAAAGGAGGAAGTTGTACTCAATGAAAATTATAAGACACGAGACATCTGAAGGAACTCCTACGTCCAGACTTTAGGGTTGCCCTGTATATGACACACAAGACGAGGAACAAACCTCGAGGACTGCCCCCCCAAAGTGACGCAATATGACACATGCAATGTGCACTTCGAGGACATTTACGACACAGGAATGATACGACACGAGGAGCTGATGGAACGAAGAAAAAAGAAAAAGAAAAAAGAAAAAAGGGGAAATGGTTAATCAGCAAGGGCGCTTTGGGAAAGGTGAAGAGATGTTTGGAGCGCGGAATACACAAGGGAGTAGTGTCTCAGAGAAAAAATGCGAAAAGATTTTATATGGGGAAGAGGAGGAGGCAGAGGAGCGAGATAGAAAGAGAAAGAGAGAGAGAGAGAGAGAGAGAGAGAGAGAGAGAGAGAGAGAGAGAGAGAGAGAGAGAGAGAGAGAGAGAGAGAGAGAGAGAGAGAGAGAGAGAGAGAGAGAGAGAGAGAGAGAGAGAGGAGGTGACGAGAAAAAAGAGGTAGAGGCAAGAAATAGAAGAAACAAACAACTAAAAAAACAACAAATATTTTTGCTTTTTATCAGATTTTCTGGGCACAGATAGAAAAAATGAAAAAAAGGGATTTTCTCACCACAGAAATGACGGTTCCCTCCAGTCGTTCTGTCTTCGATTCTAAAACGAAAATATGACAGTAGACGGGAAGGCAAAGCAGATTTGATGTTCCTCGCCCCTCCCCCCCCTCGCCCTTCTACGTCGCCCCACAGAGGAGAGGTTCAGGTGTGGGGGCCCCAAAATATCCCAGTGTCCTATTTTTCACCAATCTGTTCTGCAACTGTCCTCCCTTTCCCCTAAGCCCCCGGAGGAAAAGGACATGTCCTTATATGGAGACAAACATGCAGAGTATAACTAAAGGTTGAATGAATTAATGGAAGAGAAGCGGAGAGGAGGTGGAAAGGGCACGGAGGAGACATTGAGGGAAGAGGGGGGAGCATGAGGAAGAGAAGGAGAATCATGAGGAAGAGAAGGAGTAGTGGGGATGATAGGGGGAGGGGAGGTCTGTGATGATTCACAAGAAACGAAACCGAAAGCGAAAGAGTACCAGATATGTCCCGGATCGCCGCAAAGGCGGGTTGCAGTCCAACGACTCAAAAAAAACGGAAAAAGTACCAGAGGTGGAAGAAGGAAAGAAAGAAAAAATCTGATGGACAAAGGAAATTTGTTGATGACGATGAGGTGGGTTGGGTGACCCCGTGGATGATCGAAGGATGATGGTACGTGAGCCCTTCCAGAGAGACGAATTGTTGTAATATGAATAAAAATTGGGATTATCAAGAAGTAAACATATAAGGAGTAGCATAGGTGGTCCCAACATGAGGAAGAGAGGGAAAATTTATAGGAAAGGAAAAGAGGAAAGGGTATTAGAGAGAACGAGAGGTAAGGGGAATGTGAGTAAAAAAGAGGGCGGATGGTAAAAGAGAAAAAGAGAAAGAAAGAGAGAGAGAGAGAGAGAGAGAGAGAGAGAGAGAGAGAGAGAGAGAGAGAGAGAGAGAGAGAGAGAGAGAGAGAGAGAGAGAGAGAGAGAGAGAGAGAGAGAGAGAGAGAGAGGCGAGAAGAAAGGCAATGGAAAAATAAGATTAAACTCAAGAAAATGAAACTGAAGATAAAGAATCACTGGAAGAAGAGAGGGTGGGAAGAACTACGTTGGAGAGAGGAAACGTCGCGCACGAGAGAGAAATGGCAAACGCGAAAAAATAAAAGAAATGCAAAGGCAAAGATAAATACATGAAGTAT
>NC_134778.1:79541624-79551624 GCF_046742065.1 Oratosquilla oratoria
GTAGACAGTATCCTTATAAATTGTGTAGACAGCAAGACTACACGTCATATGAGGAAGATTGACCACGCCAGTACCAATCATCACACAAGATTCGATTATAAGAAAACAAAAATTATAATCTTCTTTAAGGTATTATTTTCTATACCGAAATCACGATCTGGAAGCTTGCTGACCGATCGGGCTAGAGCGTCGCAAGTATCGAGTTGACGGTGGTTTGAATCCTGCCACGAGCGTGTTGGACCAAGGGCATGGTTCATTAAACTCCTCGCTACAATGTACTCTGTAAGGGGCATCGTCCTAGCCTCCGGATAGGGAGAGTTCTGGACGTTAAACAGAATCAGTCATACTCGAAATCACTTTGGCGAAGTCAGACACCTCATCTCAAAATAGAACAAGATATACAATACTTGAGTATAAAGTAAATTTCTTTGAGAAGATTATCAACTCAGGATTAGAAATAATGGCCACATGAAGTCAGGACGTAGATTTGACGTTGAAGTAGATAAAAACAATTTCCCAACCGCTTCGTCAACGAATAGATTAAATATAGACTAGAACGGAAACATAGAATAACCTTCTAACCAGGAGAATAAAAAGTCATTATTTCTAAGATGTTGTGATTTTTAATTTTTTTTTATACAGAAGATTAATTAAGGAAGCAGTAGAAAATTTTGGACTGTAAATATACAATAAATCAAGTTAAACAAAAAGGCTATTTTTTTTTTTTTTTTTTTTTAATATTCACACAATCTTGCCACATCTTCCACAGCAAAGACCCATTAGCTCCGACATGTGAAGTACCAAGCGATTACAAGGAATCAATACCAAAATTACTTTTTTTTTTCCCCAAAGAGCTACATCAAGGAAAAGGAGTAAATCAAGAGATTACAGATGATGTCATTTATTTGAGTCCTTCTGTTAACCCAAAATCAGGACAATCCTCTTAGCAGCCCTTCTTTATCTTCTTACATGGCCTTCTCCCCTTCCTCCTCCTCTCCCTCATGCCCCTCTTCCACCTCCTCCTCCTCCTCCTCCCCTTCCTCCTCCTCCTCGTCCTCTTCGTCATTTTCCTCCTCCTCCTCCTGCTCCTCCTCCTCCTTCTCCTCGTCCTCTTCCTCCTCCTCCTTCTCCTCGTCCTCTTCCTCCTCCTCCTCCTCCTCTTCCTCTGTCTATTACACCTCTACATCTGACTTCCCTATTACACCTCTACATCTGACTTCCCTTTCTGACACCTCTGACTTCCCTTTCTCCCTCACCGCTCCCTTTGTCACAGTTTAGTTTTGTTTTCTAATTTTTTGTGTCTGCGATTTTTGTTCTCTTCTAAAATTCCCGTGTCTCCTGCTAAATATATGTCTAGCTCTTGTACCCCATTTATCTTTGTAATCATTTTTCTTCTAAGTTTTCGTTTTTTATTGTCAGTGACCTTTTCACTCGCTCTTTTCTTTGTATGTATTTTAACATACATGTTTATCTAACTCCTGGTCTGTCTCTCTGTCTCTATGTTTCTCCCTGTGCCCCCTTCTTTCTTTCTCCCTCTCTCTCTTCCTCTCTCTCTCCCTCCCTCCCTCCTTCTCTTCCTCTCTCTCTCTCTCTCTCTCTCTCTCTCTCTCTCTCTCTCTCTCTCTCTCTCTCTCTCTCTCTCTCTCCCTCTCCTTCCCTCTCTATCTCTTTCTCTCTCATTCTCTCTGTTACTCCAACTAAATTGAATATATGAGGTATGTCATTAGAGAGAGGGAGAGAGGGAAAGAGAGAGAGGGAGAGAGAGAGAAAGGGGGAGAGAGAGAGAGAGAGAGAGAGAGAGAGAGAGAGAGAGAGAGAGAGAGAGAGAGAGAGAGAGAGAGAGAGAGAGAGAGAGAGAGAGAGAGAGAGAGAGAGAGAGAGAGAGAGAGAGAGAGAGAGAGAGAGAGGGAGGGAGAGAGAGAGGAAGAGAGGGAGGGAGGGAGAGAGAGGAAGAGAGGGAGGGAGAAAGAAAGAAGGGGGCACAGGGAGAAACATAGAGACAGAGAGACAGACCAGGAGATAGATAAACATGTATGTTAAAATACATACAAAGAAAAGTGCGAGTGAAAAGGTCACTGACAATAAAAAACGAAAACTCTCTCTCATTCTCTCTGTTACTCCAACTAAATTGAATATATGAGGTATGTCACTAGAGAGAGGGAGAGAGGGAAAGAGAGAGAGGGAGAGAGAGAAAGGGAGAGAGAGAGAGAGAGAGAGAGAGAGAGAGAGAGAGAGAGAGAGAGAGAGAGAGAGAGAGAGAGAGAGAGAGAGAGAGAGAGAGAGAGAGAGAGAGAGAGAGAGAGAGAGAGAGAGAGAGAGGAGAGAGAGAGAGAGACTTTTCTTTGTTTTGGGGCATTAGTCGTTCTCTTGGCTCACTAATGACCTGTCTTGTTCCGAAATTCGCAGTCTTATTCCACCCCGTCTGGAATTCCGTTCCGTTACCGAATAATACCTTACACCTCCTGACCCTACACACACACACACACACACACACACACACACACACACACACACACACACACACACACACACACACACACACACACACACACACACACACACACACACACACACACACACACACACACACACACACACACACACACACACACACACACACACACACACACACACACACACACAAACAACTCGATTCGATGGCGCATCACTTCGTGTCGGGCTGTCAGCAGAACTTTGTATCTCTATGTTCGTGCCCACGTGAACTCTGATTTATTTCCCAAATGCGACCGTCGAATACCACTCACCTTGACTGACCACGTGGATACTTAACAAAAGGAGGGAATTCGTTGGGCCGCAATTAGGCGCCTCGAGGCGTAAAACCCTTTCCGGGCCTATGCTGGCCCAGTCCACGTAACGGGATGTGTAAACACTTTGAAACCATGTTAATAACCTCTGTAGAATAGTTCCTCTTTGCGAAATCCTTAGCATAGGAGCTCATTGTCATGTCCTGGTCTTCCAAATTCCTTAGAATATTTTGTCTCTCCTTTCTTAATGGAAGCTTATTCTCTAACTAATATGTTCGTATTTCTTAATCTTCTCCTCCTTTGTTTCCTGTGTCTACGTCCTATTCTTCAGATCACTAACTCAAGTGCGCAACTCAAAACATACGTTCATAACCAATGAGATATGCATACATACAGAGAGGAAGAGAGAGAGAGAGAGAGAGAGAGAGAGAGAGAGAGAGAGAGAGAGAGAGAGAGAGAGAGAGAGAGAGAGAGAGAGAGAGAGAGAGAGAGAGAGAGAGAGAGACAGAGAGAGAGAGAGAGAGAGAGAGAGAGAGAGAGAGAGAGAGAGAGAGAGAGAGAGAGAGAGAGAGAGAGAGAGAGAGAGAGAGAGAGAGAGAGAGAGAGAGAGAGCATAAGAATGAAGGAGACTGCAAGAAACAATAAGGCCTACAGTAGGCAGTTCCATGTCCCTTACCATGTGCCACCCCTAATCTTATCTTAAAACAACCGAGAGTTTCAGCACTTACTAGAGGGTCACAAAGTTTATTCCATTCGTTAACCAATCTGTTGGTAAACCAATTCTTATCTATTTCCTTCTTGCCCCTTTTCTTCCCATTTCCATACATTCCAGACCAGCCTTCCAGCTCCAAACCTCTTCCTTTCCTGGTCCCTCCTCCGCACAAAAGAACCAAAATCATTTGTCCTTTTTACTGTTCATATTCCGCTTGGATTACTTTCTTTGTTTCTTGTGCCCTCATTACCAGGGGCCGGCCCTAAACATTCTCAAGTCTTGGTCTTCCAACCCCTCTTCCTCTCCTTCACGCACGCACGCACACACACACACACACACACACACACACACACACACACACACACACACACCTCTTCTTCTTCTCTTTCTCTCTTTCCTCCTTCCTCTTCTTCTTCCTCTCCTTCACACACACACCTCTTCTTCTCCTTCTCTCTTTCCTCCTTCCTCTTCTTCTTCCTCTCCTTCACGCATACCTCTTCTTCTTCTCCTTCTCTCTTTCCTCCTTCCTCTTCATCTTCATTTCCTTCACACACACCTCTTCTTCTTCTCCTTCTCTCTTTTCTCCTTCCTCTTCTTCTTCCTCTCCTTCACACACACCTCTTCTTCTTCTTCCTCTCCTTCTCTCTTTCCTCCTTCATTTTCTTCTTCCTCTCCTTCATATACACCTCTTTTTCTTCTCTTTCTCCCTCTCCTTTTTATTCCTCTTTCTTCCTCTCCTTCTCCCCCTCCTTCTCTTTCTCCTTCTCCCTCTTCCTCTCATTCTTCCTCTCCTCCTTCCTCTTCTTATCTCCCTTCTTCTCTCTCTCATTCTCTTTCTCCCTCTCCCTTTATATCTCCCTCTCCCCCTTCCTCTCCTTCTCCTTCTTCTTCTGCTCTCATTATTAAGAACGACAATTATCCATTTGCCTCTTGGTCTTATTTTTCCTCTGCCTCTTCCTCTCCCTCCCTCCCTACCTCCTCCCCTTCTCTTTCTTACGCTCTTTTTTGTTTCCCACGTCATATCTAGCATATATTTCTCCTCGTCCCTTCTCTCTTTAGTATTGAGTGTTTAGGACGAGTTAAAGCACCAAATGAACCCGTCTCACTCATTTTGGAAACTATCCTGCAATTTCTTTTTCCTCCCTCCCCTCTTCTTCATTCTCCTCCTCCTTATTCTTCCTTGTCTCTTCCTCCTCCTCTTCTCCTTTCTAACATTTTCCTTATTTTCTTCAAGCTACAACAGAAGACCTTTGGGTCGTCTTTAAAGAGGCTAAAGAGGCCATACAGAGTAATAAACATAAAATAAGAATATAAGGAAATAAGAATCATACATAAACACACACACACACACACACATATATATATATACATTATATATATATATATATATATATATATATATATACGCACATATACATATACTAGTACATATTAGTAAAAATAAACAATACAATCAATTTGATTCGGTTACTATAATTCATTATCCAAGTGTTTAGCAAATTGAATTTTATAGTTCCAGATATACAGCATGCGATCCAATCTGCGGGAAGTTGATCAAATTACGCGGTTGGTGAAGTTGTTTCAACCTACATCTCCACTGATTCAGTTACCCTCCCTCCCATTTTTTTCTTCTCTTTGCTCTCTCTCTCTCCTCCACTCTCTCTCTTTTTATCTTTCAAATTCTCTCTCTCTCTCTCCTATAGTGATATCTGTTATGATATTTTCATTCTTTACCTGCATCGTTATCTATCGTGTTTCCTGAAGACTTTCACCCTCTTTCTAGACTTTTATTCCAGCATTCCCCACCCTCGATTTTTCTACAATTCTTTCTTCTCTATTCATCATTACAAATCTTTTCTCCGTCATCCTTCCTCTGATTCTTTCAGGGTTAAAATGCGTAATGACCTCAAAAAGAAATAACTTGATTTTCTTGTTATGAAAATATCTTGTCGTTTCTCATTACAATTTAAGTTTGCCATAAAAACAGGACTAATTTTTTCCAGATTGCTATTCAACATTGAATCTATTTCCAAGAGTTTTCGCGTGATTAATTTCGTATCTATCTCACGACAAATATTCATGTAGCCAAGGTAAAATACAATTTTTATTTGGTATACGTAATGCCAACTATATTTACTAATCAGGACTCAATATCCAATTATTATATAATTCCAAATAACCTGAAATATGCTTCAATTATATCATAGAAAGACTCAATGGGCAATGCTGTTAAATACACAATATTTTCAGATTATCTTTATGAACAGTCTTTAACTTATTTGAGAACTACGAGTATAATTTTTTTCTGATGGTTTGGTAATTTTATTACAATTCAAAAACTCAAAGATAGACATCAATATGGTTTCAAAATCATGTACTCAAATCTCACAAAAGGAATGAACATAATGTATTTTCTTTGTCGAATGAAAAGAAAAAATCAAATGACGTCATATATATATATATATATATATATTTTTTTTTTTTACAAATTTCGAGAAGACAAAATCAAAACAGATTTCGTTCTCCCGACGAACACGTGCGAACTGAAAGAATCAAACTTGTTCAATGAAATCCAACATAGCTTCTCACTTGACACCATTCTACAAACCCGAAACAGACCCCCAAACACAAAATTAAAATTTTCACTTCATCTTTCGATCCGATTCGGCTTAATATCACGAACTCACCCTATCAGGAGGCTAGGACTGTGCCCTTTACAGAGGACGTTATAGCGTAGAATTTACTTAACCATGCCCTTGGTCCAACTCGTTGGTGGCAGTGGCGAGCTACTGTCACCTCGACCTCCGCTGCATGTAGCGACGCTCTAGCCCTCGGCCAGTGAGCATCCTTCATTCTTTAAAAAATAAATAGATAAGTAAATAAAATAAATAAATAAATAAATCGAACGGTACGCTAAGCGATAATGGACCGACATCGAACTGCAAGATTTCATGATTTCTTCTTCGAGCAAAATCAATGTTATGAATCTCCACGGGCATGACCTGCCCTTGGTTCCAAAAAAAATCTTTTTAGAGAAGTTATACTCGGACGTGAAATACTGTTTGTATATCTACTATTTCAAACCTATTTCACATCATCGTCTCTTACTTTTCATACAGATTATCACAGGTTCCACGTTTTATACTACTACAGTATCTAGTTACATATTCTAATTAAAGTTAACTAGAATATGTACTCAACCACAAAAGTAAACAAATAAAAGAATAAATAAATAAATGAATAAAGATAATACATATGTAAATAGATTGAGCAAACAATTAACATAAAACCTAATGCAGACCTTCAAAGAGAAATAATCAGAAATTATCCCCAATAGTTTCACATAAATTGTTTTTCTTCAGTGTTGTGTTACAAGGAAATGTTTGGTTTTAATTGTAACACACTGGAACTCCTAATCAATAATCCTGAAGTATAATATTTCCATACCAATAAACCATTTAGTTTTTCTATTCATTATTAATTTTGAGCAAAACAGTCCGGGAAAATATAAATTAACTTTTAGCCTTGAGACCTAGGGATACGAGACATGATAGCCACCAGTGCAATGGTACTGTATATTTACAATGAGAAAGCAAAGCAAGATTTGTATCACTAATCCTTTTCATATGTTTGCATTGTATTTGTATTGGATGGGGCTACGAGATCTTTTTCTGAGATATCAAGGGTTACGGGCACTGAAAAAGGTTAATAACCATTGGTTTAGGGTGATTAAACCCCGGTGATACACTGGTTAATCTACTTATCACAAGATTACTGTGACTTCCAAACGGAGAAGTCGTCAGTTCTGAACTCCTCTGGCCCCTCCGGTCTGAAGCCAATAGCTCGACTCTCGTCAACTGTGTCAGCAAATTCCCCGATGATTTAAAATGGCAACTGGCAACGAAATGGTCAGAGAAGACACCACATGAGGATGAAAACTTGAATAAAAGTATTCTTAATAAAGCTTTCATCCTTATATGGCGTCTACTCTGACCAGCAAATTCCTTACTTGAAGATTTTGCTATATGTGAAACATTAATCATTACAGCTACCTTTCTTGAAGCATTCTTTGTTGTTCACTGGGTTTCCAAAATATACAAATAAATTCGCAAACAACACAACTTTACCCCGATATGAACTGATACCTCTTATCTAATCCTGCGCTAAATATTTAGGGCAGAAAAATATAAAGAGAGGATGGGAGGTGTCACTGGGACCTCTGTTCCACTCCCCCCTCCCGTCTCCCTATCCAACTCCCCTCTCCTCTCCTTCCTTCCACCTCCCACAAATCCCCATCTTGACTGGGATAGGTAATTTGACTTGGTTGTTAATCTGGTTCGATAACTTGATTGGTAGTAAAATTCAGACTGGTATCCAAAACACAACCTTTTCATTAGTGTCATGGACTGGACTCAGTTAGTGCTTTAGACCCTACCTTAAGAAATAAATGAATAGAATAAGAAAATAAATTAGAATTGATAAATAACAATGACTGCGTTATTTTCACAAGAAAAAGAAATCCACGGGCTCTTACTTTCATTCATTTTTCTTACCAGCACCTAACTCGACCTTTCCATTTATTTTATAGTCACTTTCATTATCAACTTCACAACGAATTTAATTCTCACTCATTATTTCCAGGTCCCATTAAATTATATCATTTTTTCCAAACAAACTCACTTCTCTCTTTTGGTCGCTTTCAAATTACGGTTGGATTTAATGATTCTCTTCCTCTTCATCCTAAGAAGAAGGCGCCTAGCTGCGGCCGGAGCCGTCACCGTTACCCTGTTATGCGCTTGGACTCCTGTGACAGGTAACAGTCATTGCTGGGAATTGGAGAGAAGTGCGGGATTCGAACCCTTAAATAAGCGAATGCGATATCAACACGCTTCCGATTAAGCCAACAGCGCACAATCCTCTTAACAATACTTAAATTTTTTATTTAATTCCTTTATCATATTTCTGTCATCATTATCTCCAATTCTGTCTTTCCTTCTAGTCCCTTTCTATTCCTCGTAACATTTTTTTCTTAAAGCTAACTTTCTCCTTCTCTTTCGTAGTTTCTTTGTTTTCACACATTCCTTGTATTATTGTTACCTTTATCATATTAATATAAAAACTTAATTCCCAAAATTTTTCTGCCGAGTCCATTCCTGGTGTCTATATTCCCTCTCTTACATTTGTTTTCTTATTTTCATCTTCTTGTCTGTTTCGTTTATTCCTGTACGTTCTTGTTTTCTCTTCCATTTCTCCGTAGTTGTTCCACCAATTGTTATCATTCCATCCATGGTACATGGTTATGTCTACATGCACGACTGCACGGCTTGACAGCGTAGTGGTACCGTTCGTAACAGCTAATCCAGCGGTCCGGGTTCGATTCCCGCCCAGGGCTAAAATAATTTCAGAAATGCTGCACTCACCTTTCGTGGACAAGTTTTGTGCGTATGAGTGTGAGTGCGAGTGCGAGTGTGTGTGTGTGTGTGTGTGTGTGTGTGTGTGTGTGTGTGTGTGTGTGTGTGTGTGTGTGTGTGTGTGTGTGTGTGTGTGTGTGTGTGTGTGTGTGTGTGTGTGTGTGTGTGTGTGTGTGTGTGTGTGTGTGTGTGTGTGTAAGGTCACAGCATTCCCCATAGATCGGGCATCTACGAGTTCTGAGCTCTCATCCGGGAGGGTAATAACTGTCGATCACGAGTCAAACACGTGACTCAAGACATTACCAATAAATCTTTTCTTGATGATTTGATGCATTTTTATACACAACAACACTTTTCTTGCAATTATCATTATCCTTTGCAAACTCAACTTTATCAAAGCAACAAAACAAAACACTTGTATACATCAGATATATTTTGAGTTACGTATGGATGTTCAGGGAAGTACAGTTTCTGACATAATCCCTTCCATATACCGAAGGAAGCGGACAGGTAAACAGAACATAAACAGAAATTAAAAAAGAAATGACTGAATCACGAACAGGCTCATATGTATTCATACATAGACACAGGCGCTTTCTCGTAAATATCTTTATGCTGTCATAAACTTTGACATAAATAACATATAATCTATTCTTCTTTTTCTTTTATCCTTTTTTCCTACCCTTCTTCCTCTTCCTCTTCGTCATTTAATTTTTTAATTCCTTTTCCTTCAAGATTTTATTTTGTTTTCATGTTTATATTGTCAGCAAGTCCCCCTAAGAAAGAAGGCGAAGAGCCTACACTTTGAGTCTTGTAACTGCGGCCGAAGCCGTCAGATTTGACCTGTTATGCGTTTGTACTGCTGGGGTAGATAACAGTCACGATTGGGAACCGAAGAGGCGTGTGGGATTCGAGCCCACACCTAATAAAACGCGAGGCCAGCACGCTACCGATTACGCCACCAGCTCAGTGATTACTTAAGTGAATATTTTCACTCTTTAATGTATCTGTAAGTCCCAAGTTTCCAGCACATTTGTTCTTTTTCATTTCTTCTTTTTCTTCTTCGTCCCTGCTTCTTCCTTTCCTCCTCCTTCCTTTCCTATTTCACTTAT
>NC_134778.1:79556624-79574124 GCF_046742065.1 Oratosquilla oratoria
CAGCAGTAGTCAACTAACATTCCTGCATTCCAAAATCCTTGATACCGTTGTTCCATTGATGCAATATCTTGATGGAAGCGTTCCCCTTGCTCATCAGATACTGCCCCAAGGTTTTCTGGAAAAAAGTCCAGGTGTGAATCAAGAAAATGTACTTTCAGTGACATCCGACAGCCCATTGCAGCATAGGAGTCTAGAAGACATTTCACGCCATTTCTAAACTCTGGAGATTTCTTGTTGCCTAGGAAGTTTTCACAGAGCCATTTGAAAGATTCCCAGGCTTTAAGCTCAGTCTCATCCAGTGTTGTGAGGAAGTTGTTGTCCTTCAGGAGTTCCTTTATCTGCGGACCTACAAATACGCCTTCCTTCAGTTTTACCTCAGTGATTTTTGTAAACTTAGCCTTCACGTATTCAAAACTTTCAGAGTTTTTCCTGGCAAGTGTCTTCACGAATTGTTTCATGAGGCCAAGCTTTATGTGAAGAGGGGGAAGGAGAACATTTTCTGGGTTTACAAGTGGCTTACTCTGGACGCTAGAAACCCCCGGTTCATATGATTTTCGCAGGGGCCAGCTATCTAAAATCATAACGATGAACATGAAATTACATAATGTACACAATTGGTTATGAAATGCCAATCAGAACTTGCCTGTATAAGACGATTACATGTAGCGATGATCCTGATCGGCGTTATATGCCTCTCTTATCTCATCAGAAAAATTGTGCCTGATAGAAGGAAACCGATTACATTTTCGAAATCAGCGGACAAAACTACATATTAAACACCACATAAAATCCCTGATGAAAAATTATCTGCATTTTTGCTCTTCAACAGGTTTCCAAAATTTCTTTGTTTGATTTCTTCTGTAATTTAAAAAATAATCTATCCTTTCGGCTACAGTTTCATTATCTGCATTTTTGCTCTTCAACAGGTTTCCAAAATTTCTTTGATTTCTTCTATAATTTAAAAAATAATCTATTGTTTCGGCTAGTTTCATTATCTGCATTTTTGCTCTTCAACAGGTTTCCAAAATTTCTTTGTTTGATTTCTTCTGTAATTTAAAAAATAATCTATCCTTTCGGCTACAGTTTCATTATCTGCATTTTTGCTCTTCAACAGGTTTCCAAAATTTCTTTGTTTGATTTCTTCTGTAATTTAAAAAATAATCTATCCTTTCGGCTACAGTTACATTATCTGCATTTTTGCTCTTCAACAGGTTTCCAAAATTTCTTTGTTTGATTTCTTCTGTAATTCAAAAAATAATCTATCGTTTCTGCTAGTTTCATTATCTGCATTTTTGTTCTTACTGAAATTTTCTTTATCCTCGTGGTTTTTCTAGTGCACCAGGTGGCTTCCCACGATCCAATAATTCTATAATCCATTTTCTATTCCGTTCCTCCATTCAGATACTAAATGCATCTCTTAGTATTTGACGAATTCTAGTTCTCTCAAATTACATTTCTTAAGAATACTATGTAATGGTCTTCCATCTCTTCCTACATGCAGTTCCTCGTTTTTATTGTTTCACCAATTATTAATGCCATTTTTTGCAATTCTTTTCCAATATCTTTAATCTATTCATTATCTGGAAACATGATGTGGTTTATCTTTTATCATTTACTCCCTCCTTCGTTGTCTTTTCCTTCAATGTCCTCGTAACTTCACTCATGCGTATACTAAACAATGACGGTGACTTTGGACTGTCACTATGGTCTACCTAGGACATCACCCGCTCGCGCAGGATCGGTTTTTGTGGAAAGGGAAGAGAAGTCTTTAGGGCAATGGGATGATAGTCGTGTATAAAAGGGGGCTATTGTCACTCAGCGCTTTAAGGGATATTGTTATCATGGTGACATTACACATCCATGCTTTGGTCCTTTTCACTCTCTCATTCTCCTTTCTGTATACTCTCACACGTACTCCACAAACACGCTCTTTAATGCCCTCATGAACCCTTCCCCCCTTTATATACCTTCATTATCTTCTACATTGCTCCTCTATTCACCCAAACAAGTATTTTTGACAATACATGGACACCCCGAGCGTCTAACTTCCGTCCTTGAGCTTTTCCTTTAATAGCTTTTCAACTCTACTCAAGTTTCTATCACAACTTTTGTTGTCTAAACTACCTTTGACTTGAATGTCCTGCTCTTTATATTTTCCAATTTCAATGGTGTTTCTTTAGATATTCTATAGTAAAAAAGAATCCTCTCTTTCGAACAACTGCTTTCTTACCTTCTTTTCTGCTGTTTCATTTGATCATTGCGTCCACTTTTTATTATTATTCTTGGTACAATATCATAAATATTCTTCCTCCCCTTCCGATCATCAAATACTCAACTGGCGTTTTCATATCATTAACCTAATAAATGTCCACAAACTTGTGGTGCAATAAATTGAATACAGACAAACCTGACATACACACACGTTCAACTTATCATTCCTTTTCATTGTCAATCATTAATGAATTACTATCATGCCTCATCATTCTCTGGTTCATTCCTACTTGGGTCCAGTTGTTCATTTCCTCTCTAAACTCTATACTCTCCTCTTCCACCTCCTCCGTATTTTTCTTCCTCCTCAATTATTTTCTAAACATTTGCGTGCATCGCTCCGTGTCGCTCTTCCATTCTCCTCCGCCAACTTTGTCCTTCCTTGACCTTTTCTTTTCTCTTTGTTTATTTTGTTCTTTTCATTACACCATTTATATTCTTTACATGATTTCCACTTGTTCACCTGCGCCTCTGATTGTTCCATCTGGAGTTGTTTTCCGCAGAACTCTTGTTCTTCTTGTTATCGCTAAGTCTCCGTTTTCTTTCATCTGGTAGTATTGCGGCTCTGGATCTGGCAGAGCCTTCGTCATTTCTCGCCTTTCAGCGCTTCCCATTGACGCTCTTACAAGCACCTCTCCTACCAGTCTCCATCTCCCTCACCTTTTTATTATATTTCCAATTATCTATTTCCATTTATTTCCATTGATTTACGCTGGTTCTTGACCATGTTCTTTACCCTCTTCGATCATCTTTCCATATAGGAATTAACTCCTCTCTTGCATTCAAAAAACATACTTAACTCTAAATGGCGGACCATGACGACTTTACCTATCTTAACCAATTTTTTTTTTTCTGAGTTAACATTGTTATCACTATTTCCAATTAATTTCCAATTCATTTATCTTTCTTTTCCTTAACCTTACGTCTTCTCCCTGAAAGACATCTTCGTTTCCTTGCAAATTCCTTTCTCTTTTCTTGTAACTTCTTTTGCTAATTCTCTTCCTATTCTTTCTTATCACGATTCTTTTTATTACAAATAATTTTTTATTTTCCCATTTCTCTGTATCAAACTTTGTACCTTCTGCCAAATATTCTTGCCTTCTTCCTAGTAACTTGTCTTATATATTTCTTACTGATTACATACAGTATATATTACATACATTACATATTCATAAGGATGCTTGCAGGCCGAACGGGTTCGAGCGTCGCTACTTGCGGCGGAGGCCGAGGTAACGGCAGTTCGAGCACTGCCGCCAGCGAGTTGGACAAAGAGCGGGGTCTATTAAATTCTACGCTACAAAGTCCTCTGTAAGGGGCAACGTCCTAGCCTCCCGATACGGGTAGTTCGCGACGTTAAAACATACCATCTAATCATCACATACTGATATACAAGGGCAATGCATGCAAACTGAAGTATTTTTGGTCCATAACAGGGACGAATTTTCGAAAAAGAAAGCATGTGAAAGACATTACAGCATATTGTCAAGACGTTAACATTAAGTGAATCTCTAAGCTTCAGATGACACTACATTCCACCTCAACATATATATGTTTTTTGTTCTTCTATTTTTCATTTTCTCCCATTTACTTTGGTAAATGCCACTTCTTCTTGCTCTCCTTTCCCTTTCTATAAATTTTGCCAAATTTCCCTTTCAATGTTGATTTTTTATTACATACATATACCAAAGGCTTTTACCCCCTTATACGGGGGGTAGCCAAAAAGAAAAAGGCATAGAAACCACTCCCACCCATTCCATTTCCTATATATTCCACTCCCCTCCATCCTCCTCTTATCTTGGCACCTCCTGGATGACGGGTCATCCCTGCATCCTGTCCACTGCCCTGGGTCAGAAGCAGTGTCGCAAGACACAGCACATCCACAGCAAGGCCGCTTCATAAATTCAGCGACCCCCCCCCCCTCTCCGTCCCCTCATGCAGAAAAGGAGAAGACGGGAGGAAATCCCTTCGGGCTGCGTAATTTTTTTTTTTCTCATACATACTTCCTCACCCCCATCTCTCACCCACTCCCCCTCATGCATGACAGCATCATCCGTACACAACCCCTCTCCATTCACCCCTATCATCTGTCCTCTCCCGTCCTTCCTCCACAGACATTCCTCTCTTTTGTAATGCCCCTTTCACCCCATCCATCCATCTCATCCTGGGACGCCCCCTCATATTCACAGTAAATATTATTCCTTTTTTTCTTTTCCTTTTTACTCTCTCCCTCCTACTCACGATTTATTCTTACTTATCATCTTCCTCTTCCTAATCTGCTCATCTTCCTTTTCCTCTTTTGGCCATTTTTCTCCACCTCCGCTTTCCCCCCAGTTTCTTCACTTCTTCCAATTAATGCACGCTTTAAAAGTGTTTTCCATCCTCTGCCTTCATATCGGTCTTAATCAACTTTTCCTTCATTTACCTTCTCTCTTCTCGTTTCCCTGAATGAGGCGAGAGCTAACATCAGTCCGCTGCTTCAGACCCTGATCTTTCTTCCCCTCCCCTCCCCTCCTCTCCTCTCCTCTCCCCTCCCCTCCTCTCCACTCTTCTTATCAAGTTTACAAACATTGCTTGGACAATTATTTGTCTTTCTTTAATACCTCCAGATAGATTATACCTTTTTTTCCCTTTACGTTTTCTTGATATATTTCACTGTTTTTTTAAAGTCTTCTCTGATGTTGCCGTTGTTGTCGTCTTGTTTTTATTTCACGTTCTTCCTCTTTCTCCGTCTCCTTCACTTCTTTCAACCTGTTTCCAAACAACTACGAATTCTTTATCCACCTTCCTATTCCTTTTCTTCGAATTCGCAATTCTATCTCCTCCTATGCACCTTGATTCTTCTCTTCTCTCACTTCTCGTTTCCAAAGATCTTTTCCTTCCACCAATTCACCTCCTTCTCTTCCCTTTACCTTTCCTTCTTTATCAAATCCTTTGCCTCTCACCCATTCCAGTCCCTCCCACATCTTTCCTTTATTTTTTATTTTCTTTTCTCTTCGATTTTCCCTCCTCTCTATCCTCTTCCGCAACTCACACTTTTCTTTCCAATGACCAATGCACAAGTTCATTAATATTCTTCCTCCCCTTTCAACATCAATCCTCCCTTATCCCCCCTCCCCCGTCTATTATCATTCCCATATTCTTGTTCTTCTCCAATCCTCGTTTTTGGCTATTCCCCGCGTCTTTGTTTTCCCTCCTCCTTCCTTCCTTCCCCCCTTCCTTCCGTTCTTTCTCCCAACTCACTGTTCTTCCTGCGTGCGGACGTGCGCGCCGACACAGAAGATGAAGAGCCCCTTGGCTCGAGAACGCCCTTGTGAACAAGCAACCTGGGTGGTTATGAGCACGCATGAAAATATATACAAACACAATTACAGCTGTATTACCAAGGGGGGAACACGTCAAGGCGTGTACGTCTATTGTAACAAAAAATGGATATACAGTACATACAGTACATACATACATACATGCACACACACACACACACACACACACACACACACACACACAATGTATGTATATAATATATATATATATATATATATATATATATATATATATATATATATATATATATATGTGTGTGTGTGTGTGTGTGTATAACATAAAAAGATAAGAATGAAGGAGACTGCAAGAGACCATAAGTCCTACACTAGGCTGTTCCATGTCCATTACTGTCTGTCATCCCAATCCATAATGTTGTCTAACATTTTCTTAAAACAACCGATAGTTTTAGCGCTCACTACATAGTTACTAAGTCTATTCCATTCGTTGACCACCCTATTAGTAAACCAATTCTTGCCTACTTCCTTCTTAGATCCAATTTTGTCCAACTTAGATACATTACTGCGAGTCCTGCCCTGTTGGCTTAATATGATGACCTTGTTTGCGTCACCCTTGTTAAAGCCTTTGATCCACTTAAACGCCTCTACTAGATCACCCTGCACTCTGCGTCTTTTCAGAGAGTGTAAGTTAAGGTGCCCAAGCCTCTCTTTGTAAATTAAATAAATCTTAGCCCATGTATCGTTTTGGTCATTCTCCTCTGTACTGATTCTAGCGAATTGATGTCCATTCTATAAGACGGAGACCAAGAATGTACCGCATTGTCAAGGATGGGTTTAACTAACGCTAGATAGAATTTTATAATTACCTCTGCAATTCTATATGCAACCGTCCTCGCAATGAAACTTAATGCTCTGTTAGTTTTATTCCTGGCGCTAATGCACTGTTTCCTGGATCTAAGGTCAGGACGCACTAGAACTCCCAAGTCTCTCTCGCACTCAGTTTTCTCCAAAAACGTGTTATCTAAGCTATATCTGTTTTTGGGGTTGTGTAGCCATACGTTTAACACGCTGCACTTTGCGATATTGAAGTCCATTTGCCATTTCATCGACCATGTGAACAATTTGTTAAAGTCATCCTGCAGAATCTCGGCGTCGTCTCTTGACCTAATTAGGTGTCCTATTTTAGTGTCGTCCGCGAACTTATCAACATCACTATTAATCCCATTTTCCAAGCCGTTTATGTATATAATGAACAATAAGAGACCTAAAGCCGAGCCCTGGAGAACTCCACTAGAAACACTCTCCCATTTGTATTTTACACCATTTATGGTGACCCACTGTTTTCTGTCACTGATCCAAGCTCTAATCCATTCTAACTCTTTTCCTCCTATGCCATGGGCTTTGATTTTTAGTAGTCTCTGGTTGGGCACCTTGTCGAACGCTTTGCTAAAGTCAAGGCAAATAACATCGTAACTATCACTGTTATCTGACACCTTATATACATTAGTGTAAAAAAAAAGAATATTAGTCACACATGACTTACCCTTGGAGAAACCACGCTACGAGTCACGAATCAAATTATGTCTCTCGGTGTGATCTCTGTGTCTATTAACTATTATTGATTCAAGCATTTTACCTATAACTGATGTCAAACTGATTGGTTTGCAGGTGCTTATAGATGATTTATCTCCCAGACAGACGATATATATATATATATAATATATATATATATATATATATATATATATATATGTGTGTGTGTGTGTGTGTGTGTGTGTGTGTGTGTGTGTGTGTGTGTGTGTGTGTGTGTGTGTGTGTGTGTGTGTGTGTGTGTGTGTGTGTGTGTGTGTGTGTGTGTATTCCACCTCCCAAATCACCTCACCTCGCTTCTGTTTACATGTGTTCGAAAGTGAGCATAACACCCTTAGTCACAGTCATGAGGTACAAATCCTGTACTGTTCTCCAGCGGACAGGCCGTACCTGCAGTGAAACTTGAAGAGTGATAACGATTAGAGTGGCATTTACTATTAATCTGAGTCGTTTCATCTGAGCCATTTATCCATTACGATCATCCTGAAACAGAATTTGTTTGATCATAACATTTCTCAAAAATGTACGTCTACTGTTTCACAATGTATCGACGTAAAATTCGGTTCTTTCGTGTGTGTCCCTGACCACAAATAATAGGAACATGAGGAACTAGTTCAGCAATGAATTATATGACGTCATCTTAACCATTACAGGGGTTGCAAATCATACCAAATGGTGAAACTAATTAAGGCTTAATCACATGTTCTTACTGTGAAGTGGGTATCCATTCATTTTTTTTCTATTCTAATTTATTTTGCATATTTGAATACATACGACTATGAAATAAGACTGCAGCTTTTTGTCTTTAACAATGGTAACTAATTATTGATAATTCATTTTCTTCTCTCCATTAAAAGTATGTACTAAAATGTGATCTAAGGATGTATAGCCTCGGAAGATATTCTGTAGATGGACCTATTCCAATATATATATATATATATATATATATATATATATATATATATATATATGTATATATATATATATTTTTATATATATATATATATATATATATATATATATATATATATATATATATATTCACGTCTGAATTAACACTAGTAATAATAATAAAAATCTAACTAATTCAAAAAAGAACATCTTACGGTTGGAGTAGGAGACAACCTTTCAGATAAAAAGATAAAAAGATTAACTATTCTTGGTATCTTAACATCCGACCTAGTTATGGACAAAAAGGTTTCCTGTCGGTATGCTCTTCTTCTGTAACTCTTTTAAGATAAAGATGTACCCTATCATGTTTATCAATCAATCTAGTACCGAAAAAGGTAACAAGGTCATTAGCAGAGATGGACAAGGCAAGCTTAACAATATAAAGAGGAATGATTCAACCTACGTTGAGAATAGAGAGGATCTGTCAAATCTGATAATACCATGCCAAGCAACTGCCAAAATGGTTAGACTAAATGAAATCTAATAAAATTAACCTGGTTTGTATTAGCATACAAAACTGAATCATGGAAGACTTGTGGACAGGAAACTGCAGAATGGCGGAGGTAGAAAGTTTAAGATATCTTGGAGCAACAGTCGCAAAAGAAAACGACATGAAGGAAGAAAATCGATGTTGTTTTCGCTTGATGTCGGTAATAAAACGGAGAAATGTATCTAGAGCCGCAAAAAATGGAAATATATTACTAGATCTGCAGCACTATTACCCTGTGAAATTTGTAGTTTGGCAAAACAACAAGCACAGAAAGTGTTAGTATTTGAGAATACCATCCTTAGAAGGATTACAGGGCCAGTATTCGATAGAGAAGAAAATAGATGGAGAGGAAGATATAATGTAGAATTAACAGAGATGACAGAACAAGAAAAAATGTGATTAAAAGAGCGAAATTAAGATTGGTAGGTCATGTGGCAAGGAGAATGATGATGGTGGGAGTGGGTCAGGGAAGAATGCCTCAAATATGTCCCAGAAACAGATGGATTATTTTCTTTTTCTTTTTCGTTATGCCTTTATGCATGTAATGAAAAACCAATTTTACGTTCATTTGCAATTCATAAGTCTCTCTCGTTATTCTCTATATATGATTCCCCGGCAACCTATCAGCCCTCATTACAACTCCTTAATCCTTCTCCTTTCCCTTTCTGATAAATTAATTTCCTACTTCATAATTTCTCGAAGGTTTCCTTTAGCTCCGGTCCATCTCAAAGATTTTACTTTTCTTTGCACTGAATTTCATCTTCTCCAGTCATAAACCTCAGGTAGGTTTTCATGTAACGATTAACAATCCTTTTGACCTTTCACTCTTTTCATGATCTTGGGATGAAATGAGATTGCGAACCTGTTTATTCTATTCTTTGTAATCATCTTCTGTCGTTAGCTTGAATTTCTCCTGTCGTTAGCTTGAATGAACCTAAAATGCATTTCGATTGGAAGGTCCCTTAACCTCATCAATGCGGTGACAAGATGTCTTGTCATTTGGTCAAATAAAACAAAAAATCATAAAACACCAAAATGTTTGATCAAACACCAGAAAAATATGACGTCAATCCTCGCTTCGCTCGCAGCGAAGCGAGGACTGACGTCATATTTTTCTGGTGTTTGATCAAACATTTTGGTGTTTTATGATTTTTTGTTTTATTTGACCAAATGACAAGACATCTTGTCATCGGAGTTGAATGGGTTAACCTCATCAATGCGGTGACGCCCTTGAATGAAATGTTCTATTCTGGCCAAGAAACGTACCTTTTTCTATATAACTGGGAATATACACCAGGGAGAGCGTTACTCCACTCACACGCTGCTGTCAGTCACCACGGTCTCTCCGAGCAAGCTCCCATCCAGACACCCTTCCATCCTTCCCACTCCAAAGAACTCTCGACAGGTTCGATCAACTCGTCCCCGGGCATGCATTCTGCGGTCGTCCCCTTCTTCGTATCCTCCATCGAGAATGGTCTCTCGTGGAGACAGGAACCCTGTGAGCCTGATCAACATCAGGACAACGTGCTACATGCCCATATAACCGGAATTGACGTTCAAGAATTATATTACTGATATTCAGTGCCAGAACTGAGCCTTGTGGTACTCCACTGTAGTTCTTACAAAGGATTACAAAGGATTACAAAGGCGGAGCATACCGACAGGAGACCTTTTGATCCATATCTAGGTCGGATGCGAAAAAAAATCATATTAATAATAAAATAATAAATAAAAACTATAATAATGTAAATAACAAATAAAATACACAAATAAATGCATAGGTATAGTTAAATAATAAACAAACAGGTAAATAGTAAACAATAACAAACTGACACATAACCAATAATAAATGGAAATCAGACAGACAAAAGATAACAAAACAAAAACAAATAATATAAGATAGATTATAATCATTACAGCATCTTACTTAGGTATTTATCTAAATGATTCTTAAAGCTTCGAACTGAACTACATTGCACTACCTGTGCAGGAAGTTTATTCCACTCATTAACTACACGGTTGGCAAAGTTGTTTCTACCCACTTCCAAATTGAATCTATTTCACCACTATTCGCATACGTCTGTTATTTTGATTTTTTTTTTTACAAAGGATTACAAAGGCGGAGCATGCTGACAGGAGACCTTTTGATCCATATCTAGGTCGGATGCGAAAAAAAAATCATATAATAAAATAATAAATAAAAACTATGATAATGTAAATAACAAATAAAATACATAAATAAATGCATAGGTATAGTTAAATAATAAACAAACAGGTAAATAGTAAATAATAATAAATTGACATATAACTAAAACTAAATTAAAATCAGACAGAAAATGATAAAACAAAAACCAATAATTTAAGATAAATTAAAATCATTACAGCATCTTACTTAGGTATTTATCTAAATGATTCTTAAAGCTTCGAACTGAACTACATTGCACTACCTGTGCAGGAAGTTTATTCCATTCATTAACTACACGGTTGGCAAAGTTGTTTCTACCTACTTCCAAATTGAATCTATTTCCGGACAGTTTGAGACCATTGTTTCTTGTCTGATTCTCATTCAATGTGAAAATTTTGTCACTTTTGATGTTGTCAATTCCCTTTAGAATTTTAAAGACCTGTATCAAGTCTCCTCTGAGTATACGATTTTTTAGGGAAAACAGATTCATATGTTTTAGTCGATTTTCGTATGATTTATTTTTGATATTTGGAATCAGTTTTGTGGCTCGCCGTTGTACTTTTTCCAGTCTGTCAATGTCTTTAATGAGATTCGGTGAACATACGGAAACAGCATATTCCAAATGTGGACGAACTAACGATTTATATAGCTTGTTAATGAGTGATGGACTTTTGAAATCAAAAGATCACGCAATCAGTCCTAGAATCTTATTTGCTTTCTCAGAGGCTGAAATACACTGCTTGGATGATTTGAGGTCGTTACTGATAATTACGCCGAGATCTTTTTCACTATCCACATTTGTTAACGAATTTCCAAATAACTTGTAATCGTACTTACTGTTATTTTTACCTATGTGCATTACCTTGCATTTACTTGTGTTAAATTTCATTAGCCACTTTTCAGACCATTGCTGTAATTGATCTAAATCTTCTTGAATATCTAATTGGTTTGAGTGATCATTTGCCACTCCGCACAGTTTTGTATTATCAGCAAATTTGGAAACAGTAGATTTTAGTCCATGGTCTATATCATTTATATATACTATGAATAGAAGTGGCCCAAGAACGGAACCCTGAGGAACTCCACTTGCAACACTTTTCCATCCAGAAGTTTTTCCATTTAGAACAACTCTCTGTTTTCGACCATTCAACCAATTACTAGTCCAACCTAATAGGCTACCACTTATTCCATGCAAAGCTAATTTAGTAAGTAGTCTTTCGTGTGGGACGGTATCAAAAGCTTTTGCAAAGTCTAGATATACTAAATCTATATTGTTTCTTTTGTCATAATTCGAGATAACTGTGTTGTAGAATTCGAGTAAGTTAGTCACGCAAGAACGTTTCCGTCTGAAACCATGCTGGCTATCATTTATAAAACGGTTACTTTCTAAATGATGTTCGATAGCATCTCTGATGATAGTTTCCATTATTTTTCCTACGATTGAAGTCAAACTTATAGGCCTATAGTTATTTGGTTTCTTTTTGTCACCTTTTTTAAATATGGGAGTAACGTTAGCTAGCTTCCATTCTCTTGGGACATCTCCGGATATGATGGATTTCTTGAAAATAATTTCTAATGGAACAACAATCTCATTTTTTATTTCCTTTAAGATTCTTGGATGCCAACCGTCAGGCCCTGGTGTTTTATTAACTTTGAGTTTGTCTATACACCTTTTAATTTTTTCTTTTGTTATATTTACCGTAGTGAGTAAGTTTAAACTTGACTTTTCACAGGTTTCTGTTTGGTATTCACCTTGTGGTGTTTCGTTTACGAATACCGAGCTAAAATAATTGTTTAAGATATTACACATTCCTTTATTTGAATATTCAAGTTGACCGTCAGCAGATAATAGTGGACCAATGTGATTCCTAACAACCTTTTTATCTCTAATGTAACTATAGAATTCTTTGGGATTCTCTTTGGATTTATCAGCGATGTTCATTTTGTATTGTCGTTTTCTTCTCCTTATTGTCTTTTTTAAATCTCTCTGTATTGATACATAACTTTCATAGTCATTAGATGCACCCGAGCACTTATATTTCTTATAAGCCTGTCTCTTTTTAGCAATACTTTTTTCAGTTTCTTTGTCGAGCCACTTTGGGCGAGCCTGATTTGGGGGACGTCTGTCCTTAAAAGGAATGTAAGTTTGAATCATCTTAGTGAGCGTATTTTGAAATATTTCCCACATCTGATCTACAGATATATTGTCTTTGTGTGTGTGTGTGTGTGTGTGTGTGTGTGTGTGTGTGTGTGTGTGTGTGTGTGTGTGTGTGTGTGTGTGTGTGTGTGTTGAGGGGAACATACAACAGAAAACCAAGAGAATAAAGACAATCAGGAGGACGAGCGATAATAAAAGGAAGACAGAAAGCAGGAAATAGAAAAAACGAGCAGAAAGAAGAGAGACGGTGAGGTAAGTTATACGAGCAGAGATAGTTTAGAAAGAAAGCAAACGAATGCAGGAATGGAAACTCAGAAACAGAACAAAAACAAAAAGGGGGATTCCAGTGGCGAGGGCCACCAAAGAGAAAAATAAAAATAAAAAATCATGACGTAAAAAGTGAAACAGGTAGGATGAAAATGGTAGGTAGAAGTAGGAGAAGAAAAGAAAAAAGAGAGGGAGTAGGAGAACCGAAAAAGGGAGATGAAGAAAAGAAGAAAGAAGGAAGAAATAAAGAGGAAAAAGAAGAAGAGGGAGGCCATTGATAAATAAAAAAAGAAGGTTAGAAATAGGAGTAAAACGAGAAGGAGGCGGAGGAGGGTGAGAAAGAGAGGGAAGTGGTGGTCACTAAGAAGCTGGTGTTGTGTTAGTGGTAGTCACTAAGAAGCTGGTGGTAGTGGTTGTGGTATGGAGGAGGAGGAGGTGATGGTGACAACGATAGAAACATAACTGATGGAAGTAACACTGACGGTGCCTGCAGCGATGGTAATGACCGAAATTAAGGTGAGAATGATAGTAGGTGGAAGTGGGAAGAAACAACTTCGCCAACCGTGTAGTTGAATGGAATGAAATTTCTGCGGAGGCAGTGCAATGTAGTTCAGTTCCAAACTTTAAGATTCGTTTAGATAAACACCTAAGCAAGATGCTGTAATGCCTGCCATTTATTTTGTATTATTTGCTTATTTATTTGTTATTATTTGTCTGTTTGTTTATTGTTATTTGTTTGATTATCATTTATTATTTATCTGTCAAATTTTTATTATTATTTACTATTTACCCGTTTGTTTATTATTTAACTTTACCAATTCATTTATTTATTATTTTATTTATTATTATTTATATTATAATTTTTATCTATTTATCTATCATTACTTATTTTTTCGCATGCGAATTAGTTATGGACCAAAAGGTCTCCTGTCGGGATGCTCCTTTAATCCTTTGTAATAACAAAATGATATTGATGAAAATGATGGTGATGGTGAAGATGGTAAAACCTCGTAAAGTTTTGGTGACAATCATTCTGACATCAAAAAAGTACTCTCTTAGGTCATTCTATCAATGCCCAAAGGAAGTGTTACTGAAACCGTAACCTCTAAAACAGGACTGCTACTAATAATAACGACAACAATGACCATGACACCACAAAAAAACCCAGTAAGAACAATGATAACAACAAGAGTAGTAGTAACGCTAACACCACCTACATCAAGAAGAAAAAAAGTATTTTACCGGCAACTGTACCCTATGAAGCTTTGCCTACCGATACCACTTCCCATCCCTGCCCTCGTCATAATCCTAGTGTGTCACCAACTAAAGCTGCATCGTCGAATTAGAATCACTGTGGGACACCCATATACTGGTAGAGCAGAGGCCAGGGTACCTCCCTCCCTTCCAGCTCGGAAGAATCCCCACACCAAAACAACAATGTACTTGAGGAGGAAGACTTCTGGAAGGGAAAGGAGGACGCAGAGGAGGTGCGGGAAACCTCCATAGAAGAAAAAGAAACTTCCGCTCGTGACAGAAGGTATGGGTCTTCAGTCTTCACCGGAATGACCGCAGAAGCCATGAGGTGGAGGAACTCCGGTAGGAGCTTAAGATGTAGACTGGGTCCTGTGTAACTGATGAGTTATAACTAACCTGACGCCGAAGGCAACATCACAAGAAGAAGAAGAAGAACATGAAGAAGAAGAATAAGAAAAAGGAGGAAAAAAAGGAGGAGAAGAAGAAGAAGAAGATAAAGAAGAAGAAGAAGAAAAGGAAGAAGGGGAAGAAGAAGAAGAGGAAGAAGAGGAAATAGTAGTAGTAGAAGAATAAGAATAAGAATAAGAAAATGTAGTAGTAGAAGAAGAAGAAAATGAGAAGATAAAGGAGGAGAAGAAAAAGAATATAAAGAAGAAGAAGAAGAATATAAAGAAGAAGAAGAATATAAAGAAGAAGAAGAAGAAGAAGAAGAAGAAGAAGGGGTAGAAGGAGAAGAAAAAATTAGGAGAAGGAGAAGGAGAAGAAGAAAAGGAATATGAAGAAGGGGTAGAAGGAGAAGAAAAAATTAGGAGAAGGCGAAGGAGAAGGAGAAGAAGAAGAAAAAGAATGTGAAGAAGTAGAAGTAGAAGAAGAAGAAGAAGGAGTAGAAGGAGAAGAAAAAATTAGGAGAAGGCGAAGAGGAAGGAGAAGAAGAAGAAAAAGGCGAAACAGAAGAAAAAAGAAAAGAAGAAGAAGAAAACGAAGAATAAGAATAAGAAGAAGAAGAAGAAAGAGAAGAAGAAGAAGAAGAAGAATCACAACAACAATTACCCATCTTCGCAGAATAATCTGATATATCTCTCAGCGAACCTACACATCCCTTCACCAACACGAGGAAAGGAGGATCGTGACTTGTATTACCCGGATGGAAGCAAATGGCTTTATCAACTTAGGACGTCTTCCAACGACTGAATAGTGATATGGTTACGACAACATCTGGGATCTTATGAAAGTTTTTTTTTTCTTCCTCGTAATAATATCTGCCACCGACTCAGAGTATCTATTTATATACGAAATGTAGCTCATATTACAATATCCACATAATATATCATACGCACAACCACTCGCGTATAATTATATGTATACATACAACTCAGAAACACGAAGGATATTTTAGAAGGAAAGAAGGAGGAGCAAGAGAGAATTCATATTGGAAATATGGGCTCATAAATCGGCAGTTTGGAATAATGATGAGATAAAAAGAGGGATTACCCTAGACGAGGAAATGGAGGGGAAGGAGCGAGGAAAAATAAAGATATTCAGTATATTTCATCTTAAAGGTTCGTTTTGCTAACTGCGATTATTACGGCGGGTAACGGGCATCATACCTGGTATCATAGTTTAGTAAACGCGTTGGCAGGTTCAATTAAAATTATCAGCCTCGTGCTTTGCAGCTAAAAGCAAATCAGTCCCATTAAAAAAAAAAAAAAAAAAAAAAAAAAAAAAATTGTGCTCTAGACAATCACTGGACCACAAACGATCATCGTTGAGCGATAATCGCATCGAGCAAAACACACCTTAACCCATTAAACTCCGATGACAAGATGTCTTGTCATTTGGTCAAGTAAAACAAAAAATCATAAAACACCAAAATGTTTGATCAAACACCAGAAAAATATGACGTCAGTCCTCGAGGACTGACGTCATATTTTTCTGGTGTTTGATCAAACATTTTGGTGTTTTATGATTTTTTGTTTTATTTGACCAAATGACAAGACATCTTGTCATCGGAGTTGAATGGGTTAAGGATGCGTCTGTGTCTCTGTGGCGGGGTCTTCCGCGAGCTAAATATTTCTTCAGCAGCAGGTAAGAGGATGCGGTTATAGAGTAAAACTGATGTGTGTGTGTGTGTGTGTGTGTGTGTGTGTGTGTGTGTGTGTGTGTGTGTGTGTGTGTGTGTGTGTGTGTATTCACCTTGGTCTTTCACCTTGGTCTTTGGATCACGTGTTGAACTCGTGATCGACAGCTATTTCCCTCCCGGAAGAGAGCTCAGAGCTCGTATGACCGATCTGTGGGTAACCTTTCACACGCACACACACACCCAACTCCCCGTCCACGAGAGTCAGAGTAACGACCCGAAGCGCAGCGATACCGAAATAATTTCGGACCTGGGCAGGATTTGAACCAAGTACTGCGAGCACCACCGTACTTCGCAGTCCAGTGCTCTACCAACCGCGCCACCGAGTGTGTGTGTGTGTGTGTGTGTGTGTGTGTGTGTGTGTGTGTGTGTGTGTGTGTGTGTGTGTGTGTGTGTGTGTGTGTGTGTGTGTGTGAGAGAGAGAGAGAGAGATTCACGATGGATTTGGACTCCCGGAAGAGAGCTCAGAGTTCATATATGACCGATCTATGGGTAATGCTGTAATCTTACACGCACCACACACTCACCCAATTCCCCGCCCACGAGAATTGGAGTAACGACTTGCAGCGCAGCGATATTGAAATTATTTCAGCCCTGGGAGAGTGTGATTGTGTGTGTGTGTGTGTGTGTGTGTGTGTGTGTGTGTGTGTGTGTGTGTGTGTGTGTGTGTGTGTGTGTGTGTGTGTGTGTGTGTGTGTGTGTGTGTGTGTGTGTGTGCGCGCGATATGCAAGTAATTACAGAAAACATGTATTTCCTATCAGTCACTTCTACAATGTTCCAATTCTTATATTTTTCCCATATACACGGCTATCACCTTTGCAATGTTTCATTTCCTTATCCTGGCATCAAGCATGAAACAGCCGTTGACATTTTGTTATTTTCCAAAAATAAACGTGGTAGAAAGACTCTTCTGTCTCAATA
>NC_134778.1:79579124-79584124 GCF_046742065.1 Oratosquilla oratoria
TTTAGTCAGTTTCTACATATCTGATGAGAATGTGGTCTTGATTTTGAGGAAGTTATATAGTCCTGCATTTTTAACTCCTCCGATGAAATTAACGATATAATGTCATTCCCAAAAATACTCACAATGAAATTCAAAGTACAGACTCCCCTCTACTTTCAGCCATACGAACAAATCGTCAATCCTACTTTACCCGTTTCAAAGATCCAACATTATAGTGTTAGTATGACAGTTTATTTTTATCTTATGTATCTTTAGTAGTGTGCTTTAGGATAAGAAAAGATGTATTGACTTTATATCATACTTATACATGTAGATTTTATTACCTTTAAAATGATGTTGAATAACGACTTACGAACATTTCGGGTTACGAACGACCGTTGGGAACGTAACTCGTACGTACGTTGAGGAGTGTCTGTACAAGATTTTATGTCTGTGCAGGACCTTAGAGTGATCTAGTGGCCAATTCTCGCACAGAAATACCTCAATTAAGTCGTCAACTTTGTCTTCAAGGATCTCCCTCCTGACTGTGGGGGGGGGGGAGGTAAACATCATGAAGCCCACAATATCCGCAGAGCAAAGAAGAACCTGAAGACAAGCGGTTTGAAACAATAGCTGGGCGAATCGATTTGGAAGGCGTTTTTTATGATAAGGTCCATCATAAGGGAATAGAACTTCACAACTCAAGATGTAAAACAAGTGATTCAAGAGGAGGAGGAGGAGGAGGAGGAGGAGGAGGAGGGGGAGGAGAATTAGTAGTGGCAGTAGTGGTAATAGTAGCAGCAGTAGCAGTAATAGAAGACGAAGAAGAAGAAAAAAAAGGAGGAAGAAAAGAAGTAAGAGGAAGAGGAAGAAGAGGAAGAAGATAAAGAAGAAGAAAAGGAAGAAAAAAGAAGAAGAAGGGGAAAAGAGGAGTAAGAAGAAGAAGAGAAAGAAAAAAGAAGAGCAAGAAGAAGAAAAAGACGAAGAAGGTAATTGGTATACAAGAATATAGACCAAATTGATATCATACATGAACTTGGAGCTAGTTATGCGTGGACAGAGCTCATCATGTCTACATGTGTGATTACATATATGTTTATGTACAGTGAAAACTGAGATACACTCCACTGTCGAAAAATGCAAGGCTGTTGGTTTAGGAGCCCTTGTTACTTTTTTCGGTAGGAGGACCTTAGTCCTTGACACTTCACCAAGGTCGAGACCTTCTTTTCGGCTTCGAGGGCGAGCGAAGACGCAACGGCGTGGCCACCACGTTGTCCTCGAGGTGGTATAGTATCAGTGACCATACCACCAAAGCCATCAATGACCATACCACTAAAAGACGAACCTTTCCTTCATCCGAATATAGTCGCCTGTTGGAAGCCACAACCAACATGATTCGATCATTATCAAGATCCATTTGCCTACAAAGGATTACAAGGGCGGAGCATGCCGACATGAGACCTTTTGGTCCATAACTAGGTCGGATTCTCAGGCAAGGAGAAAAAAAAAGAGGAAAAACAACACGAGACAGTTTCTGTAACTATCTCCGAGGAACTGCACATAAATATTTGTAAAATTGATACTCAATCTAATAAAAAATTCTAAACGTAAATAGAAAATAAAAATGTCTTTTACTTGGGATAAAATCGTATCAAAATGGAATAAATACTCTGATGTTTTTTCCCCTTTACGAATGTCCAGCATCCAAGTGTCACAATTGTAAAACATTTTATTCTGTATTCATGTCACTCCTTTCAACAGCTCCCATATAAAAATATATGTATATGAATATGTATGTGTATATGTATATGTATATTGATATGCATATGTGTGTGTATATATATATATATTACATATATATCCACATAAGTACATATACAGATGTTTACAGGGAGAGGACAGGAGAGGAGAGAGATAGATAGAGAGAGAGAGACAGACAGAGAGAGAGATGGTGAGAGGGGGGAGAAAGAGACAAACAGACAGACAGACAGAGATAAAGAGAGAGGGGGAGAGAGAGAGAGAGAGAGAGAGAGAGAGAGAGAGAGAGAGAAAGAGAGAGAGAGAGAGAGAGAGAGAGAGAGAGAGAGAGAGAGAGAGAGAGAAAGAGAGAGAGAGAGAGAGAGAGAGAGAGAGAGAGAGAGAGAGAGAGAGAGAGAGAGAGAGAGAGAGAGAGAGAGAGAGAGAGAGAGAGAGAGAGAGAGAGAGAGAGAGAGAGAGAGAGAGAGGCAGAAAGAGGCAGAGAGACACACACACAAACACACACACACACACACATACAGAAAGGCAGAGACAGACACACACACACATACACACACACACACACACACACACACACACACACACACACACACACACACACACACACACACACACACACACACACACAATAGAGAAAGATGGGGGAGAGGACGCTAGACACCAGTATGATCAAACATTTTTGCAATTGACAAGACTATTTTGGTCAACTGGTCATGTTATTCGTTCAGCATTTATGCAACAAAAAATTCCGTGCAACATTTGAGTGACATCTTTCATGTATCACAGCAATCGGACAAAGGATTCAATCCACAAAGTAAAATAAAGATAAACAAGACAAACCCACGATGGGTGGATGGATGAGTGGATAGACGATATGTGGATGGATGAGTGCATGAATAAATGTATGGATGAGTTGACATATCAATTAATTCAGTTGAGCATATGAAGGAAATGCTCTTTTGAAAAATGGACAATAAACATTAGAGTTGAAATAAAAGTTAGATAGAGACTCCTAACGTACTAAGAAAAAAAAAAAACGAAACGTCAAACATAAGCTAGAGGTGTCTAAAGGAAATATCAACTAAGAAAAGGATAAAATAAAAAATATGGATTGAAAAGAACGTTAAAATAGATTTTCAATTTACAGATCTTCAAGTCAATGGAATTGTTTGTTGTTCGTTAGGAACAATTGTCATGTATACCACCAGCTTGACTGACAAGGTATCTGTGGCGGTTTTAATCTATTTTCAACAGAAGAGGGGTTCTTGCCTGAAACATGTCTGTCTATATACCAAGGGCTTTTTCCCCCTTATAAGCGAGGTAGCCGGCCAAGACAGGCCCCCCCTCCCCACTCAATCCCATTTCCATCCATCACCCATGTGTTACCCTCTTATGTTAGCTCCTCGTGGATGACAGGTTATCCCTGTGTCCCGACACACGACCCAAGTCAGAAGCAATGCAGCAAGATCTGGTGGGAACATATTTCATCGACAAAAAAGTACATTAAATAAATACTCATAGTATAACTTAGCCTGAACAGCCCATTTGCAATTATCTCATGCAACATGCAATGCATGTGAGCAAGTGAGAAACCCGTGGTAGGGCAAAGGCCTGTCATCTGCAGGAAGCAGTTTTTTTTGTTCTTTTTTTTTTTTTTTTTGTTAGGCCGACATTGGGTCCCCTTTCCGTCTTGCCAGTCTGCAATGTATGGCAGACATAAGACAATAAACCCAACAATGATGATCAGCTCTGTAGAACGAGCACCCAAGTTTGGCGAATGCGAATGACATTATTCACATTTCAGAAACGGCAGAACTTTTGCAAGATATGCTCAATGATCAAGAATTAGATAAAAGTACATTTGAAAACAAATAAGAGTAAAACAAAATCAATACTAAACTCTAAAGTATTAAGTAAGAAATCATAATCCATACCGAGATTAAAATCCTAAAACTGGCTAAAGAGAATAAAAAAAAAGAGAAAAAATGTACATCTATTCACAGGAAAATGTTTGGTAAACATACCCCAGTTACTAGTAACAAGGATCAGGTCATATTGTTTATTAAATATAAAGTAAATTTTATTCAAAATTACGTTTTCTTGATCCACTTCCTCAGGCTTTGTTTCCTTATATATCCTTAATCTCGTCCAACCCCGTCTCTCTCCCTCTCAGTCTCTGTCTCTCTTGTACAAATAAACATAAAATAATATGAAATGAATAAAACATACACACCTAAACATAAACAAAACTATATACAAATATAAACATAAACATTAATATAAACTAAACAAATCTAATTAAAGATGCACACACATGCATACATATGCGCACTGACATATGCGCGTGCACATACACACACACACACATACGTGCGCGCACACGCACACACACACACACACACACACACACACACACACACACACACGGGCAAGCAAGCGCGGAAATTCAAAGCCAACTCCTGTTAATGGAGAATACAAAAAATAGGTAGATGCAAGCACACGAGAGAGAGAGAGAGAGAGAGAGAGAGAGAGAGAGAGAGAGAGAGAGAGAGAGAGAGAGAAATGGACACAGACTCTTGCACACACAAATATAAACAACATAACACAGAGGAAATTCATTTATGCAGAACTATCAACAAAGCTACCAAACTCGCACGCAAAGATGTACATTGGAAGCAATCTGAAGCAGGCTCTATCCATTTCATGAAGACAATGAGCAATGGTCTTTCCCTCTGCAAGATTTTATATGAACGCCATAAAAAATAAAAAAAATAAAAATCGCCATCCCACTCCCATGTAGTGGGAAGTGAGAAACCCATGTTAGAGCAAAGCTCTGTCAGTTAGGGCAAGGCGCTGTTTTTTTTAAGGCCGGTATTGGGTCGCCTCCCCACCTGACCAAGGCTGTCAGGAAGAAAAGCGACACAACACGCAGCGGGTCCCGGGAATCGAACTCACGACCACTTGCTCACGAGTTAGACACGGTATCTCATACAAGCTGAAAATTCTCTTGCAAGATAGAAGACAAAGGCGATGACCGTGAAGGAAGAAAGTCATCTGTCACCGATAACTATCGCTTCTATCCTTGGTTGTGGGAAGAAGCGGAAAAAGGAAAATAAGAATTATCCGTCATTTTCTTGGAGTGGAGATTTGTCTTCAACCATGAACATATGCTTCGTGCCTCTGGTCCGTAGGGGTGCACCCAACTTATGCAGTCATCCTATACGGGAAAACTTATGAGAGACAAAGAGAGAGAAGGTAATCAT
>NC_134778.1:79589124-79596624 GCF_046742065.1 Oratosquilla oratoria
ACGATGAATATTTCCAAGGGTCAATGGACCCCAGACATCATTTCAGGACTATTCATCACCAAAAATATTGTCAACAAGCTTCCTCCCCCTCCCCCTGACCCGACCTCGTGTCAGCCTCAGGTCAACTAGGGCTGGGGCAGTGATGTTCTGTATTTTCTCGTGTTCCCTTTCTTTTGTAAGAGGTTGCTACTTAAGATAGCCTCCTCCCTGCCACTTTGTACTACTGAAGAGGATTGCAGGTAGCAATCGAAATATATAGTTCCGCTTACGCAACTCTTTCTTTCGTCCGACTGTGGTGTTAGTTGTGATTTATAAATGTGTTACTACATTTCTCACCTGTGACATACATATATATATATATATATATATATATATATTATACATATATATACATATACATACATATATATATATATATATTATACATATATATACATATACATACATATATAAATATATGTTAATATTTATATATATATATATATATATATATATATATATGTATATACATATATATATATATACATATATATTCATACATATATATTCATATTAAATACATATATATACATATATATTCATATATATATATACATATATATACATATATATATACATATATATACATATATATACATATATATATACATATATATACATATATATACATATATATATATATATATATATATATATGTATATACTGTATATACCATATGCTGTAACTACTACTAATTACAAAGCTAATCTGAGCTCTAAACGAATTGACAGTCCGCTGTATGGTTGGCTCCATCAGAGCCATAGAGAATTGGAGGCGATTTTTCTACAGGGCACACACTCACTCCCGGCGCGAGGGTGGACGAGATTCCCCGCCGGCGGCGCATTGGGCAGCGCCTGCGACCCTCAGGAGGGCGACAAGTGCCCGAGGGATCGCCTCGCTCGGCAGCTCTCCCAAGGACCTCTTTAATGGAGGCTGCCAGCGCAAAGAGACCAGTAGGCGATTTAAACGGTCCAGAATGATGGCGCCCATGTTTTTAGGCTTTTACTGCGCACTGGGCTCTGCGCACCATTTGGGCTTATGGGCGCATTTAATAGGCTTTTGCGCTAATTGGGCTCACGTCAACGGGCTTTTACAATACAAATTGGGCCATCTTTATAAATTGGGCTCTCAAAAATTGGCTTTTACAGTACAAATCTGGCCATCTTTATAAATTGGGCTCTCAAAAAAGGGCTTTTTGTTCCCATGGATCACCGGATCCCTGGAACTGATCAAGAGTGTGTTCCCTCAGCCCATGTTTTGGGACTTTTAGCGCGCACTGGGCTCTGCGCACCATTTGGGCTTATGGGCGCATTTAATAGGCTTCTGCGCTAATTGGGCTCACGTAAACGGGCTTTTACCATACAAATTGGGCTCTCAAAAATGGGCGTTTACTGTACAAATCTGGCCATCTTTATAAATTGGGCTCTCAAAAATGGGCTTTTTATCCGACGGATCACCGGATCCCTGGAACTGATCAAGAGTGTGTTCTCTCAGCTGAATAAAATTGCCTGGCGATGGCCACAGCGTCATTTGTAACTCGTGAGTGTGAGTGGCGGATGACGAATTGGTTGGTTATCTTCCCTATCATCTTGCAGGTGTGAAACACAATCGTCTGTTGCATTTAGCCAGAATAAAATAAAACTTTCGGGAGAGTCTTCAGTTCGAGGCTCTACTTTTAGCTGAAGAAGGTTCTCAGAGAGGGAATGGGCTCCCTCGGCACATTCATTCCGGCTGAAGACCCTTGTAGAGACAAGTCACTTCGACTGGCAGCGGTAAAATAATAATAATAAAATAATGATAATAATAAAATAATGATAATAATAATAATAACAATAATAATAATAATATCATGACCATCATCATTATCATTATCATCATCATCTTCATGATGATCATGATCATCATTATGATCATCATCGTGACCATCATGATCATGATGATGATCATCTAGCTTATCATCATGATCATCATGCTCACCATCATACTCACCATGATGATCATCATTATAATCATCATTATTATCATGCTCATCATCATCATCATCAGTTATTATAGTTTTTTTAAGCAGAAGACGTCATTCTTACTGCCTCGAAGAACATGACCTCAGGCTGAACCAAACCCTAATCCATCGAAACCCAGCCAACCTCGTCACTTATAACCTCTCACATGAATAAAATAGTTTGGCGCTTAGAAGAAGAGGTCAGAAGCCTACGCCAGGAGGAGCAGTTCTGCGGCCGAAGCCACCACCTTTGTCCTATACTCTTGCAAATGATGCGCGTCATTTGCTATGGGCTGTGGTAAGCTAATATACAATCCCACCGAGGAAAACGTATGGATTCTCCATCGTATTCTTAAGCATTCCATGAGCTGAGGCTCTAGCCTTTAGTGACAATCACCGAATGTGTTGTCACCAAGAATATCTCGTTATTTCTTCTGGAAAAGGGTTTAGTGGCACCCATGTACTCGTATAGGTATTTGGGATCTGAATTCATTAATGGTTTTGGATCCTGTATCTACGAAAAGGGTTATTGATCCTTTATTTACGAATAGGATATCGGGGTCTTTGTTTATAAATATGGTTTCGGGTCTTACATTTTCATATAATGTAGGAACCTAGGCCATTAGTGCATCATAAACTATTACCTTACAATGGCCTCTTGTGTAAAATCTACGGACACATTGTTCTGCTTTCAGAATCATCTCCAGAGCAGAAAACTTGATAATTGTTGCTTGGATTTAGCCAGAACTTTAATATATAAAACTTTCCTACTTAGTGAATTAAAAAAATTATATACTCTTTAGTTCAGATTATGTTTTTCTCGTAATAGGATAGTTTGCGATTACATGGATGATAAAGAATAAATCCTCTCATAATATAAAGAAGTTAGACATCGGCTGCATAAGGGGCTTTAGCGACACCCCTAATGACCAGAGCAACGAAGGGTTTTTGAACCATTTTATATTTTCACTACGTACGTATGAAAATTTAGCATAATTTTTTATCCAGTATTTACATTGAAAATATGAATATTTTCTTGTAAAATGATACATACATATATATATATATATATATATAAATATAAATATATATAAATATACATATATATATAAATATATATATCAATATATATATATATATATATATAAATATACATATATATAAATATATATATATATAAATATACATATACTATATAAATATATTTATATAGATATATATATACATAAATATATATATATATATATATATATAATATAAATATATATATATATATAATATAAATATATATATATGAATATATATATAAATATATATATATACATATATATATAATATATATATAAATATATATATAAATATATATATATATATATAATATAAATATATATATATATGAATATATATAAATATATATATGCAAAGTAGACCACTTGGAAAAAGAAACTAACGAAGCAGAGCGCTTTCGTATATTACATCTTCAGTGCAACAAGTACATAGTGATAGGAATACATAGACATTATATACATGATACAAAGGGGACTAGGACAGTTTTGAATAAGCATACCGACCAATTACCCCCTAGAGAGCGGAAGGTCATTGTCAATTATCTTACGATGGTCGGGCGACATTAGGTCACAGTCGCCAAGGGGAGCTGAAGGTCATTGTCAATTATCTTACGATGGTCGGGCGACATCAGGTCACAGTCGCCAAAGAGAGCGAAAGGTCATTGTCAATTATCTTACGATGGTCACAGTCGCCAAGGGTCACTGTTTCTACTACTTATATAGGGCGACATTAAGTCAATTTGTTGGATTACATTTTACATGATATTATCTTACTAATTTCTTGACAAATGAAATTATCAAGTTTGTACAAGCCTTTATGTAGGTTGGTATTTTGATTACTAGTGGTATGAATCAAACTGCACTCTATTAAATTTCTTGCTATTATGTTGTTGGTATAATAGATTGCCTGGGCATTACCCCAATCAACTGGATGATTATTTAATTCAATATGCTTGAATATACCACTAGAATTATTGCCATCCCTGACATTTTTCTTGTGTTGTTCAATTCTAATGTTTAAGGGTTTGGCAGTTTGACCTATGTAAAATTGATTACACATTTTGCAAGGAATTTTATAAATGCATCCTTTTTTGATTTCAATACTATTGTTGATAAGTTTATGTTTTACTGTACTATCATGTTTAAAAACTACCTTTACGTTAAACCTTTTTAATAATTCTGTGATACTTAACAAATTTTCTTGAAATGGTAAAATTAAAACATTATGATAATTGAAAGGTGATTTAGGCTGAGGAGTTAAAAATGATTTCCTTGCAAAATTGTAAGCAATATCAAGGAATTGCTTAGGGTATTTTAATTCTAGCCCAATGTTAAAAACATTTCTGATTTCTTCATCAATAAATTCAGGACTACAAATACGAAAAGCTCTTAAATACATTGAGGCAAATACTGTACGTTTAATATTATTTGGATGAGAAGAATAATAATGAATATATGAACTTACATTGGTTGGTTTACGATATACTTTAAATCTAAGGCTATTGTCATGACGTAGGATAGTGCAATCTAAGAAAGGTAAGGTACAATTTTTCTCAATTTCTAAAGTAAATTTAATAGAATCAACAAGGGTATTCAACTTAGTTAAAAAATTATGGACATTTTTATCTTCTGGCCAAAGACATAAGATGTCATCAATATACCTAAGCCAAGGGATGTTAGGGGGGAAGATTGTGCGTAATATTTTGGTTTCAAAAAATTCCATGTATAAATTACTTAAAACTGGGGATAAAGGGTTTCCCATACTCATGCCGAATTTTTGGGAATAGAAATTACCATTAAATTGAAACTTACAATCTTTGACACATAATTTAATTAGTTCAATTAGTTCTCATGTTACAAACACTTCTGATTTAATAGACAAACTCCATAATATTAAACCTAATTATAAATTTACATTGGTTAGTTTTGATATAGTCAGTTTATTCACAAAAGTTTCCATAGATGATTTATTATTTTACCTTCAAGATGAACTTAATAAACATGTTCTTCCATTGCCATCATCTACATTGATTGAACTAATTAAATTATGTGTCAAAGATTGTAAGTTTCAATTTAATGGTAATTTCTATTCCCAAAAATTCGGCATGAGTATGGGAAACCCTTTATCCCCAGTTTTAAGTAATTTATACATGGAATTTTTTTAAACCAAAATATTACGCACAATCTTCCCCCCTAACATCCCTTGGCTTAGGTATATTGATGACATCCCTTTTTATGTACCCCTCACCACCTCATATATACTTGTACTTTAACTTCTTGTAACTATTCTGCTGAAGAGGACTACAGATAGTAGTCGAAATATACAGTTTTCCTGTACTTTCCGATATTATTTCTCCGATAGTGGGTTTATAGTGATCATATGTGTGTATATATGTATATGATATATATGTATATATATATTTATATATATATATATATGTATATATGTATATATATATATATATATATATAAATATATATTGATAAGTATTTTAGACAAATTATTTGAATGATGGAGAACATAAACACAGGGGAAGGCTCGGAACCCTAAACACTCTAACGTTTCGTTCGCGTAGAACTTCTTCTGCGAACGAAAGGTTAGTGTGTTTAGGGTTCTGAGCCTTCCCCTGTGTTTATGTTCTCCGTCATTCAAATACATATTATATATATATATATATATATCAAAGACTCTGTAGCAAAGATGAAAACTGAACTGTGAAAACCACTGAGTGGGCCAAGGCGTGGGTCAAGTTTAAGTCAGGGCGGGTCAAATCTGCGTTTGTACACTCATCCCATATCCCGTGTGCCAAGTGCTTTAGTCCCTCGTTAGCCTAAGTGCAAACTGAGACTCAGGCGACACAGGCGACACAGGCGACGCAGCACAGAGCAAAGGCAGACATCCCGTTGCTGAACTGAAGTACAGTTTGAAGTTCTCTCTCACTTGAAATGCTTCCAGGAGGGAGAAGCTCAAGTTGCACTTCAATTCAGCAACAGGAAGTCTGCCTTTGCTCTGTGCTGCGTCACCTGTGTCGCCTACGTCGCCTGCGTCTCAGTTTTTTCTTAGGCTTAGGCAGTAGCAGCCTTTTTTTTTTTTTTTTTTTTTTAACTACGAAGAGATCCATTATCCTTAATAAGACGAGGCCCCAGGGAGTCATAACCGACAAACCAGAACGTCCCCGACCCATCCGTCCCGTCCCTGGCTCTCAATAAAATTATTCCTATCATTTCATCATTATTTTAGTATATCAAAGTGTGGCCCACGGGGATACAGAGACGTGTATACGTACGTACACACACGCGCACACAAAATCAAGGTAATATACACATACAAAACACACGTACACACACACACACACAAACAAACATGATGGCGCAGTTGGTAGAGTTCCCAGCCGCCACTACTGTGGTCCGGGTTCGAATCCCGCCCAAACCTGAAATAATTTCAGTATCGCTGCGCTGCGAGTCGTTACTCCAACTCTCGTGGGCGGCGAGTTGTGCGTGTAAGGTCACAGCATTACCCATAGATCGGCCATATATGAGCTCTGAGCTCTCTTCCGCGGGAGGGAAATAGCTGTCGATCACGAGTCCAACACGTAATCCTAAACCATGGTTAATCACACACACACACACACACACACACACACACACACACACACACACACACACACACACACACAGGTTCGTGTCCTGTTACGGTCGAAATAAGAATTACTTTGCATCACCCATAGATCGGTCATATAAGAGCTCTGAGCTCTCATCTGGGAGTATTATAGCTGTCAATCACGAATTCAACACTTGATCCAAGACCATGGTGAATCTCACGCACACACACAAACACACAAGTACAACTCCAGAGAAAATGGACAAATGACTGTACCATTTAAAAATCAAACGTCTACCACGATTACTTTTTGAAGTGTATATATCGTACACTTCTGAAAAAAGAAAATCCTAGAACCCACTAATACAGAGTAGAATAATAAGCATCTTAAGTATTTCTTGTAAACACACACACACACACACACACACACACACACACACACACACGGTGGCGTAGTTGGTAGAGCGCTGAACTGCCACCATAGTGGCCCGCAGTTCTTGGTTCGAATCCTGCCCAGGGCCGAAATTATTTCGGTACCGCTGCGCTTCGGGTCGTTACTCTGACTCTCGTGGGCGGGGAGTTGGGTGTGTGTGTGTGTGTGTGCAAGGTCATAGCATTACCCATAGATCGGACCTACGAGCTCTGAGCTCTCTTCCAGGAGGGAAATAGCTGTCGATCACGAGTCCAACACGTGATCCAAAGACCAAGTGAATACACACACACACACACAGATATATATATATATATATATATATTATATATATATATATATATTTATATATATATATACATA
>NC_134778.1:79601624-79606624 GCF_046742065.1 Oratosquilla oratoria
TGCTACTTCACAGCATTTCCAGCTTTATAATTTGATATTTTACATTTCAAAACTGAAATGAATGCATGAAAAGAAAGACTGTATTAATATACATATATATTTAGCTTTTTATATTAACGATTGACATTTTACTTGTAAATGTGTCTGGGATAGTATAGCTGTGTGAATATTCCCTTTTATCAGCGTTATGGATGATCGCTGGCCAAGCGGGTTAGAGCGTCGCTTCTTGCGGCGGGGGTCGAGGTGACAATAGTTCGAACCCTGCCGCCAGCGAGTTGGACCAAGGGCATGGTTCATTAAACTACTCGCTACAAAGTTCTCTGTAAGGGGCACCGTCCTAGCCTCCTGATAGTCGGGGAGGGGCGGCGACGTTAAACCAAAATCACCATCATCATCAACGTTATATGCGGTTGAGATGGAATGCTGCACATGTACCTATATACAATCAATGCAATGATCAAAATACAAAAAATTTAGGAAAATACAGAAAAACACACCACAATAATCATACAAGGTCTTCAAAGTACACTTTTGCATGGTGCATGCTTTTATCATCATTAATATCATTATTATTATTATTACTATTATTATTTATTACTATTATTTCATGGTTATTGTCGTTATCATTATCATTTATCAATATTATTTTTCACTAATGTTTTTCATTATCTTTCATTACTAAAATAACTTAAAAGGATGGTTTATCATTTTGACCGTCTACTTTCCTTAACCCATTCAACTCCAATGACAAGATGTCTTGTCATTTGGTCAAATAAAACAAAAAATCATAAAACACCAAAATGTTTGATCAAACACCAGAAAAATATGACGTCAGTCCTCGCTTCGCTGCGAGCGAAGCGAGGACTGACGTCATATTTTTCTGGTGTTTGATCAAACATTTTGGTGTTTTATGATTTTTTGTTTTATTTGACCAAATGACAAGACATCTTGTCATCGGAGTTGAATGGGTTAAGAATTGAATGATTGGGACAGTGGAAGTTCGGGAGACGGGGATCGATCAGATTTCGCACATCCGGCTCCCTTTTGGAATCATCTCGAAGACGTACGTAATCGTCTCCCGAACACACACACACACACACACACACACACACACACACACACACACACACACACACACACACACACACACACACACACACACAACTCGTGGCGCAGTGGTAGAGTTCCTGGGTACCACTACGGCGGTCCGGGTTCGAATCCCGCCCAAACCTAAAATAATTTAAATATTGCTGCGCTGCGGGTCGTTATTCCAACTTTCGTGGGCGGAGAGTTGGGGGTGTATGTGCGTTAAGGTCACAGCATTACCCATAGATCAATCATATATGAGCTCTGAGCTCTCTTCCGGGAGGGAAATAGCTGTCGATCACGAGTCCAACACGTGATCCAAGGCCATGATGAATCACACACACACACACACACACAAACATACACATGCACACACACACACACAAATTCACTCACCATTGTGCTTTGTCATATAAGAACGTGGGCCCGTATTTCGTTTGGAATAACACTGTGGTTAAGTACCTTCAGTGCAATGACATGTTTTATCAATTTTTCCTCAGATTGAAAACAGACAATTCAGTGCAACTGATCAGGTGAACTGAGGTCTCAAGGGGTAAAGGTCCATCGAGACAGCCTTCAGGCTTGAGTCCGACCCTTGTAGCTGCAATCGTCTGTTTCTGTTGTCCATGTCAGGAACATACTGCATAAAGGTCGTCATCGCATTGATGGGGTTAACCCATTCAACTCCGATGACAAGATGTCTTGTCATTTGGTCAAATAAAACAAAAAATCATAATAAAACAACAAAATGTTTGATGATCAAACAGCACCAGAAAAATATGACGTCGTCAGTCCTCCTCCTCGAGGAGGACTGATGACGTCATATTTTTCTGGTGCTGTTTGATCATCAAACATGTTGTTGTTTTATTATGATTTTTTTTGTTTTATTTGACCAAATGACAAGACATCTTGTCATCGCATTGATGGGGTTAAGAGTCACTTCACGAAAGACTCGCCGAAAATCTAGCCCTTCCCAAACCTAAAAAATACAGATCCTTACCTTGATGTGAGCTTGATTAACCCATTCAACTCCGATGACAAGATGTCTTGTCATTTGGTCAAATAAAACAAAAAATCATAAAACACCAAAATGTTTGATCAAACACCAGAAAAATATGACGTCAATCCTCGCTTCGCTGCGAGCGAAGCGAGGATTGACGTCATATTTTTCTGGTGTTTGATCAAACATTTTGGTGTTTTATGATTTTTTGTTTTATTTGACCAAATGACAAGACATCTTGTCATCGGAGTTGAATGGGTTAAGAGCATCTTTCCTAGGACACCTCGCATCTTACACAATTACCTGCGAAAGACAGAAGAAAGACATATGAATACTCGTACAATGAAGGGAATAGATATGATTAATTCAGTTAATCTTATGCTGTGTGTGGGGGTGGAGGGTGCGTGTATGCGAGGGCGTGCACAATACATATCTATATAAACACTTAAAACTTAATAAACGAGTTTTTACACGCAAATCTATGCAATATGATACAAAGAATTTTCGCATTAAAAACTGAGGGATTAATTATAAAGAGTGAATCCAGCTCTCGATGGATTAACGAATTTTTTTGAGAGTTGATGTCGGGGAACGTGAAGGAGGGTTTCGTCATCCGTTGTTGGGTCTCACAGTACACGGGAATAGTGTACTTTCTACAAATATTTGTATTTTCTACAAATATATTTATTTTCTTCCAGTTCAAACATAAAACACACACATACACATACATGCATACACACACACACACACACACACACACACACACACACACACACACACACACACACACACACACACGACTCGGTTGCGTGGTTTTTAGAGCACTGGACTGCGAAGTACGGGGGTGCTCGCAGTACCTGGTTCGAATCCTGCCCAGGGCCGAAATTATTTCGGTATCGCTGCGCTTCGGGTCGTTACTCTGACTCTCGTGGGCGGGGAGTTGTGTGTGTGTGTGTGTGTGTGAAAGGTCATAGCATTACCCATAGATCGGTCGTACGAGCTCTGAGCTCTCTTCCGGGAGGGAAATAACTGCCGATCACGAGTCCAACACGTGATCAAGAGACCAAGGTGAATACACACACACACACACACACACACAAACATACACATGTGCTTGTGCACACAATGTACACATAAACCAAACGTACACAATTACTGCCTAAATATGCTCGAATGTTGTATGTAAAGTTGGCAATACAAACACCACACACATATCCATGTGTATGGTCATAATCCACATATCAAAAGCCGACTAAACTTGCTGAAAAAAGTGAAGCGAAAAAGGTTTTACACATTTTCACGAAATCGGACAAACACATTCAGGATACCAAGCCGAGGAATAGTCACTGATCAAAAGCCGATAACAACTTCAGCTGAACTAAAAACGTTTCACAACAATGACAACCATAACAACTTGATGTACATGTTGCCAGATGTTCAATGGCCGTGCTCCTGGAATTTGTTATTATATTGTAGTTATAGCAGATGAGATTTATTATCCATTCCTGAGTTCAATCCCTGACTGAAGAGACAATTCGACGAATCGATATCGACTTGTTTCAGTCTGGAGACTTAAATCACCATCCCACTCGCACGAAGTGGGAAGTGAGAAACCCTTGGTTAGGCAAAGCCCTGTCAATTCCAGCAAGCCTTTTTTTTTTTTGTTTGTTTTTTTTTTTTTACGTTGGGTTTCCTCGCTGGAAACCAACGCAGAAAACCCGCAGCAGCGGGTCTCGGGACTCAAACTCGTGAATCATCTGATCATTAGTTATGTTGCCAACCCGTGTCACTTATAGCTGGACCCTAATCTTTACAAAATCACTCTTAGCTCGAAACTCATTACCTGACAACATTTTGCTATTACTTACACGTTACTGAACAATAAGTATAGCTGCACTAAATTAGAATTCCCTTGACCACTGCAGAGCAATGTAACGTCACAAATACATTGTGTCTAAAACAAACAAGTAAATTCACCCAGCGTACTTCCATTGTTTTCCCTTCAGCCGCGGTTATCCTACTTAATCACCCCCATCTACCCAACCACTCCCTCTGGAGCCAACCTTGGCACTACTGCACCTGCTGCAGCACCTGCTGCGGTTGTAACTACTCTTGCTGCCGCTTTAATGGGTCATAATCCACTCTAACCTACGAGAGTTTTCCCAACCTAATTTCCAGATAACTAGGACCTCAAACGACCAATTATATGCTCCTAGTTGCTCCTGCAACTATTCCGTTGTACTAAGTATCCAGTACTTAGACACAGACTTCTATAGATTTATCAAAAAAAGACACATGCAGACTTTTAGAGAACAATATGTCCATAACTATATTAAGGAAAAGTTTGTTTACAGTACTGAATTTTGTGAAATATATGATATCCAAACGAAAGCTTCTCTCAAAGGTAAAATGTAAAGTGCTTCTTGTATTTCCAGATAACTAGGGCCTCAAACGACCAATTATATACTCTTAGTTGCTCCTGGAACTATTCCGTTCTACTAAGTATCCAGTACTTACAGACACAGACTTCTATAGATTTATTAAAAAAAGACACATGCAGACTTTTAGAGAACAACATGTTCATAACTATATTCAGGAAAAGTTTGTTTACAGCACTGAATTTTGTGAAATATATATCCAAACGAAAGCTTCTTTCAAAGGTAAAATGTAAAGTGCTTCTTGTATTTCCAGATAACTAGGGCCTCAAACGACCAATTATATACTCTTAGTTGCTCCTGGAACTATTCCGTTCTACTAAGTATCCAGTACTTACAGACACAGACTTCTATAGATTTATTAAAAAAAGACACATGCAGACTTTTAGAGAACAACATGTTCATAACTATATTCAGGAAAAGTTTGTTTACAGCACTGAATTTTGTGAAATATATATCCAAACGAAAGCTTCTTTCAA
>NC_134778.1:79614124-79641624 GCF_046742065.1 Oratosquilla oratoria
TTAACAACCCTTCTCTATGACCCCCTTCCGTACATGTTGGTACTTTCTGTTGCCGTCAGGTGATTCCATTCCTCCCGTGATGGTACTTTTCCTGGTATCTCTCCTACATCATCAGCTGATGGCGCCGCTGTCAGGGAAGCTAATTCCGTCAACGTCTTCAGCGTTGTCAGCGCTATTGCATCCATGACAGCCGACGCCACAGCAGCAGTGCTCCCTCCTCCTCCTCCCCCTCCCCCACCACATCCCCCTCCCCCCCCTCCCCCCCTCCCACCTTCGCGGCACGACGTTGGCGTCATCAACAGACCCACCAGAAATTGGATTAAAATCACGATGGCAAGAGCATCCTCACTTCCTTCCTGAACCTCCTTTTCCTCTTCTTCTTCCTCCTCCTCTTCCTTTTCAGCCTCCTCTTCTTCCTCCTCTCCCATCTCAGCCTCATCTCCATTCCCTTCCCCTCCTTTTTCCTCCTCTACTTTCTTCTCCTCTTCTTCCTCCTCCTCCTCCTTCTTCTCCTCGTCTTCCTCTTTCTCCTCTTCCTCCATTTCCTACTCTCTCTTCCTTCTGCTTCTCATTTCTCCTCTCCGTTCTCCTCCTCCTCCTCCTCACCCTTGTCCTCCTCCTGCTTCTTCTATCTCCTCTCCGTTATCCTCCTCCTCTTCCTGCTTCTCCTCCTCCTCCTTCTCCTCCATCTACCCCCTCCTTCCCCTCCTCCTGTTCCTCATTTTTCTCTCCGTCTTGTCGTATCTCCCCTTGTAATTATTTTCATTTTCTTCATTATTTTCATTTCCACGTAGCACACCAACATTTTTCTAATCGTATTTTACCCTTATCTTCTTCTTATTTTCCTGCTCCCTTTACTACCACTAACAGTCTTTTGTTTTTATTCTTTTTTATTCTGCATTACTCCATTTCTTCATTCTGCCTCTCTTCTATCGAGTTATCTACAACAGTTTTCTTAATGTATGTTTTTATAACCCAATTAATTTCGCACTGCCGTTTCTCTTCCTCTGGCATATTCTTGTTCCTCCTCCTCTTCGTCCATCTTTGCCACCTCCCTCCCCCTCCTCCTCCTCATCATTATCGTTGTCATCGTCATCGTAATCATCACCATTATCATCATACCATCGTCCTCCTCCTCCTCCTCCTCATTACCATCATCGTCACAATCATCATCACCGTCACCATCGTCATCGTAATCATCATCATCATCATTATCATCAAATCATGGTCCTCTTCCTCCTCATCATCATCATACCATGTCAACATCCCTCCCCTTTGCACTCCTTGTTTATCATCCCCTACCGCTCTCCCTACCCCTCCATCTACTCTGCTCCTTACTGTAGCCCAGACCCTCATTCCCTTTCATCTTGGCTCACTTCCGCTCCCTCCTTTCCTCCCCTTCCCTCTTTAGCCCCGTCCTCCTGACATCTAGCAGAGTACATCGCTCTTCATGGGGGCAAATTGTTCTGCAGTGAGCTGTCAGCCGCAGAACAGAACGGGTGTGTGTTGCTGCCTGATAACTCTAAGGGTGACTGGCGCTGGTTTTGGGGAAGAGGAGGCAAGAGGGTCGATTGGTTGCATGGGTAATGGTAATGGGGGATGGAGTCCTTCTGGTGTTGGTGGTGGATATGAGGGCAGAGGTGGAGGCGCGCCGGCTTTGAACCCAAGACCAGAGGCCAAAAGAAAACAAATTTACATCTTGAAACAAAGTCAAAAGAAAAAATCGCGCGTGCGCACTGTGTGTGTGTGTGTGTGTCTGTGTGTGTGTGTGTGTGTGTTGGTGTGTGTGTGTGTGTGTGTGTGTGTGTGTGTGTGTGTGTGTGTGTGTGTGTGTGTGTGTGTGTGTGTGTGTGTGTGTGTGTGTGTATGTGTGTGTGTGTGGTGTGTGTATGTGGTGTGTGTATGTGGTGTGTGTATGTGGTGTGTATGCATGTGTGTGTGTGTGTATGGTGTGCATGCATGCATGTGTGTCTGTGTGTGTGTGTGTGTGTGTGTGTGTGTGTGTGTGTGTGTGTATGGTGTGTGTGTGTGTATATGGTGTGTGTGCATGCATGCGTGTGTGTGTGTGTATGTGGTGTGTATGCATGTGTGTGTGTGTATGTGGTGTGCATGCATGCATGCGTGTGTGTGTGTGTGTGTGTGTGTGTGTGTGTGTGTGTGTGTGTGTGTGTTCGTGTGTGGGTGTCTGTGAGTGTGCATGCATGTGTGTGTGTGTGCGTCTGTGAATGTGCATGCATGCATGTTTGTGTGTGTGTGTTTGTGTGTGTGTGTGTATGTGTGTGTGTGTGTATGTGGTGTGTATGCATGTGTGTGTGTGTATGTGGTGTGCATGCATGCATGCATGCATATATGTGTGTGTGTGTGCGTGTGTGTGTGTGTGTGTGTGTGTGTGTGTGTGTGTGTGTGTGTGTGTGTGTGTGTGTGTGTGTGTGTGTGTGTGTGTGTGTGTGTGTGTGTGTGTGTGTGTGTGTGTGTGTGTGTGTGTGTGTGTGTGTGTGTGTGTGTGTGTGTGTGTGTGTGTGTGTGTATGGTGTGTGTGTGTGTATATGGTGTGTGTGTATGTGGTGTGTGTGTATGTGGTGTGTATGCATGAGTGGTGTGCATGCATGTGTATATGTGGTGTGTATGCATGTGTGGTGTGCATGTATGTGTGTGTATATATGTAAGGGAGAAACTATACATGTGTAGTGATAAATTTGGAAAAATATATAAAATTTTCCTTTCACGATTATTTTTTGGGTCAAAATTCCCCTATGAATGCGATCTGAGTATTCTATTGCGTTTATAACTGCACTGGCATATGATATATAATCCACATCAATCACAGCAAAAGCACGACGACATACAGCCTGTATGATAATTCTTCAATAATAATTGCACAATTAATCATAAAGATTCGTAAAATTTTTATCAGTATGCGTATTACTATAGTCAAATGTTTCGACCAGCTGTCAGACTGGCAGCTGGTGCCAGAGACTGCTATGCCAGGATCAGACTGTTGAGTCACAAAAGACGCTGGTCCCAACAAGACTGATGGAATAAAAAAAAAATAAAAAAAAATAGATAAATAAATAATTCAATAAAAAACAAAATAAGAATAAGAAGTAAAATAAAATAGAAAATAAAAAATTATGAATGGAAAATGAATCAATAAATAATAAATCAATAAATAAATCATGCATGACAGACTGTCAACATAGTTCAATGCGAAGGTCATACGAAAAACCAGGTGCTGCCCAAATACGTATCAAGAGAACTTTGTACGAAAAATACGAACCACCAGACGGGGAATAATAGAATATGTTGGTAGACGTGATATCCACGTGGATGGGTATCTTCCAGCATATCTATTGCCTATAAGGGCCGCTGTATCTTGTCCTTTCTTACATACCTGGCTCGGGGTATCTGTCCTGTAATGATACTTACCGAAGACATCGCTCTCTTGGGTTCTCTGTATATCTTTCATCACATTTACATCTTCCCGAAAAGGTGATGTGGGTGCCTGACGATTCTAGCCAGTTAATGGGTTGACTCGGGTCACAATGAAATCTTGTTTGATTAAGACCCAGGCTCTCTTGAGTCTGCACCCAACTACAGCTGACCAAAATCGTTTACAGTTAACCAAGACAATGTATGTAAAACTCGCAAAATCAGACCTTGATCCTACTCAGAGGGTTATCTGCACAAGAGACGACGACCCACCCCTCTCGATGGAGGAGAACAAAAGGGCAAGTTGATCGACCCTGTCGAGAGTTCTTTGGAGTGGGAAGGAAGGAAGGGTGGCTGTGTGGGAGCTTGCTCGGAGAGACCCACGTGGGGACTGGCACCGACGTGTGAGTGAAGCAACGCGCTCCCTGGCGTATGCCCTCAGTTGATGACGATGATGACAACGACAACGACAACGATGATGATGATGATGATGATGATGATGATGACGACGATAATGACGATGATGACGACGACGACGATGATAATGATGATGATGATAAAGATGATAACGATGGCGATGACGACGACGATGATGACGATGATGATGACGACGATGATGTAAAACCTGGCAAATTATTGAAATTCTTTCACTCTTCCACTGTTCTTCAGGCCTCGTGCATTTCCTCTCAATCCAACCTGGTGTTTCTATTCGCCCACGACAAACCGCTCAAACCCACCAATTCCCCGTTTCATTGTCACTGGTACCTTGTCCGTCTATTTTGGCTCTTACCAAGCGATTTCCTTCAGCCAAGGGAAAGCCCCTTTTCGCAGGCAAGGTCATCATATTAAGACAGCAGAGCAGGACTCGTAGTGATAAATCTAAAATGGACAAATTTAGGTTTAAGAAAGAAATAGGCAAGAACTGGTTTACTTACAGAGTAGTTAACGTTTGGAATAGACTTAGTAAACAATTGGTTGTATAGAAGAATAGGTAACTTTATGAATAGGGATGACAGGTGGTAAGGATAAGGAACTGCCAAGTATAAGTCGTATGGTCTCTTGCAGTCTCCTCCATTCTTAGCTTCTTATGTTCAATGAAAAGATCCAAAGAGTAAATATCAGAAAACTAACGCTACCACTGGATTCACTTTACACACTATGACACTCTATCCCGAGGAGGAAGCCATCTTGCACACCAAGTCCTCAACGACGATCCGGTTTCCAGAGTTCTCCTCTTGGAAGAGTGTCAACAGACACTGGCTTTCTCTGGAACGCCAAGACATCGAAGACCAGTTCACCCGAGGAAGGCTGGCACTATACTATACTATAGTATACGAGTATTAACAGTTACTAGTATCACATTGAACCCTCGAGAAAAAAGAAGACAGCGTAGCTAGTTTATAGGTAAGAACCTACATTATAATATAATATTCTCCAGTAAGGGGCCAGTCACACCAGGGTTACGACCTGTTTCCGACCACCGGCGACCAGGCTGATTTGTGCTGTTCCTCTGTTTATAAAAATAATTCAAGACAATGATGCAATTGGGATGAATCTCCCCGTCATGAAGATGAATATGAAATAGCCATCTGGCGCTAAACATGATAAAGTGCCACCGTCGCCGGTGGTCGGAAACAGGTCATAAGCTTGGTGTGACTGGGGCTTAATAGTACATTAACAGTTACTACTATAGTATCACATTACTTTAAATAACCCTCAAGAAAAGAGAGTAACTAATATACATATAAGAATCTGAATTATGATATAACATTCTCCTATAATCGTGTATTAACAGTAACTACTATATTACCAAACTAGTTCAAAGAACCTTCAAGAAGAATAGAGTATAGGTGGTTTAGAGGCAAGAATCTGCTATCTAGCATCTAGCTTACCAGCTCATAATCATCAGTAAATATATGATTTACCCAAATACTAGTTCCAAGTTAGACAGAATCGTCACCATCCAATCAACATACAACTTGTTGGCTGTCTAGGACTCTAGATGGTAAATATCTAACTACCCAGCTAAATTGTTTGGTAGCCAGCAGCTAAAAACAGCCACATATGCTTAAGCCTCGTTGATACGGGGCTAGTTTAAGTTAACTTACACCTAGAATTAGCGGCCACTAAATTAGCCGTGTCAACGAGCCTTTAGCAGTCTGCCTTCAGCTAGTCAGAACAAGAAGCTAGTCGGCCTAAAGCTAGAGGCTGGGAGGTTTGTGACATCTAGTCGGGTAGCCAGTCAGCTAAATGTCATCTTTCGTTACAAGCAGCTTTCCCTCTCAGGTCGGGAGTAGCTATTACGAAGTGAGCCTTCCAATTACCACCTCATTCCCAGATGCAGACCCTTCCCAATGGGCACTCTTCCGTACTGCTGCCACTGTTATTGCTATCCTCCTCCTCCTCCTCCTCCTCTTTTTCTCCTTCTCTTTGGTCTCCTCTTCGTCCTCTTCTTCGTCCTTCCTTTCGTCGTCCTCTTCGTCCTTCTCTTCGTCGTCCTTTTCCTTCTTCTTCCTCTCCTTCACCTTCTCCTCCTCCTCTTCGTCCTTCTCTTCGTCATCCTTTTCCTTCTTCTTTTTCTCCTCCACCTTCTCCTCCTCCTTTTGATTTTCCTTCCCAATCGTGGTCGTAGTACCAGCGATGACATGAGTGGTCGCCTTGATTGTAATAACAGTGACTCCGTATCGATTGTGTGTGTGTGTGTGTGTGTGTGTGTGTGTGTGTGTGTGTGTGTGTGTGTGTGTGTGTGTGTGTGTGTGTGTGTGTGTGTGTGTGTGTGATTCACCTTCCCCTTGATTCACCTTGGTCTTTTTGGATCACGTGTTTGACTCGTGATCGACAGCTATTTCCCTCTCAGAAGAGAGCTCAGAGCTCGTATGACCGATCTATGGGCAATGCTATGACCTTACACGCACACACACACCCAATTCCCCGCCCACGAGAGTTGGAGTAACGACTCGAAGCGCAAGAATACTGAAATAATTTCAGCCCTGGGCAGGATTCGAACCAGGCACCGCCCAACTGACAGTCTGGGACTCTACCAACCGCGCCACCGAGTGTGTGTGTGTGTGTATATGTGTGTGTGTGTGTGTGTGTGTGTGTGTGTGTGTGTGTGTGTGTGTGTGTGTGTGTGTGTGTGTGTGTGTGTGTGTGTGTGTGTGTGTGTGTGTGTGCGTGCGCTATCGGTTTCATGCAACCGGTTACATAGGTGTGCGAGCAGCGTAAGTATGACTAGGTATCTTAGAGTGGCCCCATCGGGGTACAGCATTCAAGTGGCAAATACCTCCCACTATCTCTTATAAATGATATAAAATGTCAAATATGACGATAAAATATTTATGATCACCGGCAACATATTCTAAAATGATGGTGTGTTTTTGTGTTACTTTTTGATATTCAACCAATTCAATATTTCATCCATGTCTGAATGATACAAGAGATACACGCCCAGGTCTGGTTCACGACATAGAAAGAATCAATGAAAACTGTGAAATAACCAAAACATGCCTGTGTTCTCCTTAGTAAACAAGTTTGTTTCCCCTGGTTAGTAAAATGAATACAATATTTTTCATCGTTTAGTATATATGAAAAAATATATACAAAGCAAAGACGTTATTTTGTTCCTATTTATCCTTCTTTCAAAAATGAAATAGAAAAAATAAAATTTTCATTTGGCCAAATGTCCGTTTATGCACATATCCACTCGAACAAATGTCCGTTCGGTTGAACGTCCGTCGGTCATATGTCCACTCGGCCAAATGACTCCTCGGTCAAATGTCTGCTCTGCCAAATGTCTGTCAGTCATATGTCAGCTTGACCAAATACCCGCTCGGTCAAATGTCTGTCGGTCAAATGTACATCGGTCAAATGACCGTCGGTCAAATGTCCGCTCTATCAATTGTCCGTCAGTCATATGTCAGCTTGGCCAAATATCCGCTCGATCAAATGTCCGTTGGTCAAATGTCCGCTCTGCCAAATGTCCGTTGGCCAAGTATCTGTCGCCCTAATGTCCGTCAACGCTCCGTACGGCTATGGTTAGTGCACAAGCGTGTGCACAACAAAGATAGAATTCTTCACAAAATTCCTATGGACAAACGAGGAATGAGGATGGTAGGAAAGGGTAGGAGAGGAGGGAGAGGAGAGGGAGAGCAGAGGAGTAGGGAGAAGAAAAAAGGAAGGGAGAGGAGAAGAAAGGATACGAAAAAAGGATTAGACTGACAGAGGCTCTAAGAAAGACACATATGGCACATTAGAAGAAACTGAAAGATGGACAGACAAATGGACAGAAGGACAGACGGGTGTACACACGGGCAGACATAGCCTGACAAACATAAAAAGACAGAAAAGAGACAGATATAGGTAGAAAAACAAACGAGAGAGATGGAGAAGGAGAGAGGAGAGAGAAAGAACAAGAGAGACAATGACACAGACAGAGAGAACGAGTGCGAGAAAGAGAATGAGAGGAGAAAAGAGAAATAAAGAAGAGGGAAGAGAGACTCAGAGAGCGAGAAAGCAAAAAGGAGTACGGTCGAAAAAAGCGACAGCGGCAAGAAAAAATTAAAAAAAGAGGGACAAAAAAAAAAAAAAAAAAGAAAAAAAAAAATCTCCAGGTGTTGCTTCTGGTTAGCAAATTCGGGGCCCGAGGGCTCTATTTGCCTAAGAGCAGAAAACCTCTCTGGCCCATAATTTCCTCCTCCCCTCCCCTCCCTCTCTAGACCCCCACTTCCAGGAGGTGGGTGGGTGGTCGGGGGGGGGAGGGGGAGGTGAAGGGCTCTTGTTTTCCAGCGGTTCGCCTGAGTTTCAAGGACAACCTTAGATAGAAGAAGAAGAAAAGAAAAAAAAAATCCATGTCGGGCCAGTGAACACTGTCAAAACAGTTGTTCCAATTGTTAACCTTTTTTTTCAGAATCTGCATTTCTTTTGTATTACATGGTATTGTCAATGGATGTTAAAACATAATATTTTGACTTTGTGCAATGTCGCAGTAAAGAAGCAATTAAAAGAAGAAAGAAAAACAAGGACATCACTTGGAAAGCTGAAACGATCCCACAAGCAACAAGAGACAAGTGGAGCGAAAAAAGAAAGAAAAAAAGAGTGAGGAAGAAGAGGTAGAGTGGGAAGAAGACAAAAACACGGAGAAAGTAAAGGGGAGGAGGAGAAGGAGAAGAAGAAAAAGCCAAGCAAGAAGCGTATGAACATAAGAATAGAAAGAGAAAGGACAGAAAGTGGGAAGGACGAGATAAAGAAAGAAATAGGAAGAGGAGGAAGTGGAGGAGGATAAGAAAAATATTATCGCCAATAATTGAGCAATGGTTCTATCCTTGAGGGTAATATTAAGCGAGAAGAAGAAGGGGGGAGGATAAGGAATAGGAGGAGGAGGAGGAGGAGGAACAGGAGGAGGAGGAGAAGAAGAGGAGCGAGAGCAAGAGGGGGAGGAGGAGAAATGGAGAAAGAGGAGGAAGAGGAGGAGGAGTAGGAGGAAGAAGGGAAAGTGAGGAGGAGGAGGAGGAGGAAGAGGAGGAAGAGAAAGAGGTAGGAAAATATGAGTGGGTGGATTTGAGATTGCGTAGTGTTGCGATACCCAATGTCTATTTCGGAACAATCTTATCAAAAAAGCTTTGGTAACATTCAATAACATTTCAGGACAGATTGCGCGATCTTTTGATTTCAAAAGTCCATCACTCATTAACAAGCTATATAAATCATTAGTTCGTCCACATTTGGAATATGCTGTTTCCGTATGGTCACCGAATCTCATTAAAGACATTGACAGACTGGAAAAAGTCCAACGGCGAGCCACAAAACTGATTTCAAATATCAAAAATAAATCATACGAAAATCGACTAAAACATATGAATCTGTTTTCCCTAAAAAAGCGTAGACTCAGAGGTGACTTGATACAGGTCTTTAAAATTCTAAAGGGAATTGACAACATCAAAAGTGATCAAATTTTCACATTGAATGAGAATCAGACAAGAAACAATGGTCTCAAACTGTCCGGAAATAGATTCAATTTGGAAGTAGGTAGAAACAACTTTGCCAACCGTGTAGTTAATGAATGGAATAAACTTCCTGCACAGGTAGTGCAATGTAGTTCAGTTCGAAGCTTTAAGAATCATTTAGATAAACACCTAAGCAAGATGCTGTAATGATTATAATTTATTTTATATTATTTGTTTTTGTTTTGTTATCATTTGTCTGTCTGATTTTCATTTATCATTAGTTATATGTTAATTTATTATTATTTACTATTTACCTGTTTGTTTATTATTTAACTATACCTATGCATTTGTTTGTGTATTTTATTTGTTATTTACATTATTATAGTTTTTATAAATTCATTTATTAGTATTATGATTTTTTTCGCATCCGACCTAGATATGGACCAACAGGTCTCCTGTCGGCATGCTCCGCCTTTGTAATCCTTTGTAATAATATGGACACGTTACCATACCAGCTGACAGCTGTAGGACGTCAGTCATTTTGATTGTAAAAAAATATATTGGACAAATTTAGGTTTAAGAAGAAAGTAAGCAAGAGCTGGTTCACCAGCAGAGTGGTTACCGAATGGAATGGAAAAAAAAAAAAAAAAAAAAAAAAAAAAAAAAAAAAAAAACCCAGTGAGCGCTGAAACAATTGGCTGTGTTAAGATTGGGTAACACTATGGATAGGGATGAAATGTGGGGAAGGACATGGAACTACCTAGTGTAGGCCTTATGGTTTCTTGCACTCTCCTCAGTTCTTATGGTCTTATTTCTAGTGACCCCAAACTTGAAGGGTTCGACTCTGAAGGCCTTCTTCGAGAAGAACATGTTTTCGAAATTGCAAAATACTTTGAAATATTTCAATCGGGTTATATGGGGAAGGAGAAGGAGAAGGAAGAGGAGGAGGAGGAGGAGGAGGAGGAGGGGGAAGAGGAGGAGGAAGAGGAGGAGAAGGAAGAGGAGGAAGAACACAGAGCGTGCATGGAAGAAGCAATAATAAGAAATACAAAGAAGAGGACGGCTTAATAAAGAAGAATTGGAAAGAAAAACGCTTGGGAAGCAAAGGGTCGAAGAAAGAGGGAATAAAAAAAAATCAGTGTAAAGAAAAAACAATAGAGAAATAAAAGAGGGGAAGAATAACGAGATCGGAACCAAAGAAAAAGTGGAAAAAAAGGGGGAAAAGAAATGAAATCACTTCGCAGAACAGAAGAAAAATGTGAAAAAAGAGAAAAAGAAACGTAAGGCAACGAGGACGGCGCTTGACGGAAGTCAAATAAAGTAAAGAAGCAGCACGAGAGGTTAGGGAGAAAAAAAAAAAAAAAAAAAAACGCGACAGGTTAGCAAAGAAGAAGTAAAAGGATCAAGAAGAAGACCACAAAGACGCTAATGCAAGAAACTAGGAGAATTTGGCTCGAAGTTCCTCTAAGCTCCGTGAGACTCGAAGTAGATAAGGAATAAGGGTATGAATGTCGAGAGAACAAAGAAATCCCATCAACACAAAGGACCACCACAGTTACTCTAAAGAAGGAGGAGGAAGAGGAGGAACAGGAGGAAGAGGAACAGGAAGGAGGAGGAGGAACTGGAGAGGAGGAGTAGGAAAAGGAATAGGAGGAGGAAGAGGATGAATAGGGAAGCAGGAGGAGGTTGAGGAGGAGTAGGAGCAGGAAGAGATTGAGGAGGAGGAGGAGGAGGAGTAATAGGAGGAGGAGCAAGTGAAGGTTGAGGAGGAGGAGGAGGAGGAGGAGGAGGAGGAGGAGGAGGAGGAGGAGGAGGAGGAAACAAGTGGTCACAACTGGAGCCTTAAGGAATTCTGGCAACAAAGCTAGTCTGGGAAACCCAAGATCACTCGGAGCGTTCTTAGGGTGATAAGCCAAGGTGGCATAGTCACTTGAACGCGTTTTGGCTTTCTTCAAGAAATTTCCCAAAAAGGGGGAGCCTAGAAAATTAAAGGATATGAATGACATCTCACGTTTGATTTCCAAGAAAAAGAAAGTTAAAGTTGAAAAAAAAATTGGGGAGGAGATAACGCTGGTAGGCGTAAGAGCGTAAAACTGGAGGAGAGTGCAAGAAACCATAAGGCCTACACTAGGAAGTTCCATGTCCATTACCACCTATTATCCCCATCAGTAAATTTCTGTAATCTTCGCTTAAAACCTTCTTTCATTTTCTATTATCCCCAATTTAGAAATACATGATTCTGAAATGTTCAAATGCGATAATAGAATAATTGGAAACGATAAGAAATCTTCATCATCGTTTAAGTGGGAGAAACGAGGACAAACAATATATCTAATTTTGTTGTGGAAAATCTAATCATCTCCTGACAAGCCCAATCTCATTCAGGGTTTTGCTCTTCACTATGAGAGTCGATATACATTTTGCAAATTTGGATTCTACCGGGTGCGTATAACCCACAGACAGTAATTTACTTCTCCGGAAGATAAATCTCTCTTTCGTCTTCAGAAACTAAACCATCAACAACAAAATATCTGTTAAAAGGAAACATCAAGTGAGAATGAATCTTCAGGACCATTTACAAGGCTAAAGCTCTTTAGACCTTTATCAAATGCTTCATGAAGTTCAAACGAGTAAATTATTGCCACGATTAAAGGCTTCATTTCCACATGGTATTTCCTCTGAAATACTTATCAACTTTAGTCTGCCCACATATAAAATACATTGTTACTGCAAGGTCCCCTAATTCTATTTGGGGAAATGTGCAACAACGACCTAAAAGACTAATAACAAATATCAAGAACAGGTAATTTGAAAAAGTCCGAAGTATTCCAACATACAGATAGATACATATTTGCATGTGGTGCATATATGACATTAGCCTAAGCGTAAACTGAGACGCAGGCGACATAGGTGAAGCAGCACAGAGCACAGGCAGACTTCCTGTTGCTCAACTGAAGTAGTTTGAACTTCTCTCACTAGAAATTATTCTAGACGTACTACCTCAGCATTTCAAGTGAGAGACAAGTTCAAAGTGTACTTCAATTAAGCAACGGGAAGTCTGCCTTTGCTCTGTGCTGCGTCGCCTGTGTCGCCTGTGTCGCCTGTGTCTCAGTTTGCTGGCCAGCATGCCTCGTATTCCCATGTTTAAGATTCCTTATCCTTTAGGGGTAGAAATCCCCCTAGAATATGAACCAGTGTGAACCACTGCATCATATCATATGAACACACAACGCCAGTTCCAAGCATAGCGCTTGAGCACAACACAAGGGCAGAGGCCCAGGGTAGGAGAGGAAGAGGCGAGTGGTAAAGAGGGCGGCGAGTGAGAGGAGGTGCTACCCCCCCCCCTCTCCTCAAGTAGCACTTAGTGCTCTTGCCAGGCACTCTCTTGCCCTCACGTGTTTGTGTAATTAAACTCACAGCGTCGAGGATTCTTCCTTTGTGCCAGCCTATTACTCACACCAGACTCACTAGGGCTCTCCTCGCTGAGAGAGGGCAAGCTTGGCCTTCCTGCCGATGTTTCGGGTTCTTGGGGACAAACTCAAGACTACTGACAAATCGCATCAGGATCTACAGCACCTGATATTTACAAACACACACACACACACAGACACACACACACACACACACACACACACACGCACACACACACACACTCGTATATGGTATATATATATATATATATATATATATATATATATATATATATATATATACATGCATATACGATCATATATAAAAATACATAGGAAAAGCCCTACAGACTAACCTTTTCCTTTTATGAAAAATCAACACCACAAATTCAACCAGTTTTTAATTATTAATGACCATAATATATCTCAACCTGGTAATTTGACATTTGAAAACAAAGGAATAAAAGCTTTGCCTACACTGAAAAAATATCGAAACTGAAAAAATGAAACGTATTACCAAAATTCAATTCCAACGACCACTCGAAAGCAAAATCCCACGAATTACAGGCAAAAATGTAGATAAGAGGCAAGCAGAATCACGTGGAAAAATGAGTAATGAAACGGATTGATACCGGGACTGGTCACCTCAGACAGCGAAAGTTATCTCAACAGGGCCACATTTTTGGAAATCCCACAAGGAATGAGGATATCAATTCCTCTTCATAACACAAACAGATCAACCTTCGACGTATGCCACACCACATCCACAAAGTTCATACAAATGGACATGAAGATAGAGAAGGACGAAGAGAAGATAGAGAAGGACGAAGAGGAGGAGATAGAGAAGGACGAAGAGGAGAAGAAGAAGAGAAACAATAGGAAGGGGAAAAGGAGAACAGGAGGGAGGAGGAAAGGGAGTAGAAAAAAGAGGAAAAAGAGGAGGAAAAGGAAGAAGAGGGAGGTAAGATAGGGAAGGAGAAAAGAGTAGAAAGAGGTGGAAGAGGAAGAAGAGGCGTAGAAGGAGGAGAAAGATGGGTAGGAAGAAAATGAGGAGGAGGAGGAGGAGGAGGAGGAGGAGGAGGAGGAGGAGGAGGAGGAGGAGGAGGAGGAGGAGGAGGAGGAGGAGGAGGAGGAGAAGGAACACAAAGGAAGAACAAACAACAGCAGGCCTACTGGCCCTAACGAGGCTGTTTGTGTTTACTACACTAAGCTACATTTAAGAAAACAGGGCAACTAGGCGATAGAAGATGAACTAACACTACTGCTACGGCTATCCTATCCAATTACAGTTGAATGCCGGGCTGTCAGATCTTTTATTGCAAGGGATAATATTTTATTTGCGGATTAGAATCTAAGTATTTATCTAGGCGATTTTTAAATGTTGTTATTGTGTTACTTTCAACGACAGTGGAAGGTAACGAATTCCACACATTAACAACCCGGTTAAAGAAGAAGTGCTTACTTTCATTCGAAGAAAATATTTTACCAATTACTTTAAAATCGTGACGTCTTCTTATATTTGATTGGTCTAATAAGTAATCTTCGACAGTGATGTTGTCAAAGCCTTTGAACATTTTAAAAACCTCGATTAAATCTCCTTGCATTCTCTTTTGTGATGTAGGGCGAGAAAGTGGAGAATCAGGAGGAAAACCAGACGAAAGGGAACAAGAAGAATCTTGCTGATCTTGTGTTGGTGGGGGGGGGGGGCTTCACCTATACAAACATCGTAACGTGTGTGTGTGTGTGTGTGTGTGTGTGTGTGTGTGTGTGTGTGTGTGTGTGTGTGTGTGTGTATATGTGTGTATGAAGTTCTATTGGGAGGTATCAATTGCAAGCTTTCCCTTCGTTACCTAGAGTGCACCACGGAGATTAATATACTTTACTGATAGCAAGAATACAAACGTGTGAAAATAAATGGATAGAAAAGGCAAAATCGCTCAAAGGGTCACTACGGAGATGAAAAGCCTGGCCGTACCCATCCGCTATCGACAGATTTCATCGGTGTGTGTATTCACCTTGGTCTTTTGGATCACGTGCTGGACTCGTGATCGACAGCTATTTCCCTCCCGGAAGAGAGCTCAGGGCTCGTATGACCGATCTATGGGTAATGCTATGACCTTACACGCACACACACACCGAACTCCCCACGAAAGTTGGAGTAACGACTCGAAGCGCAGCGATACTGAAATAATTTCAGCCCTGGGCAGGATTCGAACCAGGTACCGCGCGCGCGTGTGTGTATACTACACACACACACACACACACACACACACACACGCACACATACACACACACACATCAATCAATTTCCTTGTTATTCCTTGGGCATATGGGCTAAAGAAGACGTACGTTAAACTCCACAGAAAGGTATTTGGGGAAAATACTCACAATGGAGCATGCCGACAGGAGACCTTTTGGTCCATAACTAGGTTAGATGCGGAAAGAATGATAGATAAACAAAAGAAAAATAAATAAAAATTATAATAATATAAATAATAATAATTATATATATATATATATATATATATATATATATATATATATATATATATATATATATTCTTGTGTTCCAGTGTATCGCTTGGTCCCTGTAGATGTTTATTTAACCGAAACGTGGGAATCTTATGGGTCTCCCCTTGAGGTGGCAGCACACAAGCCTAGCATGCTACTTGCTTTTCGTACTTCGTTTGAGTAGAAACGACTTCGGTTATGATATTCTAGACTTCCGTAAGAATCTCAACAATGTGTCTAACATTCGTATTCTAGATTTAACTTCTCTTACTTCGTCATTTAGCTTCTCATTATATGACGTAAGAGTAATTTGACATTTGGAAATTTGAAAAACAAAAGATCGTAACCGAAGTCGTTTCTATTCAAACGAAGTAGCAAAAGCAAGTAGCATGCTAGCGAGAAATGCCGCCACCTTTACTCACCCTCATTCGCTGGTGCTGGACCAGACTTTATAGAGCAATGTCACGAGAATACAAATACAGTACAACAAAAAAATAAAATAAAATAAAATAAGATTAAAAGTAGAATAACCCGAATTCCTAAATGGGCGGAAATTCATTTACGGATACAGAAAAAAAAGATAATAAAAATAAAAAAGAAACAGAAAAGAAAAAAAAAACCTTGCTGGAAAAGGCCGCTGGAAATGGAAGTCCGCAAAAAATGTATTTGGGGAGAAAAGAGCGGAGGAGGGAGGGAAGGAGGGAGGGAGGGAGTGTGGGAGGAAGGAACGAAGTGAGGAAGGAGGGGAGAAAGGCAGTGAGAGAGAGCGAGATAGGGAGGGAGAGAGGGAGGTAAGGAGTGAGGGAGAAAGGAAGGGAGGAAGGGAAGAAGGGAGGAAAGGAGGAAGGGAGGAGGCGAGGAGAGGAGGAAGGCAGGAAGAAATAATGGAGGAAGGGAGGAGGGGTGGAAAGAAGGAAGAGAGGAACGCTGTAAAGGAGGAGGGGATGAATGGAGGGAGTGAGGGAGGGAGGAAAGGAAGAAGGGAGGAAGGGAGGAAAGAAGAGAAGAAGGGAAGAAGGGAGGAAGGGAAGAAGGAAAGAAGGGAGGAAGGTGGAAGGGAAGAAGGGAGGAAGGGAGGAAGGAAGGAAGAGAGGATGGGAAGAAGGGAGGAAGAAAGCAAGGAAGAAAAGTACGAAGGGCGAGAGGGAGGATGGGAGGAGGATAGGGAGGATGGGAGGGAAGGAGGGAAGGAGAAAGGGAGGAAGGAGGGGCAGGGTAAAAGGGAAGATGTTTGTGTGTGTGTGGGGGGGGGGAAGGCCATACACTCATGGGGGAGATGAGAGGTGGGAGATAAGGAAGGAGTGGTGGAAGGAATGGGAAGGAAGAGGATGTGGGGATGGGGGAAGGGGAGGCAGTAAAGATGGAGAAAGACGATGAAGGAAAAGAAAAAAAGAGGAGGAAAAGAAGGCACAGGAGAAGGGGGATAGGAGTGTTAGGTTGAGGAGGAGGAGGAGAAGAAGAAGAGGAAGAAAAAGAAGAACAAGAAGAAGAATAAGAAGATCGAGACGAAGAGAAGAGGAAGAGGAAGAAAACGAAGAAACAAGAAGAAGAATAAAAAAGAAAAAGAATAATAATAAAAAAGAAAAAAGAAGAAGAAAAAATTAATTAGTCAAAAAGGGACATTAATTTCGTGATTTAAAAACAACGTGAAGCAAATGGTAAAATCCTGGAGTTGGTCGAGACGAAAACACCTTCAAACAGATACGAGACTCGCAGGACAAACAGAAGTGAAAACACGTTTAAATGTACCACAAAACAGACATAAGCTACACAAATCCTAGACCATACTTCAATACTTCAAGCTGTGGATATGGGCAAGTCTATCCGGTTTTGCTTCTAAGCACTAAAGTAGTTCATATATTCTAGATACTCATAACAAGTATATTAGTTCACGTCGTCTTCTATTATGGGGTAACCTATTTAATACCTACATCAAACTAGATGACGTCAGTGACTAATAACTACACAAAGTCAAATGTACAAAACATATAAAAATATTCATCAAAATATGAAAATATATATACCTTTACAAGCAGGCTTGAACGTACATATTTCTTCACACAAATATCTGTCTGTTTACAATATCATACAACTAAATTATTTTTTTCAAGTCTGTATGGACATACACGTGTGAATGAACAAACAAATACTGAGTTGCTGAATTTCTGTAAGTAGTACAAAAACCTAAACCTAAACACACTTAAGCATGTTCCGGCTAAAATAAAAAGGCACAATCTACACAAACATCACCCTAACTGTTATACGCTAACACGACTTCATAAGAAGACATCAACAGGTCATACACCATACATGATATACATATTATCTGACCATGAATTAACTGGAAAGAGATATTCAGTATTCATAAACACACTTAAACTTTCACTGCTGTCATAATTTGTAGTGACAATAAAAACGAGGGGCAAAGACTTCAAAGAGCTAAGAATTCTCCCCTAGCTGATTAAAATCGCGTGGCATCATGCTAAAATCTGGGTAAATGGTCAAGTATTCAGTTACATAAGAAAAGCCACTCCAGAGGCCAAAACACAGCGTCCGCGCGTCTTCCCGGAGGCCCGAGCGCACAAAAGAAGACGACGGTAAAGTCTCCCTTTCTTCGTGTCTTCAGGGTCAGTGCCGAGACCGCCCGCCGTCAATGTCTTGTGTCCAAGAAACGAATCACTCCTTTTGTCCGGGCGTAATTCACCCTCAGCGGAAGAAAACTCGTTTGATGGTGCTATTCAGGCGTCCGGGAGGAATATTTCGGAGGCGAGAATAAAGTCCGAAGGAAGGGAGGAGGATGAAAGAATACCCACTCAAAAGCGACTGAGGATACACACAGTGGCCCCATGCCACTAGCGTCTGGTGCATCCTCTCTCAGCTCACCAACTCACTCTCAATTGAGTAACATCGTCTATAATTAACAAAGGATGCTCGTTGGTGAGTGGGTTAGAGCGTCGCTACTTACGGCGGGGGTCGAAGTGAAGACAATTCGAACTTTGCCGCCAGCGAGTTGGACCAAGGGTATGAGCCATTAAACTCCACGATCGAAAGTCCTTTGTAAGAGGCAGTGTCCTAGCTTCCTGATAGGGGAAGTTCGCGATGTCAAAACCGAATCATGATTAACTAAAATAAATCCCTGGATAACCTGGACAACAACAACAACAAGTACCTCCACCTGCTGCGTCCCCTACATGATAACTAATATCAAAGTCAATATATTGATCTTAAACTCCTGTCCATCCTACACGACTTTCGATATATACTATCACATAATTAGCTTCTTTAATACTTGCCAAGGTTGTCGAGCATTTCTACCATGACAGCTAAGAATACCTACTGCATAATCACCAGCATTATATTATTAACACAACCTCCATCACAGAATCACCAACACTACTCCTGTCAACGTAAAGCCGGGGTTTAGTAGCTGCTGGTGCTAGCTGCAAGTTAACTTGCCTGGCAAGTAAGTGTTAGCACTACGATAGTTTGGAGGCAAGTTGACTTACTTTCCGTTAACATTGGGCAAGTAGATGTGAAGTTTGCAAGTAGCTGGGACAAGTGGTAACGTGGGTTTACCATTCAACTCTGTACATCCTTCCACCACTGTTTGGAAAACCAATCACCTCCACATCCTCCACACCTGTGGTTCTCAACATAGGGTCCATGACCCCTTGCGAGGTCACAGAGTTTCAAAAGTGGGGCCATAATTCGGAAATTAGTGGTTGTTAGTGGATGCACAGTGATTAACTTTAGTGATGAAGTTGTGGTCTCATGAAGTCCAAAGAACAGTAATACATAAGTGCCGAATACATGAAAAAAACCGTGTTGAGAAACAGTGCTCTACACCGTCCCTTTACCCACATCAATGTATCCCACGTCATCACCACCAAGACTATTACCATCACCATCACCATTACCATCACCATCACCAGCTCAACTCTCACAGATGGATCTCAAATCTCAAGGGTAAGAAGCAGCTCATCAACACAGGAAAGCACTTTATGTGTTTTGTCCTGGCTATAGACAAGGAACTTTATTAAGAGGAAACTTTATCAAGAGGAAATGGGTCCTCAAACCTGAAGATCATGACCAACCAAAACCTCATCTAAGTGATCTTCCTCTACTTCTTCAGCACTATAAAATTGCCCATCCTTTGATTAAACAAAAGATGTAAAGTATGTTACATTATCGAAGATGTCATGAAGATAGAAAGAGAATTTAGGCGTGGCTTCAAGGTATCGCTGTATGTGGACGATGCTGCGGAAGATGTGATGAGGTATAGGCGAGTTGTGCAGGGGTGTCAGGAAAGATGTGCCAAGACAGAGCATAGAGTAAGAGTGAACAGAAAGAGAAGAAGTTACGAAGAAGTAAAGTACGGAATCGCAGGTAACGAAACAGGAGGTAATTTGTCTGACAAGACAAAGAAACGGGAAGAATAATGAGGTTACGAAAAAGCGAGTCAGGCAATGGGTCAGAGAGAGAGACAGCGTTCACAGGAGGGGGAGGGGGAGAGGGAGAGGGAGAGGGATGGGGAAGGGGGAGAGGGATGGGGAAGGGGGAGAGAGATGGGGAAGGAAACGTAAGGAATCAACAGGTGTTGAAACAACCTAAAGCAGGTGATACCAGAGTAGAAGAGGAGACGGTGCGAGGGAGGAAGGGTGGAGATGGTGAAGGTTGGAAGAGGAGCGCGTGCACTGAACCATAAGCAGTAGTAAGAACACAAGAATGAAGGAGACTGTAAGAGACCATAAGGCCTACACGAGGCAGTTCCATGTCCATAACCACCTATCATCTCCATTCATAAAATTATCTAACCTTCTCTTAAAACAACGGATAGTTTCAGCGCTCACTACATGGTTACTAAGTCTATTTCATTCGTTAATCACTCTATTGGTAAACCATTTCTTGCCTATTTCATTCTTAAATCTAAATTTGTCCAATTTGAATCCATTACTGCAAGTCCTTCCCTGCTGTCCTGATAGCAGGACAATAAGTCTTGGGCTGTGGCATAGAAGCAAGACAAACCGTATTAATTTAATTTTCAGAACCTACAAAAGCTTTCCGGTTGTTTCGACGTTTCATTGCTAAAACCATTGATCAGTGTCTTGCAAAAACATATAAACAAGACCTCATTAAGCTGTCTGAGTAAATTATGAATTTAATAATTTGTCATAAAGTTATTTGTCCCTACACTTGTGGGGGGGGGGAAGACAACAACAATGCGCGAGTAAATTTTAAGAATATCGCACAAAGCTTAACCCGTCTGAACATTAGGACCTTACTATCTTTTGGTTCATATAACCCTGTTCGACATAAATCTTATTCTGGCTATTTCGCTCAGCTGAAGAGAATCGTCTACCTTTGGGTATAAGAAGACTATAAATTACTTCCTTATACAAACAAGTAAATATATGAACGAGTGAATCTACAAATAAAGGAATAAAGAAATAAATCAAAATAGAAATAATTGGCGTGTGTGGAGGGAAGAGGGTTGAACTATGAAGAAAACTCCCAAAAGAAAGTGTACCAAGATCAGGCGTCAGGACTGGACATAAGAAAACCTGAAGACCAACATCAAAAAGAAAAAAAAAAAAAACATACACACACACACACACACACACACACACACACACACACACACACACACTGTCAGTATGGCGGTACCTGGTTCGAATCCTGCCCAGGGCTGAAATTATTTCAGTATCGCTGCGCTTCGAGTCGTTACTCCAACTCTCGTGGGCGGGGAGTTGGGTGTGTGTGTGCGTGTAAGGTCATAGTATTACCCATAGATCGGTCATACGAGCTCTGAGCTCTCTTCCGGGAGGGAAATAGCTGTCGATCACGAGTCCAACACGTGATCCAAAGACAAAGGTGAATCACACACACACACACACACACACACACACACACACAAGAGGCGAGCCCAAACAAAGAGCAAAGTTTAACAGGAGTGATGGGGTGGTGGTGGTGGGGGGGGGAGATGGATGTGGGGGGAGGGGGGCATGAAAAACTTGAGTGGGCTAAAGAAAACTAATGTTTGGGAAGAACAAGACGAACATAATAATTCAATAGAAAAATCTAGAAATATTAAAGAAAAGGAAGAGTGAAGAGGGGAAAAGAACGAATAAAGAAAAAAATGTAAAATGTTGTGAAAATGGAGTAAGCGAAAGAAAAGGAAGAGAGGGTACCTGTAAAGTAGTAATAACAAAAATCAGGAAAACCATACCAAGAGAAACGAGAAGACAAAATAGAAAAGAAGATATGGAAAGAAAAAAGAAATATGTCAGGTGTGACGTAGCGAAATGCACCGAGGAAATAGAGATAAGAATCAGAGAGAACAAGAAAAAGAAAAAATATATAAAAGAAAAGAAAACGACCAGAGAGAGAAAGATACACACACGCACACACACATACACACACACACACACACACACACACACACACACACACACACACACACACACACACACACACACACACACACACACACACACACACACACACACACACACACACAAACACGACTCGGTGGCGCGGTTGGTAGAGTCCCAGACTGTCAGTACGGCGGTACCGGCGGTACTGGGGTCGAATCCTGCCCAGGGCTGAAATTATTTCAGTATCGCTGCGCTTCGAGTCGTTACTCCAACTCTCGTGGGCGGGGAGTTGTGTGTGTGTGTGTGTGTGTAAGGTCATACCATTACCCATAGATCGGTAATACGAGCTCTGAGCTCTCTTCCGAGAGGGAAATAGCTGTCGATCACGAGTCCAACGCGTGATCCAAAGACCAAGGTGAAGGTGAATCACACATACACACACACACACACATACACATATATATATATATATATATATATATATATATATATATATATATATATATATATATAGAGAGAGAGAGAGAGAGAGAGAGAGAGAGAGAGAGAGAGAGAGAGAGAATACGGAACCAGTTAGTAACTGCAGAAAACTTAATGCGTTATGGGCAAAAAAGGTTTGAAGACGGCGATAAATTCTAAGAAAAAGGAGGATGAAACAAGAACAGTATGATGATAAAAAGAAAAAAAATTCCGGCGAGATAAGCTTCAGTGGTTCATTAATGGCTTGGCAGAACTGGAGGAGTCTGATCCTCAGGGTGAAGCAGCGTAGAGAGGAAGAAAAGAGAAAAAGAGAAATAGATCGACAATGAGAGAGCCAGAAAGACAGAGAGAGAGAGAGAGAGAGAGAGAGAGAGAGAGAGAGAGAGAGAGAGAGAGAGAGAGAGAGAGAGAGAGAGAGAGGCAGAAGGAATGGGGATTTAAGGGAGGAAGGACGGAAGGAAGGAAGGGAAGAAGAGAGAGGAGAGGGGAAGGATGGAAGGAAGAGAGGGGAAAAGAGGGTAAGAGAGGGGAAAAGAGGGGAAGAGAGGGGAAAAGAGGGGAAAAGAGGGTAAGAGAGGGGAAAAGAGGGGAAGAGGGTGTGATATAGGTAATTATGGACGGAGGGAGGAAATGGGGGAAGGGAAAATGGGAGGAGGGGAGTGAGTGTGAAGCAAGCGAGGTAGAGAAATAATTGATAAGAGAATAGTGAGGGAGAGTAAAGGAGAGAAGGGAGAGGCTAGGGGAGGGAGGGGGAAGGAGAGAGGAGAGGAGAGGAGTAGAGGAGAGGGAAGGGAGTAGTAAAAAGAGAGGGAGGAAAAGTTAGGAAGGAAGGAAATTAGACAGGAAGGGAATGTGAACGCGAGAGAAGTGGAAGAAAGAAAGAAAGAAAAGAAGAAAAGAAGAAAAGAAGAAAAGAAGAAAAGAAGAAAAGAAGAAAAGAAGAAAAGAAGAAAAGAAGAAAAGAAGAAAAGAAGAATAAGAAGAAGAAGAAGAAGAAGAAGAAGAAGAAGAAGAAGAAGAAGAAGAAGAAGAAGAAGAAGAGAAGAAGAAGAAGAAGAAGAGAAAGAAGAAGAAGAAGAAGAAGAAGAAGAAGAAGAAGAAGAAGAAGAAGAAGAAGAAGAAGAAGAAGAAGAAGAAGAAGAAGAAGAAGAAGAAGAAGAAGAAGAAGAAGAAGAAGAAGAAGAAGAAGAAGAAGAAGAAGAAGAAGAAGAAGAAGAAGAAGAAGAAGAAGAAGAAGAAGAAGAAAATAAAAAATACGTTCGAAGGCATGTGACCCTGAGAGGGGAGCCTTTCGGTCAACAATAGCCTTCGGTTTCCGCCGTGTCAAAGACAAACTTAAGATTCCGTAACCATGGCTGGTTGTCTGGACTAAGCACTGGCACTAGGGCGCTTGACTGCATGCGTTCCTGCTGGTCGACCCCCGTCCTGAACGAAGATCCTACCAAGAGAGACCCCAAGGGTGATGCGAGCAAGGTCATCATATCAAGACAGAAGGGCAGGACTCGTAGTAATGGATTTTGATTGGAGAAATATAGGTTTAATAAGGAAATAGGCAAGGCCTGGATTAATAATAGAGTGGTTAACGAATGAAATAGGCTTAGAAACCATGCAGTGAGCGCTGAAATTACTGGGTGCATTAAGAGAAGATTAGATAACTTTATGAATAAGTATGACGGATGGGAAGGGACATGGAACTGCCTAGAGTAGGCTTTATGGTCTCTTGCAGTCTCCTCCATTCTTATGTTCTTATGTTCCCGAAGTCTGGTCCTTAGGCACCTCAATGAGCCACGGTTTCCTTTGCCATGAAAAAAGCTAAACAATTGGGGCACATTCCTCAAAGGATAAGTATGACTTCAGGAAAACTGAAATTCGACGTCAATTACCACGTATTAGCATCTTCCGAGCAGCAACACTGAAGCAGAGGTCGGATGTCCCTAGTTGGGACCCCTCCATGGTACGATTTGGTCTTGAGGCCATCGGTACATACACGATCCAATCTAGTCCGATCCGACCAGATCTGTCCGACGGCCTCAAGACTAGATCGTACCGTGGATGGGGTTCCTTACACAAAGTGAAGATGATGCAGTGCACTACTTTACCTTTGAAAAACGGTGTTTCGAAAAAAAAGATCCCTTAGCCTAAACGCAAATTGAGACGCAGAGGACACAGGCGACGCAGCACAGCAAAGGCAGACTTCCTGTTGCTGAATAGAAGTACATGTTGAACTTCTCTCTCACTTGAAATGCTGAGGAAGTAGTACATCTGGAAGCACTTCCAGTGAAGGAAAATTTCAAAACCGTATTTCCAGTCAGCAACAGGAAGTCTGCCTTTGCCCTGTGCTGCGTCGCCTTTGTCGCCTGCCTCTTAGTTTGCGCTTAGGCACACTGTACATTGGCTTCAGATTGGTGTTTTCTTTGTTTCGTTCTTTTCGGAACGGCCCTCTGGGGGAAAAAGAGTTCAAGTCCACACGTGTCACTGACAGAGAGACACGGAGAACATTCAACTGCACAACACCTCTGTGTCTTCAGATTCAATATTCACCAAAGGTTCGGATTTCTATGACGGACTCTGGAAACAAACTCGTTTAAGATGAGGACCGTGAGAGAGAGAGAGAGAAAAACACACCAACAGAGGGAGCAGAAGCTCTCAAAGTGGAGAAAATAATTCGAACAAACTAGAAAGTGCCAGAGAGGAAGCTGACGGCGGTGGCGACAAGCCAAGGACGAGGACGAGGACGAGGAGGAGCGTCAAGGAGGAGATTGGCAAAGAAGCCCCGTGGTTGAAGTAGTACCTCAAAGGAGACGCCTGAGGGGGAGCGGGCGAGGTCGAGGACAAGTAGAGCGGATCCATTATGGCGGGCAAGGACAAGGTGGCAGTGGTGCAAGTAGGACCTCAAGCAAGATGTTGAGCATACGAGCTCAGTCTAGAAGAAGGAGGAAGAAGCAGAAGGAGGATGAAAAGAAGAAAAAGGAGGAGGAGGCGAAGGAGGAGGAGGCGGAGGAGGAGGAGGAGGAGGAGGAAGAGGAGTGGGAGTACTAGGAGCAATAGGAGTAGGAGGAACAGGACGAGGATGTGGAGGAGGAGGAGGAAGGTGTAAAATTATGAGTAGAAAGAGGAGTAGATGGTGGTGATGGTGCATATTGTGGTGGCGGTGATGATGGTGGTATGGGTGATGGTGGTGGTGGTAGTGGTGGTGGTAGAGGTGGTGGTAGTGGTAGCGCAGGAGTGTTCCAGTGCTGGAGTCTGGGGAATGCATCCAGGGTTGGCCTGGAAGGAGTGTCTAAAATGTCAAGGCCAGTCGGAGGATGTCTGATAAGACGTCGAGGGATCTCCGAGTCAAAGGCGTTGAAGGGAATGACTTCGATGTCAGGAGGAGGTCGGGGATGGGAGGGGGGGGGGCTGAGCTGGGAAGAGGTGCGTTGCGGAAGTGTGTGTAGAACAAGGAAGAGGGGTGAGGAAGAATGGGGAGTGGAAGAAAAGGATGAGGACGAGGAGGAGGAAGAAAGGAAAATGATGGTGAGGAGGAGGAAGGAGGAAAAAAGGAAAATTATGGTGAGGAGGAGGAAGGAGGAGGAAGGAGGAGGAAGGAGGAAGAAAGGAGGAAGAAAGGAAAATGACGAGGATGAGGACGAGGAGGAGGAAGAAGAAAGGAAAAGGTGAGGACGAGGAGGAGGAAGAAAGGAAAATGACGAGGATGAAGAGGAGGAGGAGGAAGAAAGGAAAATGATGAGGACGAGGAGGAAGAAGAAAGGAAAATGATGAGGACGAGGAGGAGGAGGAGGAGGAGGAGAAGGAAGAAGAGGAGGAGGAGGAAGAAAGGAAAATGACGGGGACGAGGAGGAGGAGGTTGGGGGAGAAAGGAAAAGGACGAGGACGAGGAGGTGGAAGAGGAAGAAAACAAAAGGATGAGGACGAGGAGGAGGAACAAATGAAAAGGACGAGAACGACGAGGAGGAAGAGGAAGAAAGGAAAAGGAAGAGGACGAAGAGGAGGAATAAATGGAAAAGACGTGGACGAAGAGGAGGAGGAGGAGGAGGAAGAGAAGGAGGGGGTTTGAAGATCATGTGGGAACTTACTAGCGTGTAATAGAGCTGGGAGGTCGTCCAACTTCCTCCACGTTCGTCTTTCTCTTCTTCGATAATGTTTTGGGGACTTGCAGGTCTTCTTAAACTCCTTTTGTTCTTCGCTGCTGCATTCTATTTCATCTAAGATTTTTCTATTTTCGAGAAGTATTAATTAATTCTCTTTTTTCTTTTTCCTCCTATTCCTCCTCCTCCTCCTCTTCTTCCTCTTCCTTCCTCCTGTTTGACTTCAAATTCTTAATTTTTTTCTATCCTGATCTTACTTCATGGACATTGAAATACAACTTGAGTACAGTTGCGGTCTTAATGGAATCAATCAATTTTTATTTTTATTTTTCTTCCTATTCCTCCTTCTCTTCCTCTTCCTTCTCCTCCTCTTCAACTTTAAATTCTTCGTTTTCTTTTCTATCTTGGTTTCACTTTGTGGATGTAGGAATACACTTCGAGGACAATTAAGTTCCTTCTTTTCGCATTTTCGTACCTTAAAAGATCCTCCTATTATCTTTCCTCTTATTCCTACTTCTCCTCCTCCTCCTCCTCTTCTTCTTCTTCTTCTTCTTCCCCGTCCTCCTTTTCTTCTTCCCAGTCCTCCTTTTCTTCTTCCTCGTCCTCCTTTTCTTCTTCCTCGTCCTCCTTTTCTTCTTCCTCGTCCTCCTTTTCTTCTTCCTCGTCCTCCTTTTCTTCTCTCTCCTCCTCCTCCTCCCCCTCTTCTTCTTCAACTTCAAATTCTTCAAATTCTTCATTCTCATTTTCTTTCTCGATCTTACTTCGTGGATGTAGGAATACACTTCGAGTACAATTGAGGTCTTCCAACTCACGTTTTCGTGTCTTAAAAGATCATCCTATTCTTTCTTCACCCATTGTCCTGTGCAGTCTCATTTCATTGTCTCGTTTTCTTTTGTTTTTCGCGAAGTCTTCTTATACTCGAAGTTCTCTTAGACTCTATTTGTCCTTTGGGGAAGGGTCCAGTGCTCTTATTAACATTTCGCCTCCATTTTCGGACTCCATCTTTTTTTTTTTTTTTCTTTACTGAATTGAGTCATTTCAGAGTCATGTTATCTTCTTTTCCCCCCATTTTCTTGAGTAATTCTTCAAGAAAATCTTTCGGTTCCGAAATTTCTCCAGACTTGTTCCCAGAGTAAAATCGTCTGGGTTTATTGTTGACAAATTCTATGGACAAGGTCATCGGGTAGCAGAAGAAATAATGTATTTTCTCTTCTTATAACTCTCCTTCAAGTGAACAAAGCTAGTTACCAGAAAGAGGCCCCTTAT
>NC_134778.1:79649124-79659124 GCF_046742065.1 Oratosquilla oratoria
CTGTGACGTCATCTTTAAAGGCTGAAATGACGTCACAGGTCCATTTTTTTTTCCTCATGGGAACGTTGCATCTCACAAACTTCACCCCCCCCCCTTTCTCTCTCTCCTTCTCTCTCTATCTCTCCTTCCCTATCTCTACCCCCCCCCATTTTTTTTTTTTTTTTACCAGGGACTAGATGTATTGAGTGACCTTAGGGGACTCACTAAATGTCCTCATGGACGATAATAAGCTCCACTATTTATACAACAGCACCGGATCCATCCCTCTTTCTTCTAACTCGCCGCGTAGAATCATCTCAATAAAAACCTTGTATTGTACAAGCAAGAACGGTCCACCGCGTGTGTAAGAACCTACATTGTACGAATGATACATCATAGCAGTAAAAACGCGCCATTGTATCAGAACAGACGCTACATCCTGCGTGCAAAAAAGGTCCCATTGTCGACTCTTCCTATGGGAGGACGAGAGCAATTAGTGTCGCTGCTTGGAAGTGCAGAGGCAGGCGGACCCACGCGGACGCAAAAACACCGAAACACTGAAAACCCGGGGTCTCTGTAGCCGGTTATATGAAGTGATTTGAAGAGTCTGAAGAAAAAAAATAAAAAATAAAGTAAAACTATATAAAAAAAAAAGATGTAGAAGAAAAAAAAGTGCTTTGAAGAGACTGAAGAAAGAAAAAATAAATAAGACTATGTAAAAAAAATTATGTGAAGAAAAAAAAGTGTTTTGAAGAGGCTGAAGAAAGAAAAAAAAATAATAAGAAAACGAAGAAGAAAAAAAAAACATAACAAAATAGAAAACATAAGGTATTTTGAAGAGGCTGAAGAAAAAATATATAGACATAACAAAATAAAATAAAAATAGTAATAAAAACAGAACGTAGAGAAGAAAAAATACACAAAAATAAAATAAAACACATGCAAATAGTAATTAAAAAAACACGAGGTAGAGGCAATACTGTGGAATCATATTTCGTTTAGATCAATCAATTGCAAACGCAACTTGTCAAACGCAAGAGTTGCACGACTTCCGTCCAATCCAGTGCATGACCAAGGTGGATAGACTGTATGGTTGACCTACAGGAGTAAACTACCATACATATTTTATTTCCCAGCGTATAAGACGCAACCTCCCATAAGACGCACCCATATCTTACAAAGATATTTTGAGGAAAAAAAAATAGTATGTTTCCTCCTACATTTATTGAAAGATATCTTGAGGTGGTTTTGATGGGATAATGTCTGGTTCTGTGCATCCGTACATACGCCCGTATTAGACGCAGGACAATTTTGTAATATAAAGAAGAAAAAGGGCGTCTTATACGCCGACAAATTTGATAACTGGAAAAGTGTCCGCCAATGACAGTTTCAGCTGCAGAAATAAAAACTAGAGAGAGTTTGTTCGCTTATAACAAAGACGTTTTTCTCTGTCTTTGTCATTATATACTGGAAGAGTAGACAAGAACAACTGGAGGATAGTGTTTTCTTGATTGTAACTGCAAAAACTGGAACTAAATGAAGATCACTCAGTAACAAGAGCACGGGACTGAACTTCATCCCTACAATGAAGAACTTAATTTCTTCTGCCTCGCTAGGCTAAGGAAAGGTTTAATTAGGTTAGGTTAGGGTAGGTTAAGTTAGGTTAGGCTATCTTAGGCTAGGTTAAGTTAGGTTTGGCTGGGTTAGGTTAAGTTCGGTTAGGTTAGGGTTAAGATAGGTTTGGGCTAGGTTAGATTAGGCTACGTTAGGCTAGGTTAAGTTAGGTTAGGTTAGGGCTAAGTCAGGGTTAGGTCAGAGTTAAGATAGGCTTGGGCTAGGTTAGTTCAGGCTATGTTAGGCTATGTTAGGTTAGGTTAGGCTTGGTTAGGTTAGTTTAGGCTAGGTTAGGTTAGGCTAGATTAGGCCAGGTTAGGGTGGGCTATGCTAGGTTAGGTTAAGTTAGGTTAGGTTAGCCTAGATTGGCTTATTCGCGTGAAGGGACATCCTCCAACCCGAAGGGAGACACGACAGATGAATCTCCCCTTTGAAGGCGTCCGCCCTTCAGCTGCAGCAAATCGCCTGTCGTTAGCCAGAGTAAAACAAACAAGGTCGCAGATGTCCAGGGGACAGCCCGGACATTAGTTTCCTAGGCCATAGTCATTTCCAAGCGGCGCGCGGGGCCATTTGTCCGTCGGCAGACAGTGCAAAACCGTGGGACAAAATTTGTTGAAAGAGTATACAGATGAGGTGCACAAGTAATTGCCAGATCATTACTTATTCAACGTTTTTCTGTTTTTAATAATAAAAAAAATAACAAGAGCTTAACGACTGTGGAAATTTTGTCAAATGCGCGCAAGACCCCACGTTTACTAAGAACTGAAGTATTACCATCACATTCTAGCTGACGTAAGACGATTTTATTTATTGACAAGGAACACCCAGTGTCCGAAAGAGAGTCAATATGTCTTGATCCTTGATGTCATCATGCCATGAATACACCTTGAATATTTTCTTCAACTGAAGGGACACTTATAGCTTAAAAGAGGACTACGTCAGCCTCAAATCAGAATCATCACCACAAGTGTTATTCGGTGCATTCTGAATGCAGGGAATGTTCATCTCGGTTGGATTCTTTATATACCTACGAATTTTTCTTCTCTTCGGCTGGGTGTGTATATGTGCATGCATGTATGCGTGTGTGTGTGTGTGTGTGTGTGTGTGTGTGTGTGTGTGTGTGTGTGTGTGTGTGTGTGTGTATGCGTGTGTGTATGTGTATGTGTATGTGTGTGTGTGAATGTATATATGTGTGTGTGTGCATATGTGTGTGTGTGTGTGTGTGTGTGTGTGTGTGTGTGTGTGTGTGTGTGTGTGTGTGTGTGTGTGTGTGTGTGTGTGTGTGTGTGCGCGCGTGCGTGTGTATATGCTCGCGCGCGCGGGTGTTATGTATAGAATTGTAACGATCATTTAAGAAAACAGAAATATGATACGAATAAAATACATATAAACTGTTTTCTGAAAAAAAGAAGAAATCTGCTGGCTTGGCCATGGGAGTGGGCTTATCACCGTTTGAGAACAATGTGGTATAAATAACCCATATTCTTCCAAGTGGACGGGGAAGAGGTGGATGTCGCTAAGGAAGAGGCGAAGACTAGAGGAAGGGAAAGGGCTGGAGGGATAGTGGAAGAAGATCTAATAAAATTATGAAGAACATAGCTGAACTTGAGTGTTCTGGCAAAGACTCGGACAAAAATAACAAAAACAGTTGTCAGAGAGAAAGACGAGGAAAAGATACGTGACAGGAGGTCAAGAAAATGTAGAAGACAGATGCGAGTGCAGTGGACTGAGGAATTAAAAGACTGACATCAATAGAAAGGTAGAATGATATTGTAAGATTGAGAGGGACAGCAAGGGGTGAAGAGGAGGAGACGAAGGAGGGAGAGATGAAGGTGGAGTAGGAAGAAGAGAAAGAGTGTGAAAAAAGGAGGAGAAGGAGAAGGAGGAGAAGGAGGAGAAGGAGGAGGAGGAGGAGAAAATGGAGGTGGAGGAGAGTGCGACCAAGGTGCAGAAAGACGAAAGGAAAGAGAAAGAATAGAAAGGAAACACACACAAACACACACAAACACACACACACATACACACACACACATGCACATACACATACACACACAAACACACACATGCACACACACACACAAACACACACATGCGCATACACACACACACACACACACACAATCATTCGCTGAATCACTCACTCACTCTCTTTCGCAGGGGAAACGTTAGGTACGTGAGGGAAATTAAGATTCCCTTTCTGTGTACGTTTGCCACACACTTTCACCTCCCAATCACGTAGAGTTAACGTCATCACAAATTCCTATTAGATCAAGCCCTTCTTGATCTCACACATACCAACGCCTTGAAAAGTAAAAAGAAGAAGAAAAAAAATCCTGGTCTCCTTGTGGAGAAGAAGACCTTTTATGTTCTTTGCGAGTTCCAATTTCTCCCAATTAGACACTACAAACTCCTTCTTCGAGCCAGTTGCGTTCTTTACAGATATATTCTGTTTACCTTTGCTTTATCAAGGAAAATGTTTCCAGTGCGTCAAAGCCCTAAAGGGGTGCAACTAGTCCTGTCGAACATAGAAACGTCACTAAGACAACTACTCTGATACTGCCGAGCGCTCTCATGAGCGTGTGCGAGTCTATGGAATAGTGATTCCCCATGGACTTGGATCACGTGTTGGACTCGTGTTCGACAGCTATTACCCTCCCGGAAGAGAGCTCAGAGTTCATATATGACCGATCTATGGATAATGCTATGACCTTAACACGCACACACACACACACCCAACTCCCCGCCCACGAGTTGGAGTAACGACTCGCAGCGTAGCGATACTGAAATCATTTCAGCCCTGGGCGGGATTCGAACTCTTACCGCCCGTAGTGGGGTGTTTGTGTGTGTGTGTGTGTGTGTGTGTGTGTGTGTGTGTGTGTGTGTGTGTGTGTGTGTGTGTGTGTGTGTGTGTGTGTGTGTGTGTGTGTGTGTGTGTGTGTGTGTGTGTGTGTGCCAATTGCTCACAATGGTTCCTTTTCTTCCGATATTTGGTTGCTAATGGTGGTGGTGAACAGCCTACGCCACGAGACGCGTAGCTGCGGCCGAAGCCGTCACTTTCGCTCTTTGATGAGCTCTGGGAACTGCTGTGGCAAGAAACAGCCGCTGCCAGGAATCGGAAATGAGGGCGGTATTCGAACCCACAACTAAACGAATTCGAGACCAGCACGTTACCGATGACGCCAACTCTGAGCTCAGGTCAAACGAGGTTGGATCAGTCTAAAACGGTGATATGATGTTTAACCCCAGAACCACTTTGCTCCACCTCATGTAAGTGGTCCAAAATTCAATGAATGTTTTTATCTTAAACATTGCCTTATCGTTATGAATAATATTTGTAACAATGATATGATGATCTGCTGATTCGGTTTAACGTCGCTAACTCCCCCTATTAGGAGGCTAGGACGGTGCCCCTTACAGAGGCCTTAGTAGAGTAGAATTTAATAAACCATGCCCTTGGTCCAACTCGCTGGCAACAAGGTTCAAAATGCCGCTACCTCGACCTCCGCCGCAAATAGCGACGCTCTAACCCGATCGGCCAGCGAGCATCTATTACAATGTGGCAGTTATTAAAAATTAAACCCCTCAGGAAATTTTGAGCTACCATGTGTTATGTCTTATACATACATATACCAAGGCTTTTTCCCCCTTCCAAGGGAGGTAGCCAAAAAGGGAAAGGCATAAAAACACTCCCACCCATTTCATCCCTAAATACACTCCACACCCCTCCCACCCTTCCTCTCATCTGAGCACCTCCTGGACGACGGGTCATCCCTGCACCCTGCCCACCGCCCTGGGTCAGAAGCAGTGTCGCAAGACACAGTACATCCACAGCAAGTTATGTCTTATACCCCAGACTAAAGATGTTAAGTCTACCCACGAAGAATTCATTCAAAGAAGTCACTTCGTCGATTTATTATCTGTCCAACGTAGACTGGATGTTCTTAACTGATGGTTAACGGCATAAAGCGCAGACACTTAATTCCATAAACTCGTGTAAAAAATATACATACATATATATACCATATCATCGAGCAAAGTGGGAGTTAAGTTACTCCTAAGACAACTATGCACCATCTCCATTTTTTCCCAAAAAATCTTTGTCATAAAAAAAGACACCAATCAGATGAGGGGGAAGCTCAGGACAGAGTAGATTAATCTTCAGAAACACACACACAAAAAATAGATATATGAATAAATAAAAAAAATTATATTTACCCGAACCCAAGTGATACCAAAAGCAACATTAAGAAAGCAACCCAATGCTCTAAAACCTTGTCCAATAACACTCGACCCATCCACCCAGCTCCCCTCCAAATCAAACCTCCGAACGCAAACAACGAAGCACCTCCCTGCGCCCCCTTTACGTGATCGACACACTTGGAGTCTGTGGCTTAAATTGCCGCCATAAATTTGGGAGTGAAGGACCCGAGGAGCCTTTAAGGAGAGGAGGAGGGGGAGGAAGAGGAGGAGGAGGAGGAGGAGGAGGAGGAGGAGGAGGAGGAGGAGGAGGAGGAGGAGGAGGAGGAGGAGGAGGAGGAGGAGGAGGAGGAGGAGGAGGAGGAGGAAAGGAGGAAGGAATCTAGTCTAGCGGCATATCTACCTCTGCCACTGGTGGCTCTTGCTCTTCGTCCAATTAAACTAATTAGTGTAAGTATATCTGGGGATAATGCTCTGGGTGAGAGGAGAGAGGAGAACCTGGATGGGGGAAGAAGGGATGGGGATGGAGAGAAATAGTGACGGCACACTAGGATAGCATGCTACTTGCTTTAGCTACTTCCTCTGAGTAAAGACGACGTCGGTTGCAATGTTCTAGATTTCCATGAAAACATCTCAACAACGTGTTTAACATTAGTATAGGTTTAACTTATTAGTTCGTCGTTCAGCTTCTCACTATATGACGCAAAAGTAATTTGACATTTGGAAATTTGAAAAATAAAAGATCATAACCGAAGTTGTTTCTACTCAAACGAAGTAGCAAAAGCAAATAGCATGATAGCGAGAAGTGCCCAGTGTGCTGCCACCTTAAGGCCGACAGACAAGCAGAGTTGAATACAGGAGAGATGGAAAAAGGGTCGGGGAGAAACGCAGAGGAAACAGAAGGAGGATCCAAGGGCAAAAGAATAGAGAAAGAGATACGCAGACAGAAGAGAGGAAGAAAAAAGAAGTGGATATAGTAGAAAAAAGGAGAAAAGTACATACATACATACATATACCAAGGCTTTTTCCCCCTTACAAGGGAGGTAGCAGGTAGCCAAAAAGGAAAAGGCATAAAATCATTCCCACCCATTCCATCCCTGAATACACTCCACACCCCTCCACCCTCCCTCTTATCTTAGCACCTCCTGGATGACGGGTCATCCCTGCACCTTGTCCACTGCCCTGGGTCAGAAGCAGTGTCGCAAGAAGGAGGAAAAAAAAAAATCCTCTCCTTCCTCCCAATCCTTGTACTCCTCACCTATCCAGCTAACTATCTTTCTCTCTGCTCCTCCCTCTCTTTCTCTCCATGTCCTCTTCCTCCCACCATCTCCCTCTCTTCTTCTCACCATTTCGGTCTTTTTCCCTCTCCATCTTCCCCTTTTTCTCTCTCCATCTCTCTCTTTCTATCCCTTTCTCTTTTTCTTTCTCTTTCCATTTTCTTCTCTTCCTTTCTCCACCTCTCTCTCTTCCTTTCACTTTCTCCATCTCTTTCCCTCTCCATCTTTTCCTCTTACTCTCTCAATTTCCTTCTCTTTCTCTTTCAATTTCCTTCTCCTTCTCTCTCCGTCTCCCTCTTTTTCTCTTTCCATTTCTATCACTCTCCCTCTCCATCTCCCTCCCTCTCCCTCTCCATCTTCCTCACTTTCTCTCCAATTCCCTCACTTTCTCCATATATTCCTTCCTCTACCCTTCTTCTCCCCCTCTCTCCTCTTTCTCTTTTCCCCTCCTGTATCCCTTCTCTCTCCTTCTTTCCTCCACACACACACACACACACACACACACACACACACACACACACACACACACACACACACACACACACACACACACACACACACACACACACACACACACACACACACACACACACACACACACACACACACACACACACACACACTTTCTTCATGGTGCCATAACACGGCCTTTGAGCTGGAAGCTGTTGATGAATCTCCCCAGTAATATCATCTCGACGCGGTCCTTGATGGAGAGTGATCTGGAATGATGCTCGGGAGTGGAGGTGGAGGAGGTAAGATGACGGCACACTAGGCACTTCTCGCTAGCATGCTACTTGCTTTTGCTACTTCGTTTGAGTAGAAACGACTTCGGTGATGATCTTTGGTTTTTCAAGTTTCCAAATATCAAATTACTCTTGCGTCATGTAGTGAGAAGCTGAATGACGAACTAAGAGAAGTTAAACCTAGAATACGATTGTTAGACACATTAATGAGATGTTCTTACGGAAAGTCTAGAATATTATTACCGAAGTCGTTTCTGATCAAACGGGATAGCAAAAGCAAGTAGCATGCTAACCTAGTCTGCCGCCACCTTCAGACATCGACCTCATAGCCAAGAGCAGAACGCTTATAGAAGTAAGAACTTGTCAAAAATGCATGAAAAATCATATGAATACACGAAAAGAAAAACTAAATGGTAATACTTATAGCCTTTTCATTTCTGGATATTAACTTTGCTGAAAAAAGAAACTTACAAGAATATACAATGACGTAGAGACACATAAACAAACATACAAACATATGAGCGCATGCAAGTACGCAAATACTCACACACATACAAACAACATATATATATATATTACAAAGGGATTACAAAGGCGGAGCATACCGACAGGAGACCTTTTGATCCATATCTAGGTCGGATGCGAAAAAAAATAATATTAATAAAATAATAAATAAAAACTATAATAATGTAAATAACAAATAAAATACATAAATAGATGCATAGGTATAGTTAAATAATAAACAAACAGGTAAATAGTAAATAATAATAAATTGACATGTAACTAATAATAAATGAAAATCAGACAGACAAAAGATAACAAAACAAAAACAAACAATATAAGATAAATTATAATCATTACAACATCTTAGGTATTTATCTAAATGATTCTTAAAGCTTCGAACTGAACTACATTGCACTACCTGTGCAGGAAGTTTATTCCATTCATTAACTACACGATTGGCAAAGTTGTTTCTACCCACTTCCAAACTGAATCTATTTCCGGACAGTTTGAGACCATTGTTTCTTGTCTGATTCTCATTCAATGTGAAAATTTTGTCACTTTTGATGTTGTCAATTCCCTCTAAAATCTTAAAGACCTGTATCAAGTCACCTCTGAGTCTACGCTTTTTTAGGGAAAACAGATTCATGTGTTTTAGTCGATTTACGTACGATTTATTTTTAATATTTGGAATCAGTTTTGTGGCTCGCCGTTGTACTTTTTCCAGTCTGTCAATGTCTTTAATGAGATTCGGTGACCATACGGAAACAGCATATTCCAAATGTGGACGAACTAACGATTTATATAGCTTGTTAATGAGTGATGGACTTTTGAAATCAAAAGATCGCGCAATCAGTCCTACAATCTTATTTGCTTTCTCAGAGGCTGAAATACACTGCTTGGATGATTTGAGGTCGTTACTGATAATTACGCCGAGATCTTTTTCACTATCCACTTTTGTTAACGAATTTCCAAATAACTTGTAATCGTACTTACTGTTATTTTTACCTATGTGCATTACCTTGCATTTACAATTTTAAAATTTCATTAGCAACTTTTCAGACAATTGCTGTAATTGATCAAAAACTTCTAGAATATATAATTGGTTTGAGAGATCATTTACCACTCCGCACAGTTTTGTATCATCAGCAAATTTGGAAACAGTAGATTTTAGTCCATGGTCTTGGGACATCTCCGGATATGATGGATTTCTTGAAAATAATTTCTAATGGAACAACAATCTCATTTTTCATTTCCTTTAAGATTCTTGGATGCCAACCGTCAGGCCCTGGTGTTTTATTAACTTTGAGTTTGTCTATAGACCTTTTAATTTTTTCTTTTGTTATATTTACCGTAGTGAGTAAGTTTACCCTAGACTTTTCACAGGTTTCAGTTTGGAATTCACTTTGAGGTGTTTCGTTTACGAATACCGAGCTAAAATAATTGTTTAAGATATTACACATTCCTTCATTTGAATATTCAAGTTGACCGTCAGCAGATAATAGTGGACCAATGTGATTCCTAACAACCTTTTTATCTCTAATGTAACTATAGAATTCTTTGGTATTCTCTTTGGATTTATCAGCGATGTTCATTTCGTATTGTCGTTTTCTTTTTCTTATTGTCTTTTTTAAATCTCTCTGTATATATATATATATATATATATATATATATATATATATATATATA
>NC_134778.1:79664124-79666624 GCF_046742065.1 Oratosquilla oratoria
AACAAGAATAATAATAATAAGAAGAGGAAGAAGAATGAGAACAATAAGATTAAAAAGAAGAGGAAGAAGAAAAAAGAAAAAAGAAGAAAAAGAAGAACAAGAAGAAAAAGGAAAAAAGAAAGAAGAAAAAGAAGAGGAAAATTAAGAAGAAAAAGAAGAAGAAGAATAACAATATAAAAAGAATAAGAATAAAAATGAGAAGAAGAAGAATAAAGAGAAGTGCAAGAACAAGAAGAAAAAGAAGTGCAAGAACAAGAAGAAAAGAAAATGAAGAAGGAAAAGAAGAAAAATGAAAAAGAAAAAATATAGAGAAAAAGAAGAGGAAAAAGAATAAAGAGAAGATGAAGAAATGGAAGAAGTTAAAAAAGAACAAGAAAAACAAGAGAAAAAGAACAACAACAAGAAAAGAAAAAGAAGAAGATGATGAAGAAAAAAGAAGAAATGGAAGAAGTAGAAGAAGAAGAAAGAGATGAAAGTGAAGAAGATGAAGAAATGGAAGAGGAAGAAAAAAGAAAAAGAAAAAAAGAAAGAAAAGAGAAAGAAAAAGAAAAAAGAAGAGAAAAATAATAAAAATAATAAAAAGACGTATAGGAAAAAGACGTAAAACAGAAAGACGTAGGTGAGAAAGAAGAAGAAGGTGAAGGAGACGTATTAGAAAGAACCTGCTTAAGGTTTATAAGAAGTAAAACAATTTCGAGAACAAATTTAAAATGGGGATTTCAGGCCAAACATATGGAACTGCGGGATGGAGGTGGAGGTGACTGCAGCCTGAGGAAGTAGAACTCAGAGAATATGACAAGTGGGGCTTCGAGAGGAGGATGATGAGGCCGCAACTTGGAGGGTGACCTGTCGAGACTCTTCTTAGCCGGTTACACATTCAAGTCTTCGCAAGTTAAATTTACTTCGTGCCTCGCGGCTGTTTGCTGAAACTTCGTCAGCCGGATTTTTTTGTCCGGACTTAATCCCATCCATCGCGACCTCCTAAAGGCACGTTTTGAGATTATCGCTTAACGATGATCGTTCATGGCTCAATGATGATCGTCAAACGATTGTCTAGAGCACTTGTTCTTTGTTTTTAAATGGGGCTGTTTTACTTCGTGCTGCAAAGTACGGACCCACCAACGCGTTTAACTATATATAATGCCAGGCATGATGCGCGTCACCCGCCACTGGCTGTGTTAGGTTAAATATTTAATTGTACTGAAGGAAACGCACCTTTAGTCTTCGGCGAAGAACGCACGCTTCGCCCAAAAGTTTGACGCGAAAGTTTTCGATGTCCCTTCCTTGAGCACATGTCGACTGAAGTAATGGTGGCTGTACACATGACATGAACAATGTGCAAATAAACTTTCATACACGATCTTAAACACGCAGCGCACACACACACACACACACACACACACACACACACACACACACACACACACACACACACACACAGGATGAAGTAAATCACTACGATTAATGGGACAGCTAATTAGTTCTTCTGGAAATCTCCCGAATTCGTGAATTTCCAGAACTCGAAAAAAAAAAGAATCCGATTTCTTAACAAAAAAAATCCGGGTACCAGAGGTTCTTGCAGGAGGAATATTTTGAAGCTATTGTTCTGAATACTGGAGATTTCCTGATTCTAGTAATTCCCAATTAAGAGAATTGTCTACCTAGAGATGCTTCATCTTCGTCTTTGGCGCCCTCTCGCCTCGGTTGGGATCTGGAAGAATCTCAAGGTCCAGAAAAACAACGACGATGACTTCTTCACCTTCGTCACCACTGCAATCTCTTTCCGAACTAAAAAAAAAAAAAGTTCAACACTTGTACACTTTTTCACCTTCGGCGTCACCGCTGCAGTGTTGAAGAAGAAGAAGAAGAAGAAGAAGAAGAAGAAGAAGAAGAAGAAGAAGAAGAAGAAGAAGAAGAAGAAGAAGAAGAAGAAGAAGAAGAAGAAGAAGAAGAAGAAGAAGAAGAAGAAGAAGAAGAAGAAGAAGAAGAAGAAGAAGAAGAAGAAGAAGAAGAAGAAGAAGAAGAAGAAGAAGAAGAAGAAGAAGAAGAAGAAGAAGAAAGAAGAAGAAAGAAGAAGAAGAAGAAGAAGAAGAAGAAGAAGAAGAAAGAAGAAGAAGAAGAAGAAGAAGAAGAAGAAGAAGAAGAAGAAGAAGAAGAAGAAGAAGAAGAAGAAGAAGAAGAAGAAGAAGAAGAAGAAGAAGAAGAAGAAGAAGAAGAAGAAGAAGAAGAAGAAGGTCGTTCTATCCACGCACCTACTTCGTCGCCATCGTCGTCGTCGTTGCAGTCCCTTTCCGAACTCGAAAATGGAAAGAAAGAGGAAATTATCGCCTGCGCGGTAATTGCAGTGTGTAGAATGCATATCGCAGTTCCTGGGCATTTCCAGTTCATTTATCTAAGCGCATTACACGCCCATCACTCACAGGCACAAAGAGATTTTATTTTACGGGAGTTAAACTTGGCGATTTTGCTTCATCCCGACCAGATAAGCACAAGACCATGG
>NC_134778.1:79671624-79681624 GCF_046742065.1 Oratosquilla oratoria
AATGACCACGAATGTTTTCAGGTGTTTCCATTAAACACATTACCACACTGAGGTGCATCAAAATTCCATTTCTATTGGTTCTTGTCGAATCCCGCAGTGATGAGAAAGTTGGGTTATCCATGCAGAGAAAAGGAGAGAGGTAAAGTGGGACGCAAAGAGGAGAGGGTGGGGAACAAAAGGGAGACAGAGGATGGAGAGAGGGAGGGAAGGAGAGAGAGAGGGGGAGGGGAATGGGTGGAGGAAAAGAGAGAGAGAGAGAGAGAGAGAGAGAGAGAGAGAGAGAGAGAGAGAGAGAGAGAGAGAGAGAGAGAGAGAGAGAGAGAGAGAGAGAGAGAGATAGAGAGAGATATAGAGAGAGATAGAGATAGAGAGAGAGACATACAGACAGACAGAGAGAGAGAGAGAGAGAGAGAGAGAGAGAGAGAGAGAGAGAGAGAGAGAGAGAGATAGCGAGAGAGAGATAGAGAGAGATATAGAGAGAGATAGAGATAGAGAGAGAGAGAGACATACAGACAGACAGAGAGAGAGAGAGAGAAAGAGAGAGAGAGAGAGAGAGAGAGAGAGAGAGAGAGAGAGAGAGAGAGAGAGAGAGAGAGAGAGAGAGAGAGAGAGAGAGAGAGAGAGAGAGAGAGAGAGAGAGAGAGAGAGAGAGAGAGAGATAGAGAGAGAGAGAGAGAGAGAGAGAGAGAGAGAGAGAGAGAGAGAGAGAGAGAGAGAGAGAGGTGGTGTGAAAAGGGATTTCATATCCCTTAGGGGAAGTTCTCACACTGGAACAATTTGGACACATACAAGACCCACTTTGTGACAAAACTTTATATAGATTCCCTTGGCGTTGATACAAAACGATTCCATTGAGCAAACATTCTTGAAGGCGTTTCGAATGAAACATCTCGCCTCACTGTCTTACCAGAATACAAAGAGAAACCCGACCTATATTTAGGACAGTGCTATTGATATCTCCTCACGTATGCTCTCACCGACCAAGGCAGATTTCCCACAAACTGGAAACACGAACGCACAAAACGCGCTCACATATTTATTTTTATGTATTTATTTATTTATTTATTTATATTTGTTTCATCTGTTATTCTTCATCGAGCCTCATTATGGACTAAAAATGCAATTTACTATACTGTAACCTAGGCAGACTAGATAACTATAAACAATTCGCTTTAAAGAAAAGCGGACACGCAACATGCACCTCTTATGTTTTCAATGTATTGTTAATGTAAATGAAATGTTAATGATAATCTATAACCTTTATCCTAGACGTGATTTTACTCAAGAAAAGGGTCAACTCACTGAACTCTGACGAACATCTCAAATACTTTTATTCTGTCTAAAGTCCCCGTCACACATGCAAAATTCTCACCAAATGTGAATTTGAAAAGCTGGAAGAAAACTTCGCTTACAATATTCTAGACTTCCTTAAGAACAATTCAACGATGTGTCTAATATTCGTATTGTTTTAACTTCTCTTAATTCGTCATTCAGCTTCTCAATATATGACGCAAAGGTGATTTGACATTTGAAGATTCGAAAAAAAAAAAAAATGTAACCCGAGTGGTTTCTACTCAAATGAACTCGCTTGAGTCACGTCAGGGTTTAAAGTCAAACGATTCTATTTGGGTTAGATAAGTCTCAAGTATAAAGTCCCAGTTACACCAAGCTTACGACCTGTTTCCAACCACCGGCAACCACCTGGCCAATTGCAGGTAGTCTTTGGAAGTCGCTGGTAGTCGGTAATAAAATAGATAAATAGATAGATCGATAGATAGATATATTACAACACACACTGAATAGTCCCCAGTACATAGATTTTCATCTTATCAACCACATCAACTTTTTTTCTATTTCAATTCCTTGCATAGGTTTTGTGTCGCCGACCGATCGCTTGGTTTTCGGTCGAAGGTGGTCGGAAACAGGTCGTAAACCTGGTGTGGCTGGGACATAAGGGAACGTTGAGTTTAATGAAACATCTCTCAAGACTATTCTGTCTTCCAAAAGAATATTTTATTTCACTGGAAGCCCAACATACCCCATCGCCTCTCTTTTAACCTCGACTGTATTTCCTGGTCGAGCAGGTTAGTGTCGCTACTTACGGCGGAGGTCGAGTTGACGACAGTTTGTAACGCCGCTAGCGAGTTGGACCAAGGGCATGGCTCATCAAATCCCACGCTACAAAGTCCTCTGTAAGGGGCGTCGTTCTAGCCTCCTGATAGGGGGAATTCACGGCGTTCAACCAAATCGTATTTCCTCCACTTTTCCACAAATGGAGAGAAAACAACCGGCGACTGTTCCCCAAGTGTTTCTCAAAATGTGTATCAGAATCCAAGACTCCCTCCGGAAGGGATCTATGTGAGGCCCCGAGGACCGTTGTCATCCGCTATGGGGCTCCGGGTTTCCAATCAGTGAAAATCAAGGCAATAATTGCCACTACACTTTGTAATTCAATTGACTGTTTCCAAATAAATGTGCATCGGAGAGATATGAAGCTCTGATATACCAAGGATCAAGTACATGTATCTGTCGAGTAGAAACAACTTCATTGAAAATCTTTAATTTTTCGAATCCCCAAATGTCAAATCACCTTTGTGTCACATATTGAGAAGCAGAATGACGAATTAAGAGAGAGAAGATAAACCTATACGAATATCAGACACATTATTGATGTGGCTTACGGAAGTCTAGAGTATTGTAACCGAAGTCGTTTCTACACAAACGAAATAGCAATAGCAAGTAGCATGCTAGCGAGAAATGCCTAGTGTGCCGCCACCTTAACACGTCATCTACTCTAATGTCATACGATTTTATACTTTTATGGATATGTGCTTTGAATTGACAACTCACTTCCTCCTCTAAATGAGGAAAGAGCTTATTCACCTATTTCCCTTTCGATAGAGACAAAATATTCAATCAAGATAATAATGATGATTCGGTTTAACGTCGAGGGTTAGATGGTGTCCAAGAACTTTTTGGCGTGGAATTTAAATAACCATGACCTTGGTTCAACTTGCTAGCGGCAAAATTCGAACTACCGTCACCTCGACCTCCGCCGAAAGTAGCGACGCTCTAGCCCGCTCGGCTAGCGCGCATCCAACAATAAAAAACAGAGATAAATAAATAAATACATAAATGATACATGAGTAGTTAAAATAAAAGAAGAGGGACACGCCGTCATTATGTGTACTCTGCCAATTTCCTTTGCTTAAGTGATCTCCCTTAATAAGAGAAGAAAATCATTAGTTTACAGTGTAATACCCATACACCTACCCAAATCTGATTCATGATCATCTAAATTATGTAAACATATATTTTACTGTATCATTACATTCTTCGGCTACAAATAATTTCTTAATGTATAAATAAACAATATGAACCAATGAACACGAACGAAAAATATATCTGCATCGTCCAGATACACCAGGGGCATGTGTGTCCACGGAGGGAAGGCTATCGTGCGCTGTAGTCTCTTTTTAGCAATTTTCTCTTTGGCCATCTCTTCAAAGGAACATTAAGGACATCTTTCAGAAACACGCGTTTGCACATGAGTGTATGTATATGTGTGTGTGTGTGTGTGTGTGTGTGTGTGTGTGTGTGTGTGTGTGTGTGTGTGTGTGTGTGTGTGTGTGTGTGTGTGTGTGTGTGTGTGTGTGTGTGCGTGATTCACCATGGTCTTGGATCACGTGTTGGACTCGTAATCGACAGCTATTTCCCTCCCGGAAGAGAGCTCAGAGATCATATATGACCGATGTATGGGTAAAGTTGTGACCTTACATGCACATACAACCCAAACTCCCCGCCCACAAGAGTTGGAGTAACGACTCGCAACGCAGTGATACTGAATTTTTTTTCAGCCCTGGGTGGGATTCGAGCCCGGACCGCCGTAGTGGCAGCCGGGAACTCTACCAACTGCGCCACCAAGTCGTGTGTGTGTGTGTGTGTGTGTGTGTGTGTGTGTGTGTGTGTGTGTGTGTGTGTGTGTGTGTGTGTGTATGCGCAGTATATGGGTAAACTCGTCAACATTTTCAGAATAACTTCATTAATTAAGTTGTGGAAGGCGGCATCGGAGAAAGCCACTTGGGAAACTTTGTTACGCATGATAGCAAGTTGAGCACTGGTTTTGTGTGTATGTATACGTTCAGACACACACACACACAAACACATTTATATATATATATATATATATATATATATACATATATATACACATACAAACATACATGTGTGTGTGTGTGTGTGTGTGTGTGTGTGTGTGTGTGTGTGTGTGTGTGTGTGTGTGTGTGTGTGTGTGTGTGTGTGTGTGTGTGAGAGAGAGAGAGAGAGAGAGAGAGAGAGAGAGCGCTCGCGTGTGGGTCCCTGTGTGTTTGCGTGCGCAGGAGCGGACATTTTGAACTCTGTTGGATCACTGTAATAAAAATACCTCCCCATCGAGCCATTAACTTTCCTAATTATGAATTCTGAATCCGTAATTCATTGTAACAAATGTGAACTCCAGAGGGACTCTACCAGCAGCGCGCACACGAGCACGCACACCCTATAGATCGAACCATACAAAGTTCGAAGTTTTAATAAGGGTGGGCAGCTGCTGTCGATCACAAGTGGAGCACATGATTTAAAAACATGTTGGTGAATCACACACACGTACACAAACACACACTCTCTCTCTCTCTCTCTCTCTTACACACACACACACACACACACACACACACACACACACACACACACACACACACACACACACACGCACACAAACACAAGCACACGCACGCACACGCACACACACACACACACACACGCACACAAGCACACGCACACACACACGCACACGCACACAAGCACACGCGCACACACACACACACACACACTTAATTTTTTTTGTTCAGCTAAAGAAAAGCACTTGTGTATTGTTTGGATTAAGGATGTAATCCTGACCAGCCCTAGGCAGCTATGAGAGAGAAAATATTTGGTAATCTTTTAATCCCTTTTGGCCTCATAATATTCGTCTTTAATAAAGGTTTTGTCACAAAAATAAGCGAATAAATAAATAGATAAATGAATGTACAAATAAACAAGCAAATAGACAAACAACAAATAAATAAACAAACACGTAAGCAAGTACACATATATTAAACAAACAAATGAACACATTAATACATAAATGATTAAAGCATATAAATGAATAAACAAATAAGAAAACCAACAAATCTACAAACAATTAATATACAATGTACTAGATACCATGTACAATATATAAGTAGATTTCAACGATTGTAAAGTGTTAATCGTTAGTGTTTTTTTTTTTTTTTTTTTTTTTTTTTTTTTTTTTTTTTTTTTAGAAATTGGTGACCAACCCTCAACTGAGTTGGATCACAGGCTTTCACACAATTTCTAACCCAAGCGCTAGTTCGCATTGCTAGACAGACTGTGTTCTTAACCCGAATCCCTGACCTCAGTGGATAATGTGATGAACTCATACGCGGGTAGTCGTGAGTTCGATTCCCGGAACCCACTGCGGGCTAGGTGTTGTGTTCCCGACAGCCCTGGTCAGGCGGGGAGGCGACCCAGCATCGGTTTAAAAAAACTCCAGTGGCTTGCTGCTACTGACAGGGCTTTGCAGGGTTTTTTTTTTCACTCCCCTACTGCGTGGAAAAGGGTAGGCGAGGTTTTTAATCCCAAGCCTTAAAACCCATCTGCCGTCTCTGGCCTCGCCTTTCCGACTCCTTCCCTCTCCTCCAGACCCAAGTATGAAAATGACAAAACCCTTCCCGCGTGGAGTGACGCGGTGAGATTTACCGAAAGCCCCGTGGGGCTGCGCGGCCAATTAGACGGGGGCTTTTGGGGCGCCCCGCAGCTGGAGCTCTTGGGCGCGACAGCCAGCTGGCAACTCAAAGATATGACAGCTGGACACAGGAGAGTGTCTGCCGGAAATCCAGGAAAAAGGCAGCTGGACGTTTGCGGGCACCAAAACTGGGCAAGCAGGCATCCGAGAAAAGCAGTTGGACAACTGAACAAATTTAGACTTAAGAAGGAAATAGGCTAGCACTGGTTTACAATTAGAGTGATTACCGTAGGGAATAGACTTCGTAACCGCATAGCGAGTGCTGAAACTATCGGTTGTTTTAAGAGAAGGTTAGATAACTTTATGGATGGGGATAATAGGTTATAATGGACATGGAACTGCCTAGTGTAGGTCTTATGGTCTCTTGTCGTTTCCTTCATTCTTATACTCTTATGTTTAATTGGACAAGCAGACATCCCAGAAAAGCGGTCAATTTATTACCCAATTCCTTAGAAAGAAAGGACAAATTTGACGTTTAAGAAAAAAAAAAAATCTATTACCACCGTTATTTCCAAAGAAAGGCTATGGCATAACACCAGACGATTTCATTCAATTAAAAGAAACTTTTTTCCTACTGGGAAAAAATTGTCACATTTGATCCTCTTTTCCTATCTAATCCAAGCGATTTTATTCAACTTGCGAAAGAACTACATGCTGATCAGGACTGTATCTAAAAAGGATTCTTTCTATCATTGAGGACTATTCTCCTTTCGGACGAGAAAGAACCAAGAAAACCTAAATCTAAAGCAACAAGAATCTTTCACACCAAAAATAATTCATAAGCAGAGACTGCGAGACTTCATGAATCAGGGAGATGCTCGTCTTTGAGCCATCCACATATTTACGATACACACAATTCAATCCATCCTACAGAAACGAAAGCATCTTTGTTCCAACGACGCGCCCCTAAAATGTGAGCAAGTTCTTTCAGCTTTCAGGAAATTCTTCTGAACGTCACATATTCCTGTTATTCCAATTCAAAGAACACGTTTTGTAGTTTTCCGTAAAATGTCTATATTGCAGATGCCTTGCCAGAACGCCTGCATTAGACAGATATACATATAGTCTGATATGTGCGCGCTTGTGTGTATGCATGTGTACACACGTGGGAATAGGGTGTACATTTATAGTTACACAAACAATGTGAAATCAATTATCCTTCAAGTTTGGAAACCATAAAGGCTTTCAAGAATATACGTGACGTGAAACTTATTGAAGCAGTACGATGAACGACGCAAACGCGCTCTCTAATGTAGAAACTGTTTATGCTAAATGCAAGCAGGTCTCTGCATTGCAAATACAATCAGACACCGGTGTGGCGCATTCTGGAACTGAATGCATACATATGAACATAAGTCCGCTAGCATGCTCCCATCCTTTCACACAAAGCCAAACACCCCTCCACAGAGACAGACAGACAGACAGACAGATAGACACACATACATTTAACTAAACATTCTTACTACTTTTGACGTCATGCCGCCCTTAAGATATTTTGTTCTTGTTAATACCATATTACTATTGTTATTATCATTATCATTATTTTTATTATTATTATTTTTCTTTTTTTTTCTTTTTGTGGAGGTGGAGCTCAGATGGGGTACCGGAGTAATGGGTTAAAAGCTCTGATGGCGTCATCGGAAGCGTGCTGGTCTCGCATTTGCTTAATCGCGGGTTCGACTCCCGCACCCTTTTCCGTTCCCCAGCAGTGTCTGTTACCTGTTCCAAAAACCCAAGAGGATATGATAAAGGTGACGGCTTCGGCCGTAGCTACTCAGCGCCTTCTGGTGTCGACTCCTCACTTTCATAAAAATAACGTTAGATGTACCATGCAATGTTCCCATGTTGCTAAAATCGACACACAAATCCACGATGGAGATCTAAGCTAAGGTTCTCGAGAAACACAAAGTTATACTCTTCGAAGCTAACGCGTGGCCATCATCAGCTATGAAAACCAGGAGGTGAGAGCCAAAGGATTATTCTTCCCCCCCAAGAGTTTTCTTCGTCAGAGGAATTGCTTCCGGCTGCCACATCACGACTGGAGAGGGCGAAAATGAAGGTGCCATTCTGTCCGCCTCTTTGCCTGCACAATTCGAAAATAATTTCGCCCACTCGAACGAGGGCTTGGGCGACCTCTTGGTACACTGGCAAACCTGTCAGCGATTTAACGAGACACGCCTCAGCTCTCAAGTACAGGTTTTGGAGTCGCAAACACGCACGCACAACGCGCGCACACTTACACACACGCACAACGCGCGCGCACGCACACACACACAATGTATATGCATACAATATATATGTATATATATATATACACACACACATATATATATATATATATATATATATATATATATATATACCTGCCCAAAAGGTATTGTTGCCTCAAGTCTCACTAACTGACAATTAAGCAATCTTGCAATGACTGGCAACTGTCCTCGGGCCTTGCCACAGATCTCTGAGAGACCAAAATTTTTATTACTGTCCGTGTTGTGCGAGTGTGGGACACCCACTGGTTTATAGATACAAAAGTAATGATTAGGTTTTCTGTTCTTATATGAAAAGGCGGAGGAAATATAATTTAGATTAACATATATAAGACCTATTGGCCTCACCCGGACACCGAATGCCATCCACTTGGGTCTGCACCTCCAGACGAAGTTGAGAAAGTTGGACCACCAATTGTAGATACTCTTCATTGGTCCCTTTGTGGAAAGTATTCAGATATATTAGTTACACATGTATGGATAATGTACTACACAACAGCAATACTCTCAGTGGGTACAGAATACACTCAGAAGGATATACATAAGATCTATTTTTGACTAACGTGCTTCCCCGCCGAGTTGCAGAGGAACTGCTTCACAACTCCCCACAAAACCATTAAGTCGAGAAAATGCAAACCAAACATTTAGGCAGAAGCAAGTCCCTCTTCACAAGTTGGCAAAGGACAGTGACGTCACGTGGAGGGCCACAAAACGTTAAAAGACTGGCGCGCTGATTGGTTCAATTTGTCGTGTGCTGAGGGTACCGACTGCCGTGGCCAAATCTCCGCGTTTGGGGCCTTCACTTTTACTCTTTTCTTTATGCAAAAATTTCCACTTTCGTGAGCTTACTTCTTCAACTCCTTGACCGTCCTCCCTCCAGAGTTCTCTCTCTCTCTCTCTCCTTTCCTCCACTTCCCTTAGCTAAAATCTTTACAGCCCCCAAAGACATTTTCTACTGATGACTTTCAACTGCGATTCAGTTTCTCCCTCGCCTTACTTCTGGATTCCTCGCGTTCTGACCATTTCATCCTACAGCCTCCATCTCTCTCCACATCTAGGTCACTCTCCACTTCGCCCAGCACGTCCACGTCTCTCATCCCTATCTCCCACTCGCACACAAGACACACACCTACAGACTCTTCGTCCCGAATGTCAAGAACGTGCTGGAGCTCCGGAAGGCGATGACAGCGAAGTCGTCTGGCACTATCCTTTCCGCTTTGACTACATCTTCATTCCGGTTCATCTTCGTGCCTTCAATTTCTATTTCTTATCTATCCAGCCACTACAACCTCTTCCTTCTCCTCTTCTCTCCACCTCTTTCTCCTCCTTCTGTTCCTCATTTTCCTAATTTCGTTTCAAAGACTGTTCTCTATTTTCTCATTTCTCTTCATCCACCACGAGTCCCCCAATCTTCCCTATCCTCCTTCCGCATCCATGAACTTCTAACAACTTTAGAATCTACCGGAAAGGTAGAGTAAGAACAAGATAAATATATATACATACCCACAAGATAAATCTATATACACACCCACACACGCACACACACACACACACACACACACACACACACACACACACACACACACACACACACACACACACACACACACACACACACACACACACACACACACACACACACACAGGACTCGGTGGCGCGGTTGGTAGAGTCCCAGACTGTCAGTATGGCGGTACTGGAGGTACCTGGTTCGAATCCTGCCCAGGGCTGAAATAATTTCAGTATCGCTGCGCTTCGAGTCGTTACTCCAACTCTCGTGGGCGGGGAGTTGGGTGTGTGTGTGCGTGTAAAGTCATAGCATTACCCATAGATCGGTCATACGAGCTCTGAGCTCTCTTCCGGGAGGGAAATAGCTGTCGATCACGAGTCCAA
>NC_134778.1:79686624-79699124 GCF_046742065.1 Oratosquilla oratoria
CATATTTCAAACTGTATATCACTTTCTAAACTTAAGAAATATTTCAAAATACGCTGTGGCACTCATAACTCACTCGGATTCACTTACTAGGGCCTATAACTGCATTGGCTGAGTCTTCAGAGATTCCAACTGGAACACCAATGACCATACCTGAAATGAAGATTTGGATTACTTTAAAATGTGAAACTGTTGATAGATAAATGTGTTTACATATAATGTACAAGAAGAAAAAATGTAGAAATATAAAAACGCATACACACACGCACGCACGCACACACACACACACACACACACACACACACACACACACACACACATCCTTATGGAAAGATTGGAAAAGCTCTCATAAATGAAATAAAAAAAAAGTCAGGAAACCTGAAGCAGATTTCTATACATCTAAAACGATGTTATGTGATTCAAATAACACACTTATATCAATCTATATACCAAGAGGTTTTTCCCCCTTATAAGGGAGGTAGCTGTGTCAGAGGCACGCGCCTATCCCCACCCATTTCACTCCCACGGGCTTTGTGGGAGTGACACTTCCATATTCGGGAGTGAAGTATCACTCACACAAAGCCCGTGGGAGTGATACTTCACTCCCGAATTTGGAAAAAACAAAACAAAAAAAAATCACCCCCCTCCACCCCTCCCTCTCAGCTCCTCATGGATGACGGGTCATCCCTACATCCGCCAACTGCCCTGGGTCAAACACAATGCAGCAAGACACAGCACATTCACAGCAAGGCCGCTTCACCCAATCGGCCTTGAAAACAAAATGACGGGACCGTTCAATCGCATCTTTTACTGCGCATTACAGTTGTGCAAAAACATTTAGGTAAATAATTCTCTTAATTCCAGTTACAATGTCCCTTAGTTCTTTATCGTTCCGTACTCATTGTTCTTCTTTCCTTTTTCTCCCACCCCTTCGCTACCCTTCGCACAGACTCATTGGAATCCAAAACGCAAAATCCCGAATTTCCAAAATCGCTAGGTCGCTCACCGGTGGAACCGCACGTAAGGAATGGAGCGTTCAAGGAGAAACAGGAAAAAGAAAACGGGGGAAAGGAAGAAAGAAAGAAAACAAAAAGACAAAACAAAAAAAACGAGTACAATATAAAAAAAAAAAGATGATAAAATGAAACGAAACAAGATGGAAATGTGGCAGGACACTGCGATCTGGGCGAAGTTGAAAGCGAGCAAGGGAAACTAACGGAAAATATGCACGCGCGCGCACACACACGCACATACGCGCACACACACGCACATACGCACACACACACAGATACACACACACGCACACACACACACACACACACACACACACACACACACACAATTTTATATATATATATATATATATATGTATATATATATATATGTATATATATATATATATTGTAGAAAACATCTAAACGAAAGTTGCTGGTGTAATTCGATCTACAAAAAGATAAAGAAAACAAAGAAATATGTACGGCAAAGTGATACAACACCGTGAAAGTGATCTAGAAAAAATCTGTGAGAAAAATACTGCCGTTGATTTCACTAAATACAGATAAATGATAAAGATCGAGAAAGAAACGGGAAGACTATTATTATTTTTACTTAAGCTATTTACAGATTGCCTGAAAGAGATTTTCAGATTGTTGAGATAAGAAGAGATAGGTTTGAAGACTGTGGAATGATCTCCTTGGATAACATTTTCTCATTTCAGAAATAGCAGATGACGTGGAGGATATGCTTAAAAATCTGAACATGAAAAGTGTCAAAATTGGTTTCAAAACGAATGAGAATAAAACTAAACTAATATTTAACTCCAAAGTTCAAAATAAACCAATTACAGTCACTGGTGAGGATTTTGAAGATTAAAGGTCTGATTATTTAGTTAAGATGCTAAAACCAACTAAAGATCGTGAAAATTAAATAAAAAGGCGTATCACCATTGGTTGAAAAATATTTGGTGAATATAATTAAGAACATCACGCGAGGCTCTCGACCTGTATGGTTGAAATGCAATGTTTACAATCAGAACATAACCCCATCTACGATCTACGGAGATTTACAAATGCGAAATTTGTAATAGACCCCGAAGAATGTTGAAACTCGTTCTGGAGCTGAAGATTTCCAGTCAATGAAATTAAAGACAAGTTATATATCTACATACAAATACATACTTGCATACATAAAACAACTCCTCTCTGACTGTACATACATACATACATACATACATTACATACATTACATACATAAATACATACACACATAAATACATACACACATACATACATACATACATACGCACGAAGGAGTGACCACTGGGAAAGAGAAACCAAACGAAGCAAAGCGCTTTCGTATGTTACATCCAGTGCAAAGTACTTTGCACTGGATGTAATATACGAAAGCGCTTTGCTTCGTTTGGTTTCTTTTTCCCAGTAATCACTCTTGACAAGTTACCAGTGTTTCTTATTAACATACATACATACACCAAAGTGTCCTTTTCCTTTTTATAAGGGAGGCACCCAAGTCACAACCTAACCCAAACTATACCCATCCCACATACATTTGTTGTCTCTCCTATCTTATCTCCTCAGGGATGAGGGGTCATCCCTGTAACTCCGCTACACTGTTCGGACCAGAAACAGTGCATCAAGACACTTTTCCTTTTTATAAGGGAGGCACCCAAGTCACAACCTAACCCAAACTATACCCATCCCACATACATTTGTTGTCTCTCCTATCTTATCTCCTCAGGGATGAGGGGTCATCCCTGTAACTCCGCTACACTGTTCGGACCAGAAACAGTGCATCAAGACACAAGACTACCACACATACAAATAAAGCAGGCAAAGACTCTCCAAAGCAACAGGGAGACCATAACTGACACGCAAGCTAGTGTTGTCAAGACCAAAACAAGCAGAGGGGAGTGGACGCAGTCTAAACGCAACGCAAACACAAAAGACAGACTCAAGGAGTCCCGGGAAGACAACAAGACAATCAGCGACCCTGAAGAAGACAACGGTAAGGAAAGAAACGACGTTACGAAATGGGACCGTGTCGAGACTGGCAGAAGAAAAGACCAGTTTTGTTGCCCAAGAAGATGGAGAGGCGGGAGGACAAAAGGAGGGAGACAGGAAGGGAGGAAGGGAGGGAGGGAGGGAGGGAGGGAGGGAGAGAGGGGAGGATGCGCGAAAGAGCACGATAAAGAGGAGGATAATGAGGAAGGAATGTAGGAAACGAAGGGAAAGAGGAAATCAAGGAGAAAGAAGGAAGAGAAAAAGAAGGAGGTGGAGGCGAAGGAGAAAGGGAAAGAGAAAGGGAGGAAGAGAGGGAGGAAGGAATAGTGAAACGGAAGAATGAATAGGAGAGAGGAGGAGGACAGGAAGGGGGAAGGGAAGAAAGAGGAAAAAGGAACGATGATAGATATAGAAACAGGAAGGAAGATAGGGAAGGAGGGTGGAAGAAGACAGAGATGGGTGGGCACGAGTTAGGATGGGAGTGAGGAAAGTATGGAAAGAGTTACGGTAGAAAGGGAGAGACGGAAGGAGGGAGAGGGAGGGAGGGAGGGAGGAAGGGATGGAGGGAGGGGAGGGTAGGGAATGAAGGAGGTAAAGAGAGAGAGGAAGCGAAAAAGAAAGGAAGGAAGAGAGGGAGGGAGGAGAGTGAGGGAGAGGTGGAGATAGATGGAGAGAGAGAGAGAGAGAGAGAGAGAGAGAGAGAGAGAGAGAGAGAGAGAGAGAGAGAGAGAGAGAGAGAGAGAGAGAGAGAGAGAGAGAAACAGAGAGAAATTGAGTGAGAGAGAAATTGAGGGAGAAAGAGAGAAACAGAGAGAGAGAGAGAGAGAGAGAGAGAGAGAGAGAGAGAGAGAGAAACAGAGAGAGAGAAATTGAGGGGGAAAGAGAGAAACAGAGAGAGAGAGAGAGAAGAGAGAGAAACAGAGAGAGAGAGAGAGAAACAGAGAGAGAGAGAGAGAAACAGAGAGAGAGAGAGAGAGAGAGAGAGAGAGAGAGAGAGAGAGAGAGAGAGAAAGAGAGAGAGGGGGGGGAGAGGTAGGGAGAGAAGTAGGGAGGGATGGCAAGGGGGAAGGGGAGAGGGCAAAGCGAGAGAGCCAAGGGCACAATGAGAGAGGAAGGATGAAGAGAGCCATCGTGAGGGAAAAAAGAGTGAGAAGGTGTGTCTGTGAAGGAAGAGAGTCCGTGAAGGACCTAATAGAGGTATTCAAATGGGTCAAGGGCTTTAACAAAGGTGATGCAGACAAAGTCATCACATTAAGACAACAGAGTAGGAATCGTACTAATGGATTTAAGTTGGATCTTTTTTTTTTATTTAAGAAGGAAATAGGCAAGATGTGGTTTACCAATAGAGTAGTTAACGAATGGAATAGACTTGGTAACCACGTAGTGAGCGCTGAAAGAAATGGTTGTTCTAAGAGAAGATATGATAACTTTATGGCAGGTAGTAATGGACATGGAAATGCCTAGTGTAGCCCATATGGTCTCTTGCGTTCTCCTTCACTTTTTTTTTTTACGAGCATATGGGAAAGGGACGCGCGACCGAAGGTACAAGAAGGAGGCGAAGAAGATTTAAAGGAAGGGGAGGGGACCTTAAAGGAAGCGAGGGACAATTAAGGAAGGTGAAGGAGAAATAAAGGAGGTGATTCTGAGAAAAGGAAGACGAAGGACTCGAAGGAGATGGAGGTAAAGAAGGTCACCAAATTACCTCAACTCCATCTGGTGTTATGTGTGAGGGACATAGGAACACAAGAACATAAAAAAATTAAGGAGACTGCAAAAGACCATAAGGCCTACACTAGGCAGTTCCATGTCCCTTACTACCTTTCATTCTTATCCGTAAATTTATCTATTCTTCGCTTAGAACAACCAATTGTTTCAGCACTCAAGATGTCGTGCATTAAGTCTATTTCATTCTTTAACGACTGTTGGGTAACCCGTTCCTCCCGATTTCCTTCTTGAAGTTGGAGCAACGAAGGAGGAGGAGGAGATGAGGAGAGAGCCGGAGTGACAAGTTAGAAAAGATAAAGTCAAAAAAGATCATCTTGAAAAAGAAAAGCCGAAGACGGTAGAAGGAAGACGGATGGACGGAAGAAACTCGCGTCAGAAAAGACAACGGAAAAAGAGAAAAGAAAAAAATATAAAAAAATGGAAAGAGAGAAGGTACGAGGGAAGGCGAGAATCAGGAAGGGAAAGGAACGAAGGAGGATAAGGAAAGAACGGAAGGGAATGATGCAAGAGGATCGTGAAAGGAACAAAGGGGAGGGAATCACGGAAAGGTAGGAATACGACACAGAAAGGATAGGAAAGAATGAGAACGAAGGGAGAAATGATAAAAGAAAAGAGAAGAAAGGCGAAAGGAGAGGAGAGATGGAGTCCAAGCAAGAGATGAAATAAGGATTGAAGAAGAGGGAGAATGGTATTAAGTAAGAAGGAAAGAAGAAGAAGAAAAAAATAAAGAAAATGGTACAGAACGGGCGATATGAAGAGATCCGAGCATGACGAAGATGGATGAGCAATGTGAGGAGGTGGGGGCGGAGGTGGAGGAGGGGTGTTGAGAGGGGAAGAGGAGGGGGGAAGGAGAAGGAGGGTGAGGAGGAGGAGGGGGAGAAGGAGGGGAGGAGGAGGAGGGGAGGAGGAGGGGGGGAGGAGGGGGGAGGAGGAGGAGGAGGAGGGGTGAAGAGGAGGGGGGAGGAGTAGGAGGAGGAGGAGTAGGGGGAGAAGGAGGGGAGGAGAAGGAGGGGAGGAGAAGGAGGGGAGGAGGAGGGGAGGAGTAGGGGAGGAGAAGGAGGGGAAGAGAAGGAAGGGGAGGAGGAGGGGGAGAATGAGTAGGATTAGGAGGATGCGGGGAGGAGAAGGAGGAGGAGAAGGAGGAGGAGGAGGAGGAGGAGGAGAAGAGGAGGAGGACTAGGAGGAAGGGGTAGGAGAAGGAGTAGGAGAAGTAGGAGGTAATGGAGTAGGAGGTAATGGAGAAGGAGGCGGAGATAAAGGAGGATAAGCTGAAGGAGAAGGAAGAGGAGGAGTTGGAGGAACAGGAGGAGGAGGAGGAGGAGAAGCAAAAGGAGCGGGAGTTGAGGAGGAAGAAGAGTTGGAGAAGGAGGAACTGGCGGAGTTGGAGGAGGAGTTGGGAGGAGGAGGAAAAGGAGGAGGGAGAGAAGGAGAGGAGGAAAAGGAGGAGGGAGAGAAGGAGGGAGAGGAGGAGGAAGAGAAGGAGGAGGAAGAGAAGGAGGAGGAGGAGGAGGAGGACGAGGAGGGAGGAAGAAGAAAAGGAGAGGGAGGAGGAAGAGGAGGAAGGGGAGGAGGAGGAGGAAGAGAAGGAGGAGGAGGAAGAGAAGGAGGAGGAGGAGGAAGAGAAGGAGGAGGAGGAAGAGAAGGAGGAGGAGGAAGAGAGGGAGGAGGAGGAAGAGAAGGAGGAGGAAGAGGAGGAAGAGAAGGAGAGGGAGGAGGAAGAGAGGAGGAAAAGGAGGAAGAGGAGGAAGAAGAGGAGGAGGAAGAGGAGGAGGAAGAGGAGGAAGAGGAGGAGGAAGAGGAGGAGAAGAGGAGGAAGAAGAGGAGGAAGAAGAGGAGGAAGAAGAGGAGGAAGAAGAGGAGGAGGAGGAGGAAGAGTAAGCTGTACATAGAGTAATCACGTTATGTGGGAGAAAGGGAGCGGCAACTGGAAGAGTGTGGGGGAAGAGAGAGTAGAGAAGAAGAGGGGAACAAGATAATGCAGTAAGCGATTCATGAGGACGAAGGCGTGGGGGGAAGAAAGCGCTAAGAAAGAACACGTAATGGAGGGAAAATGATGAAAATATTGGACACAATGGAGTCAAGATGAGGATAAGGTGGCAAGATGATGATGCGATGGAGGGAAGGAGGGAGGGAGGGAGGGAGGGAGGGAGGGAGGGAGAGAGGGAGGGAAGGAGGGAGGGAGAGAGGGAGGGAGGGAGAGAGGGAGGGTGGGAAAGAGAGCTTTAAGGACAAGAAATTGGGTGGAGGAAGGTGAGGTTTGGTGGAAGAGAAAGGAAGAGAAAGAAAACAGAGGAAGGGCAAAAGAAGAGAATTAAGAGGAAGGGAGGGTTGGTGTGTGTGTGTGAGAGAGAGAGAGAGAGAGAGAGAGAGAGAGAGAGAGAGAGAGAGAGAGAGAGAGAGAGAGAGAGAGAGAGAGAGAGAGAGAGAGAGAGAGAGAGAGAGAGAGAGAGGAGAGAGAGAGAGAGAGAGAGAGAGAGAGAGGAAGGGAGAGAGACAGGAAGGGAGGGAGACAGAGACAGGAAGGGAGGGAGGAGACAGGAAGGGAGGGAGAGAGACAGAGGGAGAGAGAGAGGGTTAGAGAGAGAGAGAGGAGAGAGAGAGAGAGAGAGGAGAGAGAGAGGGGAGAGAGAGGAGAGAGGAGAGGAGAGAGATACAGAGAGAAAGAGAGGAGAGAGAGAGGAAGGGAGGGAGAGAGAGAGGGTTAGAGAGAGAGAGAGAGAAGAGAGAGAGAGAGAGAGAGGGTTAGAGAGAGAGAGAGAGAGAGAGAGAGAGAGAGAGAGAGGTTGGAAGAGAATAAAGGAAGGGAGGGAGGAAGGGAGAGAGAGAGAGAGAGAGAGAGAGAGAGAGAGAGAGAGAGAGAGAGAGAGAGAGAGAGAGAGAGAGAGAGAGAGAGAGAGAGAGAGAGAGAGAGAGAGAGAGAGGATGGGAGAGAGAGGATGGAAGAGAGAGTAGGAGAGATGGGACAATAACCAGTGCTTCTATATTTCAAGAGGTGACGTTTGTATTTGTGTATATATGCATATGAATGTGTACATGTGTATTTACGCATATGTGTAGGAACTGTATGTTTATATATGGAAATGTGTATATAGGCATGAGTATGTGTGTTGTGTATGTATGTATATATATATATATATATATATATTATATATATATATATATATACACGCATATATATATGTACATGTATGTGAATGTTTATATCTTTATATGTGCATATTCATATAAATGTATTTTCCTACATATGCATATTGCGTTTGAACTTTTATATTTGTGTACATCCATATGCGTATGTGTATAAATGAGGGATTTAAAGCAGGTAGCCAGAACGGTGTGACAGGAATTTTAAATGTAATCAGACTCATTTCTCGTGAATTTCAGTCTCCAGACATAAAAGAACTAAGAAACAATCTATAGGGATCCCAGCAAAGCCCTTAAAACGTACTATCAATACCATATACGGTGGTGAAGGGAATGTAGGGGGGAACGCAGTGTTAAAAAAGGTAGGGACAGAGAAAGAACATAAAGACATAAGAATGAAGGTGACTGCACGAGACCATAAGGCCTACACTAGGAAGTTCCATGTCCATTGTCACTTATTATCCCTATCCATGAAATGATCAAACCTTCTCATAAATCAACCAATAGTTTTAGCGCTCACTATATGGTTACTAAGTGTATTCCATTGGTTTATCTACCTCTCTCTCTCTCCTCTCTCTCTACCTCTCTCTCTCTCTCTCTCTCTCTCTCTCTCTCTCTCTCTCTCTCTCTCTCTCTCTCTCTCTCTCTCTCTAACCCCCTCCCCTCCATTCAGTTACACAGAAACGTGAATGAACTGGAAAGGAGGGCAGAGGTTGAGAAGGAAGAAGAATGGTGAAGGATAAGGAAAGAACACAGAGAGAGAGGGAGCAATAGGAGATGACTGAATTTGATATTACACGAAAAAGAAAGAAGGTATGGGAGTGAATGAAGACAGGAGAGAAGAATGGAAGGATGACTTGAACTAATAAAGAAAACACGGTAAAGGAGACGGAGATGGTGGAACTTGTCTTAAGAGAGCAAAAGAAGAGAAGTGTAGAATAATATTATAATGAACAAGTGGATACGTAGGAGCATCAGAGGAGGCGTAATGGTAAAGAGAAATGGAAGGTGGCTCGGGCACCAATGGGAAAATCACCAAAAGATTTGCATAAGAGAAGAGTACGAAAGGATATACGAATGGCGGTAAGGGCACAGCAGGGGACTGGATAAATAGAAAAAAGGGACGTTAGGAGGAGATAGTAACTGAATGAAGGGGAGAGAGGGGAGAGATATAGGGATAGGGATAGGGAGAGAGAGAGAGAGAGAGAGAGAGAGAGAGAGAGAGAGAGAGAGAGAGAGAGAGAGAGAGAGAGAGAGAGAGAGAGAGAGAGAGAGAGAGAGAGAGAGATGGAGAGAGAGAGAGAGAGAGAGAGAGAGAGAGAGAGAGAGAGAGAGAGAAAGTATAACAAATGTGTGTGTGTTTGTGTGTGTGTGTGTGTGTGTGTGTGTGTGTGTGTGTGTGTGTGTGTGTGTGTGTGTGTGTGTGTGTGTGTGTGTGTGTGTGTGTGTGTGTGTGTGTGTGTGTGTGTGTGTGTGTGTGTGTGTGTGTGTGTGTGTGTGTGTGTGTGTGTGTGTGTGTGTGTGTGTGTGTGTGTGTGTGTGTGTGTGTGTGTGTGTGTGCGTGTGAGTGTGTGTGCGCGCACGCGCGCGCGTGTGTGTATGCGTGTGTCCGTGTGTGTGTTATGAACTAACAGGATATCGACTGTATATACATTGCACTCGCCTCATTCAACCCAGGGGAATAGAGGACAAAAATAACCCAACTCGACAAAAACTCGTTCCATACGGGTCCATTTCCCAAGCATGAAGGGGATATTGAAGTTTCGGTATAACTAAGTTCGAAGAAGACCATAAAGAACGCTGATCAAAGAAAACCCAATTTCAAGTTTAATCATAATGTTTTGCAATTCCCTGCTTCTGGCTGAATGTCGCCGAGAGAAGAACTCCGGCTAAGTCTGGTTCTTAATCACGAGCAAACTTTGAAGAAAAAAGGAAAAGAAATAAAGAATAAAAAGGAAAGGGAAGCGATGCATCTTTCATGATCACTGACTCAATACACACTTCATGTCTCCTTCATAATAAAGTGAACGAATGTGTTTATACATATGTATATATATTATATATATATATATACATATGTATACATATATGTATATATATACATATGTATATATACATATATGTATGCATATACATATATGTATTCATATACATATGTATATATACATATGTATATATACATATGTATATATACATATGTATATATACATATGTATATATATACATATGTATATATATACATATGTATATATATATACATATGTATATATATACATATGTATATATACATACAGCGACAAAATATACATATGTATATATACACATGTATATATATACATATATGTATATATACATATATGTATATATACATGTATATATACATATGTATATATATATATATATGTATATATACTGTACATATGTATATGTACATATTCACGAGCGTCGATGGCCCGTATTCGTGATATATACATATGTATATATGTATATATACATATATGTATATGTATACATATGTATGTATATATACATATGTATATATCTACATATGTATGTATATATACATATGTATATATATACATATGTATGTATATATACATATGTATATATACATTCGCATATATATACATATGCATTTATATACATATATATGTACATATACATGTCCATCTCATCCTTGGTCGCCCCCTCATGTTCACTCCCTCCACCTCTTTTGCTGATCTTTCTTCATTTATTCTTTATATCAATACGTATATACTATATTTACATACATACATACATACATTATATATATATATATATATATATATTATATACATATATTATATACATATATATTTACATATATATAAATGTGTATATGCATGACTGAAAGCATACCTTTCATAACAACATGAGCATAAATTGAAAGAAATGAGCTTCCCACAGCCCCAGAAACGTCCATTCCCGGTATTATCTCTTTTACAATTTATTCACTTTGTATTTGTGTATTCTGTACTTAATTTTCTGCCTGTTATATTCATCTTATCTTCCCTGAAGATATCTTGACAAAGGAACGCTATCCTCTACTATACCACGAGTACCCACATGCAAGCGTACATCATAAGGTATCATATTCATTAAAAGTAATATCACAATTGTGATTTATAGTTCATTATACACAGAAAAATCATAATATTCCATTCAGCTTTGCGTAAATCTGTAACCACGTTTGGGATTTCCATCGGCAATGAAATCTGCATACAACTAACATACGCGACTGCAAGCCTCTTGTGCACTCGACGATCAAGTTGTAAGAGATGGATCTGGTAATTCAACCAGCCGTGGCCTAATAGCTATGGTCATTAGCAATGATATCACAATAATGATTTGTAATTAAAGCACACATAGACACACAAACACCCGAGTGCGATCATAGGGGTACATGCACACATTCATAGATATGTAATGTTTTCGTCTATTTCTATAATACATAAATTTGTGTATATACATATAAACACACACACACACATGTATATATATATATATATATATATATATATATATATATATATATATATATATGTTGAGACATTGTGACAGGTGGAAAAGGTGGGTGATGAAGACACAAATGAGAGTTCAAATTTATTTCTGACTAGTTTCGCCAAATAATGTTATAAAGAGAAATAAGGTAAACACATACACACACATATATACCTGGTACATTCACATCGGCACATAACTACAGTATTACATGACAGCTTCCTCAAAAAGAACTATATTGAGGACTAAAATAGGATACCAAGTAACTTCAAAGGTATACACGAACCAGAGCATTTCCGATACCTCCATACAAAACTCGAATCAGCCTCTTTCTGGAATCACGTGATTTACCACGTCCAATGAAGGAATGAGAAAATCAGTAATTCATACAAAACTGATGTCTTTCTTACTTGGTCCCTTTTGACTCGAAAGACTTACTGTGTGGAGAGAATCATAACCGAACTATGCCATAAATCATAATGGAGGACGATAAAAGTTTAAATCAATCCTGAACCAATGGTAGGTTTCTGTTAAAAGGGAATTTTTCTTTGGTGTAGAAATAATCAAGTTGTCTACAAAACGATGGCCAGGTGTTTTCGTAAGTCACAATTCAAGACCAGTATAGTCACCACTGGGTATGTGATTATGTGTAGATGGGCAATATAGACAAAGAGCGTAGAAATGCCAGTTAATTTACAATGTATCTCACTGGTAGATTATTCCTTCAAGTGAACGAGATCGGATGAAGATTTAAATATTAAATGGGTAATAGATATCTAATTCATATACACTCACGCCCCTAAAACACACACGCACCCTCCCCTACCACGCCACGCTAACAGGCACAACAACAAACTTGTGCCCATTACAGCACCGAGGACTGACCGCTACAAGAACCGCGCCATTCCGTCCATAGTACACATCGTTAACTCAATTCAATTCATTTCTAGAATTAGCTCAAATTATATATTATCATTTATCAGAGCATGTATCATTGATCAATAAACCGATTGTTATTATTATTACTAACATCAATATTATCACCATTATTATCATCAATCATTACAATTTTATCATCTCATTGTTGTTATTATTGTT
>NC_134778.1:79704124-79706624 GCF_046742065.1 Oratosquilla oratoria
AAGAAAGAGAAGGAGGAAGATGAGGACGAGGAGGAGGACGAAGGGAAGGGAGAGTAAGAAGAGGTGAAGGAAAAGGAGGAATAGGAGCTGGAGCAAGGGCAGGAGGAGGAGGAAGAGGAGGAGGAAGAGGAGGAGGAGGAAGAGGAGGAGGAAGAGGAGGAGGAAGAGGAGGAGGAGTAGTCTGGGACCCAGGTGTTTCCTCCTGGTCTAACGCAGGCGGAAGTCATGGCCAGGGGCCTTCCGCCCGAAGAAAAACGGGGAGAGGAAGGCCTGGGAAGGGGTGAAAGAGCCACCTGCACAGGTCAGCGCTCAAGAAGAGCCAAAGGATCTGCAATAATAAACACGAAAAAATGTTACACAAAGGGGGTGAATGCTCTTGCCAATTTGGAAATTCTTGTACCACAAGGGTCCGTTTTCGCATGTCGAGAAAATAAACAAGGATGGCCACAACTAATCGCCTCTTGGCGTATGTTCCCTACCTTGCAATGTAAAATGGTAAACTGGCCACAAGTGACCGTCTTTTGTCCTAACTGTCTGATCACATGGAGCAAACGTCACGTCACTGCCGTCGCCATAAAAGAATGCGAAGAAAAAATAGAACATAATTTTGGATAAGCTAAGACTTGGGTATGTTCTTTCTTTATCCATCGATTTTTTTTTTTTTTTTTTTTAAACAAAGTGGCAATGAAAGTCGGTAAAAGTGCACTTTACACTCCACGTCTCAGAACCAAGTTACAGTGACTGAGGCTTACCAGACTCTCCCGACCGGAGTTACACTGCTCTCCAGAGCTGGGCGCATTCCTCGGTGCGTTTCTAGGTGCGTTCCGTTTTAGTTTGGCTGCGGTTAGCGCTCCCAAACTATCAAAGCAATACAGATGCCGGTATAGTAAGTGGCCTACCTTTTGGATGTGGCCTACGAATTTTTTCTTTGGTATAGTACGTGGCCTGCCGGACTCTCATTTCGGTATGAACCTGCCTCTTAAGCTTTAATAGTTTGAGAGCACTAACCGCGGCCAAACTAAAGCGGAACGCACCTAGGACCGCACCGAAAACGCGCCCAGCTCTGCTATTCTCTACAACAATTGCTACTTAGTCAGCCAATCCCAGGCTTTACACGGTACCCTAACTAGTGACGGCATCACAAACTAGGAGGCGGCCAAAGCGTTCGTCAGTATAAAATTATATTCCCACGGTCACACATTGCTGCCCCTACATACAAACAAGTGTATAGGATACAATAATATACATCATAACACAATACATAATTCGTAACAAGTAAATGCAACACAAAAAATACAACACAATACAATACAGTATGTACACGATAGATATATACAACACAATGAATAAAGCGTAAAAGACACCTTATACAATACGTTTTTCTTTTGCACCGTTTTCCCTTTCCCTCTTCCCGTCAACACCCAAACCGCCCGAGTCCTCCGGTTCCCCTAGACTTTCAATGTTATTCGTTGATTGAGTTACTTCCCTTAACCACCACATCCTAATTCCATTTCGCTACTTACAACAACCCCAACTCTATCAACTATACTATTGGAGTTGACTTCGTACATATGCAGTAAATTTCCAAGCTTCGCGACCGGTTTTTAGCCAAAATTTGCGAACCTATCCACTAGAGATCCATTAGAGGACACGCCAAGTTTCGTCCAACTTGACGTCGCAAGATCGCTTTGGCTACAACTGTCTTCCATTGAAGTCTTTAGTGAGTGGAAGCTTTTAATCCTTTGTCAGCTATCCACAACTTATACATCTGTCCCGGCCGTCGCCATGTGATATTGGCCAACCGAAGACTACCCTTTGCGTAGTGAAAGAGATTAAGACGATGATGGTATCAAACCAGAGACTAATGTGTTGAGACTCAGTTTAGGCCAGTTACTTTCAGCATAATTCGTAAACGGCAACTCCGGCTATATGGGCATGTGGCGCGGTTTCCTAATATTGATCACGCTCACAGGGTTCCTGTCTACACAAGAGACACAACCCTTGATGGAGGAGACGAAGAAGGGCAGAGACGCCCACAGAATTCATGGCCGGGGCAAGTTCATCGAACCTTTCGAGAGTTGCTTGGAGTGGGAAGGAAGGGTGGCTGCATGGGAGCTTGATCGGAATGTGTAATCTCCTTCCATAGCTGATGTATATTATTTATTCATATATATATATATATATATATATATATATATATATATATATATATATATATATATATATATATATATATATATATATATACACATACATTTTAATTTCCTACACCTGCAGCATTTTCCTTTTAGTACTTGCTCTTTTATAGTGTGTGTGTGTGTGTGTGTGTGTGTGTGTGTGTGTGTGTGTGTGTGTGTGTGTGTGTGTGTGTGTGTGTGTGTGTGTGTGTGTGTGTCAGTGTGAGTGTGTGGTGTGTGTGTGTGTGAGTGTGAGTGTGAGCGTGAGCGTGAGTGTGTGTGAGTGTGAGTGTGAGTGTGTGTGTGTGTACCTGTAATGGAGA
>NC_134778.1:79711624-79726624 GCF_046742065.1 Oratosquilla oratoria
CGATGACACAGACTTCTCAAAACTCGGGTGGTCAGGGTGACAGAAGAGGGGCTCCGCTCCCTTGACGTCAATTCCAAGGTCAGGCAAGGTCAAACGGAGGACGAGGACGGATGGGTTGGGGGGGAAGGAGAGTCGACACGGCCCTCCTCATTCCCTTCCGTTCGTTCTAACACGCGAAAGGAATGTGAGCAGCCATTAGGTGAAGAACATACGCCAGGACACACGCAGCTGCGGCCGAAGCCGTCATCTTTGTCCTATGCGTTTGGACTGTTGGGGCAGGTAACAGTCATTACAGGGAATCGGAGAGAAGTGCGGGATTCGAATCTATAACTAAACGAAGGCGAGACCACCATGCTTCCTATTACGCCACCAAAGCAATTAGCAGGCTTTGGGTGAGGAACAAAAAATGTAAAAACACGGCTTGGACCTTTTTTTGGACCCAAGTTTGTCCCTCAGCCGAAAAAATCTTTTGGTCTTTAGCCAGAAGATCCCGGGAAGCACGTGGCGACAGACACATTAGACAAGAGTGGGGACAAGAGACAGAAGAAGGGATGGAGGGAAGTAGGTAACGAAGTAAAAGATCGACTTTGTCTACAACTTTTCATTTCCCCTCGATGACGCCGATAACGGACTTTGTTCTGGTTGATACCAGAGAATTCTATTCAGGGGAATAGGAAGTCAACCAAGGCCACTCTGGCCAGTACATAAACTGTAACAAATTTTAAATGTTAACCCATTCAACTCCGATGACAAGATGTCTTGTCATTTGGTCAAATAAAACAAAAAATCATAAAACACCAAAATGTTTGATCAAACACCAGAAAAATATGACATCAGTCCTCGAGGACTGACGTCATATTTTTCTGGTGTTTGATCAAACATTTTGGTGTTTTATGATTTTTTGTTTTATTTGACCAAATGACAAGACATCTTGTCATCGGAGTTGAGCATGCACGCTGCAATCACCTCAGCGATGTTCATTAGAATTCTTACCCCGTGAATAATTTTTTCGGGATTAACCCCTTTGCTCCTGTGACGTACTCTGTATATTCTATTCTAGTTGACGTTGCTGAAGAATTGTCACAGCGATCGCCATGACGAACCAAAGGGGAATCGACAATGATATTGAAAATACTATGATGAAGTTATAAATGTAAATATTTCGATGCCAGCGAGATTCAGACGTAGAGGAGAAGAAGAAAAGGAAAAGGAAGGAAAAGAGAAAGAGGACGAGGATGAGGAAGAACACAACGAAGAAAACGTTCAAGAAAGAAAATTATACGAACCGGAGTAGGTCGCAAAGCTAAACCACGAGACACCAACACGAGTGAAGATTTCTTAAAGAAGTTAATTAAGAAAGACTCTGCCGGGAGCTCGATGTAGATGGCTACAGCCCAGACGACCTGCAGCGTACTCTACGCCCGAAGAATCCGGTCACAGAGTCTCAGCGAGACCTCTCCAGTCACTATGTCGCAGCCGAGGCTTCCCCCACCAACGAAGCCTTCGGAAGCTCCTCACAAACTCCTTTCTCCAAGATGGTTCTCCCCAACCCAGCAATGTCGTAAGTCCGTCCTACTGCGCGTTTCCGTTTATTTTGCAATCGGAGATCCGCATTTGTCGCCAAAGTTATGACGGAAGATTTCTGGGCGGCCGGCGTCGGGAAGGAGGGAAGGAGGGATGGAAGAAAGGAGAGGAGAAGGAAGGAGAAAAGTAGGGAAGCAGGAAGTAGGGAAGGAGGGAAGGAGGGAAGGAGGAAAGGAGGGATGGAGGGAAGGAGGGAAGCAGGGAAGGGGGAGAGAAGGGAAGTAGGGAGGGAGGAGAGAAGTGAAGGAGGGCAGGAGGAATGAAAGAAAGGAATTAAGGGAAGGAGGTAAGGAGGGAAGTGGGAAAAGAGGAAAGTAGGAAAGAAGAAAAGTAGGGAAGGAGGAAAGAGGGGAAGTAGGGAAGGAGGAGAGAAGAGAAGGAGGGCAGGAGGAATGAAAGGAATGAATGAAAGGAAGGAATTAAGGGAAGGAGGAAAGTAGGAAAGAAGGGAAGTAGGGAAGAAGGAGAGAAGGGAAAGAGGGTAGGAGGAATGAAAGGAAGGAATTAAGGGAAGGAGGTAAGGAGGGAAAGAGGGAAAGGGTCACATAGAATGGTAGAAAGAAGAGGAGAGAAGGCGAAGAGAGTGATCAACAGAAAGAAGAATGGAATAGTAAAGAAGACAAAAAAAAAAAAAAAAAAGAGGAATGTAAACCAAAGAAAGGAAATAGAATGGAGGATATATACATACATACATATATACATATCATATATATACATATCATATATATACATATCATATATATATATATATATATATATATATATATATATATATATATCTTGATGGCCTAGTTGTTAAGTCACTGTCGCACTTATGAGGACACCCGGTTCGAGTCCAGGGTAGTACCACATTTCAATTTCAAGCATGCTGACCTTTGATGGCTTAGAATTAAAGTGTATTGTGGTTGTTTAAATGTATATATATATATATATATATATATTTTTTTTTATCTCCCGGTCAGGAACAGGGGAAGCAAAAGAAAAACCATGGAAGAATAAAAGGAAGATACTCGTAATAGGAAAAAAATGTAAAGGAACTAATCATAAATGTTCATGTTTAGATAAATATTTAATATAATGGAGAGGAGAAAGAGAATTTGAGAGTAGGGGCATAAAAGGCAAGAAGGAGGAGGGGCAAAGGATAAGGAGGGGCGGTGTGGGAGTGGATTGGAGAGAATAATACTGATGGAAAAGAAATATAAGCTCCGCATATTTTTCTCTATTGGGAATCTCTACAATTAGGAAATATCCAATATTCGCAATGTAAAGTTCCAAAATCTACAAAATGACGGATACCAAATGCGCTTTCCAATATTGTTTTTTTTTTTTCGAAAAGAGATATTTGTTTGGAATATTGAGGGTCTTCGAGTTTTAAAATTCCCGCAAAGAGAAAACCACCTGTACAAGAAAGACATCTTTATACATGACTTTCACAACAGATCCTGATAAAAAAAATATTATGATGATATGCACTAACCTTAACAATGCATTATTTGGAGTATTCCCTTGTTCAGATACACAAAACTACTGGTATAGTTTAAGTATTGACTGTACCATTTAAGTCCAATTATACCTTTTATTCAAAGCTTCTATGCACCGCAACAACAGCATTACCAACAAGGAACACTGCCTACCATGGAATATCACCAAAATAAATAGCACCTTCCCCTCTTCCCAATACCGATCTTCAATTTGCCTTAAACCACAACTTACATAAAATTTCTCTTCCCCCTCCTTCCTCTCCGTTTCCTTCCCCAATTCCGTTGTTTCTTATCCAGTCTTCTTCCCTTTTCACTTTCGTCCACTCCCCGTCTTTCTCCGCAGACTCTTCCACAATTGCCCCTTCCCCCTTCCTTCCTTCCTCTCTTGAACATCCACTATTCTCCTCTCCACCCACCTCGTCCTCCCTTCCCTTTACCTCTGCACTTTACCTTCCTCCTTCTTCCTGCAGAGCCTTACTTCAGCACGTTCTTTCCAATTCTTCCCCCTTCCCGCTACCTACTCCGCCTTCCATTCCTCCTCCTCGGTCCTCCTCCAGTTCCGCAAAATTACTGCCTCCGGGAAGGTATTTATGCGTCACTGAGGCAATGTCCTTCCTTGCCGCACGCCCACGGTGGCGGCGACCGACGATGGCGACATATGTGCGGGCGCGCGGACGCATGACACCCCCGGCGAGGACGCCCACGAGGTAAGACGTGGAGGTCCAGGAGAATCCTAAGTTCCGCATATTACGATCTATTCGGCCGTGGTCGACGTAGGTTCTTCGCCGGAAGACGCCTATTGGAGTTGGTTTTCGTGAATAACATCGAATCCAAGACTCAATGACGATGGTCATAAGAACAGAAGAGTGGAGGAGAGCGCAAGAGACCACAATGCTTATACTAGGCAGTTCCATGTCCCTTACCAGCTTTAATCCCTATCCATATAGTTATCCAATCTTCTCTTAAGACAAGCAATTGTTGCTTTCCGTACAGACCATCTTTTTTATAAAAGAAAATAGTTTTCGCATTTTTAGAAAGTATTTGTGGAGAATGGTTGCATATGGATGATGTTGTGACTGCATGAGGAGGAATGGGCGGGGGGGTGGGGGGTGGGGTAGTATGTGTGAGTAAATTTTGACGCAGCCCGAAGGGATTTCTCCCCGTCCTCGCCTTATATGCAAAGGGGGACGGAGAGGGGGGGTCGCCGATTAAATGAAGCGGCCTTGCTGTGGATGTACTGTGTCTTGCGACACTGCTTCTGACCCAGGGCGGTGGGCAGGGTGCAGGGATGACCCGTCATCCAGGAGGTGCTCAGATGAGAGGGAGGGTGGGAGGGGTGTGGAGTGTAATTAGGGATGAAATGGGTGGGAGTGTTTTTATGCCTTTCCCTTTTTGGCTACCTCCCTTGGAAGGGGGAAAAAGCCTTGGTATATGTATGTATGTATGTATTTGTCTTACAGAAAAATCAACTTGTATAACTAGTCTACCTCTTCAAGAAAGCTATATAAAATGGGTAAAGTCAGGCTATAGAAGACAAATGAAAAGATAAATAATACTAATTACTTCTCTCAACAAATTAGGAAACTAACTGTCCTCCTTGTCCAGCTTTACTACAGAGCAAGGAGAAAGGTATGGGAGCAGATGTCTGTGACCAAAGAATGTGTTCCACTTTCATGGTATTATTATAATTTTTTTTCATATCTACTCTTAAAATTTGTTCTGCCACACTTAAACCCTGTTCATACTAGCGGTTTGAACCGCGCAGAAACTGGGGCGGTACCGCATAATCAAGGAAAAACTGCGCGGTTGTGTGTGTGAACGCCTCCATTGGATCCGCTAGTGTGAATAGGGCTAAATTTACATTCAGCTTTCTCTCTTATTTGTCATCTAAAGTACTATCTACCTACACACACACACACACACACACACACACACACACACACACACACACACACACATATGCACACACACGTGCACACACACGTGCACACACACATGCACACGCACAAAAACGTACCACACACACACACACACACACACACATAAAACATCCATGTTACACATGTTAATACACTAACTCCTCGATTCACACCGTGGAGAGGTGGGTACCATTCCCGACACCACTATCACCACCACCTACAACAACAACAACAACAACAGCAACACAAACACCAACACCACAAAAACCTACAACACCACCATTATCACCATCACCACCACCCAAAACAACAACAACCTGATTACCCAAAAAACTTTAGTACCCCCGGCGTCCAATACACTAATCACCACATGCATCGCTCTTGGGGTGTCATTGTCATTCCCAGTAGCAATGTTTACCCCTGACTTCCTTTACAATGGAATATCCAGGCCATCATTTGCAGCCATTAACACTTCACCGAACATATCACAGGGATGGCTACAAGCTGTCGCACACATAGCGAGCTGGTTCAATATTCAATATATATTGCCAAAGCGACAACCACAGCACTTCCTCAGAATCTTCCAAATAACGTAAACTTAAATTTCTGAGGATCGTTATCGGTGATACGGGTACAGTGGGCAAATGTGGACGCTCTGGCGATGATTAACTTTACCCAGATATGGTCTGCCTTCCTCTCACATTTTCTTATCTGCAGTTCATTCATTTTAACTTCTCTCGTGCTGCCAAAAGATTTTATTCACCTCCTGGCTATTCTATGATTACGAAGAGATCATCTCTACCAAGATACCATACTTAAGCAATGTGGTCGCTTAAACAGCATTTTTCGAACTCCTTTTTTTTGTAAGTATTCCAGGGAACTAGTCGAAGACCCACTACTTACGAGAAAAAAAAAAAAAAAAAAAAAATCGAGATAAAATACCACGTTTCTGCCATCTTTGAAATTCAGAGGTAAGAACGTAATAAGTAAACCTTAGATATGTCTACTTGCACTCCCAAGTGATCTGCCTCCTCCAACTTGTGTCTCTCTCTGCAAGCGACCACATGCTACGACCTCCTCTACAACAGAAGCTTTCTTAGCCTGAAGACCATACAAGAAAGTAACCTGCCCACAATTGATCCAAACCTTCACCAGAAACCTGTCTCAGCGTGTATGTTGTCTCCAGCTTCTCTCCAGTAGGTAGCCTGCTCTCTCTCTCTCTCTTTCCTTCTCTCTATCTATCTCCCTGCTCTCTCTCCATTTATCCCCCGTCTTCCTCCTCTTCTCCCACCGGCATTGCCCACTTTGTAATGCGTTTTAGCCAAGTAAAAGCATCAAACAGGCTGTAGATACACAATGCACAAAAGCAGCAAGGGATTCTTCACAATAGAAGATAATGGAATAATGATAAAGTCGAAAAAATAACGACAATAATCCCTGCAAATGAAGGACTGCACATTTCAAACGCTACAAAAATAATAATGTTTTCATAAACAGATACTTGTGACATTAGACAAATGCATCGTTCAGGTCAGTACGAGATGACAATAGCACGCACATAATAATTTGTTATAACCATTCCATGTAAATGGAAACGATCAACGACGATAACAATTATGCACTGCGAATTCACATCACAGAGCAGATCTAGACTTTATCGAATTTTGTGTTCTACAATCTATATTTTGTTCTAGAAATATCTTGTACAATCTAGGTGGTGCGGGGACTGATCCAAAACAACCTTCAGCTGCGTTCGAAGTCGTCACCTTTGCCTTACATGTTAGGAGTTCAAGACCATGATTAGGTATGATCAGTTGCTGTCAGGTTCGAACGGGGGTCCACGGTAAAGGAAGAATGACTGGAACTGGCTTATTACTCGGTACACTTAAGGTGGCAGCACACTAGGCTAGCAAGCTCCTTGCTTTTGCTACTTCGTTTGAATAGAGACGACTTCGGTTACAATATTCTAGATTTTCGTAAGAACATCTCAACAATGTGTCTAACATTTGCTTAGGTTTAACTTCTAGGTCGTCATCCAGCCTCTCACTATATAATACAAGAGTAATTTGACATTTGAAAAATTGAAAAACAAGATCGTAACCGAAGCACTCTTAACTTAAACGAAGCAGGAAAAGCAAGTAGCATGCTAGCTAGAAATGCCTAGCGTGCCACCATCTTTAATCAGCTGCACTTCATTATATATATATATATATATATATATATATATATATATATATATATATATATATATATATATATATATATGTGTGTGTGTGTGTGTGTGTGTGTGTGTGTGTGTGTGTGTGTGTGTGTGTGTGTGTGTGTGTGTGTGTGTGTGTGTGTGTGAGTGTGTGTGTGCGCGCGCGCGCGTGTGTGTATGTGTTCGTCAAGACTAACGAAAAGAAAACAGCATCCCATAAGGCCGGCCTGTAGGATGCAATACCAAACGAATGAAAACCAGAGGGTGACAATACACTGCACAGGGCACATTTGCCACAACACTGCCGCTTACACGGCAATTTGCGGTGACAATGCCGAGTATACGACCATAATATCGCGTTAAAAGGGAGGGACCCCCGACCTTTTTATCGCCAGACAGACGTGTGCCGCAATACTTTAGTGTCATATATTTAGTCGGAAATCTAAAATGTAATTACTGTGGCGGTAGTGCTAGGTGTTCGTAAGGGTAGGGGGACGAGTGAGTGGGTAGGTACGGGATAGGATGTAGGTAGGATGTAGGATATAGGATATTAGAGATAGGAAGTAGGAAATGGGAGGTAAGGAGTAGGAGGTAGGAAGGGTTAAAGGGAAGTATGTGATAGGAGGTAGAGGGACGAAAAAGGAAAAGGGAGTAAGATTGGGGCCACACACACACACACACACACACACACACACACACACACACACACACACACACACACACACACACATATATATATATATGTATATATATATATATATATACATATATATATATATATATATATACATATACATACATATACATATATGTATGTATATATATATATATATTATATATATATTATATATATATATATATATATAGAGAGAGAGAGAGAGAGAGAGAGAGAGAAAGGACCAAATAAGAGAAATAGGATAATGAAAAGAGAGAGGACATCATGGGGCCAAGGTAGCCGAGTACTCAAAAAGAGAAAAAGTTGATCATATTCGGTGAATGAAGGATAACAAAGAAACCAGATTGAAGAAAAAAAACACGAGGGTTAAGGAGATCAATAAGATACAAGATAATCAACAAAGAAAATGAATGTAAAGTTACGGCACAGAAACGAAAAGGAAGGAAAAAAACCCGAAGAGAATAGATAGGGAACAAAAATAAAGGCGAGGTGAGGAGCCTACCCCAGGAGGCGCTGAGTAGCTTTGGCCGAGGTCGTCGCTTTGGCCCTATTATGCGGTTTGGGGACTGTTGGAGCAGGTAACAGTCAATGCTGGGTATCAAAGAGTATTGCGGGATTCGAACCCACAAATAAGCGGATGCGAGACCAACACGGTTCGGATCAAGGCCATTATGGCACAAATAAAGTGATAAAGGTAAAGTCAGTAAGCAAAAGATAAACAAAGGTGAGAGAGGAGGAAGGCACAGAAGTAAAAAGGCATGAAGAAGACTGGAATTTATGTTGTATATAATTCGTCGTCAGGTACAGAGTAACGGAAGAGCACTATATTAAAAACTGACACCTATTAAACTACAACAAATGATGCAGAAACGTTTGAAAAAATTATGTGACGTTAGTGATATTGGTTGGTGATTAGTGTATGAGGAGATGTAGTGGATCTGAAAGTTTCAGTGGCAGTGCTAGTGATAGCGATAATAATGGTAAGTGGTTGTAACAAACGTAGTGGTAGTTGTGATAGTGGAACTGGAAACAGAATCTAGAGTGTTTGTAGCAATGGCAATTTGGTGGTGGCGGTGGTAGTGAGGGTGTTGGTGGTTTTGCTGATTGTGGAAATGACATTTTGGTGGTGGTGGTAGTGATGGTGGGAGTGGGGGTGGTGGTGTTGGTGGTACTGATGATGGTGATGGTGGTGGAGAAGGAGCTGGTGGTATTGATGTTGGTGAAGGTAAAGGAGCAGGACCTGGTGTTGGTAGTAGTGGTGATGGCAGTGGTAGTGATGATGGTATTCGCCGCGTCCCTCTCGGCTTGTTTCCTCAGGCCTAAGCGTTGGAAATACGAACACAGATCCTTGTACGTGGGTTAGACCTAAGCACTTGGTGCTTTCAACATATCTCCATTCGTATGCATGTAAGCACAGTGTGGAGTGTAATTACTTAAGGGTGGCTGGACTTAAGCTAATAAACTAACCTTGCAGGATTAGCTGCTTGTAGCCACATATTTAATGGGATTCTCAAGCTCAAAACCCTAACAAAATATCTGAGCGATGGAGCTCTCTTCCAAAGGGGCCGGTCCTCATACTTATTAGTTCAATTATTTATTGTTCCTGCGTTGATTTATCTTTACGGTAGCAGCCAGTGACTTCGGACTATCAAAGTGGTGAAGATGGTGGTGATGATGGTGGTGGTGGTGGGGGTGATGATGGTGGTGGGGGTGATGATGGTGGTGGTAGTGGTGGTGATGATGGTGGAAGTGGTGGTGATGATGACGATGATGATGGTGGTGGAGGTATTGGTGTTGATGTCGGTGATGATGGTGGTAGTGGTGGTGGTGATGATGATGAAAATGATGACTACGATGACGACGACGATGACGATGACGATGATAACTGTTATGATGATAACGGTGACAATGAAGGTAAGGGAGATTGTGATTGTGACGGTGGTGATGATGATGATAATAATAATGGTGATGACGAAAGTGACGGAGATTGTGATGGTGGCGGTGATGATGAAGGAGACGAGAGCGCTAATGATAACTCTAAATACCAACGCTCATGATAATGATGACACCAATAAAACTGGTTACATTAATGTGGTCACGTCTATTCCCATAACATTTCCAATTTTGATGATTACTTTTAACAGAACTTTGACAACAATCAGCTAAAGCGATGAAATCATAACGTTAAAGCTACCCATCCGATATAACAAGTGCCTAATACCGAAAGCACAATCATGAAAAATACTGTACTAATACTCTTTATTGAGTTTCAATTATGAAATGCATTGGTCAACTGAAAGACCATCAACCGTATTCATCGCACGAATAAACATTTTAGCAATCAACTATAGTACTAAAAAGAACAAGACAATGATAATGTAAATACAAAATATTTTTTCGATCATACACAACTAAAACATATGCATGCGGAATAAATGTATATACACTGAGTATACCTTTGTATTTAATATATATATATATATATATATATATATATATATATATACATATATATATATATACATATATATATATTGCATTTCATCAACCTGCTTTCACCTATCTGAGGTATAGCCCCAATTATCTAAAAAACTTACGAGAACAACATTCGTGTAGATCAATGCAGATTGAACTTACTATGCCCATGTTCGCAGACACAGACACACACACACACACACACACACACACACACACACACACACACACACACACACACACACACACACACACACACACACACACACACACACACACACACACACACACACACACACACGCTTCGATGGCGCAGTAGTGGTGGCGTTCGCAGCCGTCGCTACGGCGGTCCGAGTTCGAATCCTGCCCAGGGCTGAAATAATTTCAGTATCGCTGCGCTGCAAGTCCTTACTCCAACTCTCGTGGGTGGGGAGTTAGGTGTGTGTGTGAGTGTAAGGTCACAGCATTACCCATAGATAGGTCATATATGAGCTTTGAGCTATCTTCCGGGAGGGAAAATAGCTGTGGATCACGAGTCCAACACGTGATTCAAGACCATGGTGAACCACACATACACACACACACACACACACACACACACACACACATATATATATACACACACACACACAGTATGCATTCAGGCTGAAGGAGACCTAAAGGAAGATTACGCACAGAGGTTCTGAATCTCGTGTAAGACAAAAAAACGCAACCAGAAATGGACCTGACAAAGGTTAAATACAAATGAAACATTAATGTCTCAACGATGGAAATAAAACTATATCAGTCGAACGAACCATACCAACCCCTGACGATATTAAATTGAATTTTTTTTTTTTTTATTAGTTTCACATTTTCCTCTTCTGTCTTAAACATCACTCTATTCTTCACGTCCTCTTTGTTCACGAACACCTTCATCTGCCCTTCCAAGAAAGTCCTTTGGTGTATTGAAACTCTTACCACATTTCTCTTCTTTCGACTTTTCTTCTTATATATATTTTACCTATTTATTTTTCTTTTTTCATTCGTACGGCAATTCCCTCCCCCTTTCTTTGCCCTCCATCCTCTAACTTTCTTCTCTACATAGCAAGTCCTCCATTTGGCTTCCACTTCCCTTGGTCAAATGGTTCATCGAAAAGACTTTAAAAGCACCATTTGCTGGTAGTGGTCCTCAACCCATAAGCGGTGACAAATTATATATATATATATATATATATATATATATATATATATATATATATATATATATATATATATATACTAATAAGATAGTAGCTTCTGTCTGTCTATTTGTCTGTTTGTTTGTTCACGAACTCCTCCTAGGGTTTTGGAGATAGACCCCCATAACCATATATATTCTGATACCCTATCACTCCAGGTACTTGGATAACTATATTTCATTTCCAAAAAAATATTATTTTGGCTAGGGTTAAGGGTTAAAGGGGTATGGTGTGGTAACACGCCACTACTGTAGTGCCTTCTTAACACGATTGGCATTTTGTGACAAAAATTACTTTGATTAAAAAAATCATTGTATGTGTTCATACATATTATTTATATTGTGAAATTAATGTTGCCACAAACTATGATAGCTTTTGTAAGGAGAAAGTATGTAAATGTAAAATTATTGTATAATTTTACCAAATGTTTAAATATTGGTTATTTATTATTATTATTATTATTTTTACTTTGTCGCGGGCGATATTACACTTAAGTTCAAATATAATGAAAAGTTGGTTCAGTTCTTCTTTTACGGCCGAATATATTCTATTTCCAAAGGGCGTCTCCCTCCTCAAATTTATTTTTTCTTACTTTTTTAACATTTTATTTGTGTTACATTTTCCATTGAGTTATATCAAAATGAAAATGATCATCATTTGCCCGCAGTAACGCGCGGGTAATTTGGCTAGTGTATACATACATACATATATATATATATATATATATATATATATATATATATATATATATATACATATATATTTATATATATATATATATATTTACAGTATATATATATACATATATATTATATATATACATATATATATATATACATATATATATACATATATATATACATATATATATATAATATATATATATATACATATATATATATACAGACAGAGATACATGAAATCTACATGGCTACAATTAATAGGTCTTATTTAGATGAGTAAAAACCTAGACATTCACGGCTGCAACTGTTTTTGCATAACCTTCTTGTAGTCAGGCGAGTAATTTACCCAAAGAACCTCTTCTCATCCAAAGGCTTAACATGCATTCCATCAAATAAATGCTCACTTCAAGGGTACGGATCTATGCCAGCTTAACACAGAGGAAACGTTTGCTTAGTGTAAAACTGATAAACGTACAAATGCGGACATCCGCATCTGTTCCATGACAATTCGGAACTCTGGAAATGCTATATTCTTCATTGTTAAACAATATGCCTATTTCTTTTTACGTTATTCTTTTTATAATAAAGGTATTTTTACTGACAACTATTAAATATATTTGCCCAGTGTAATGTGTTATGCTTCAGGTGTGTGTAACGTTAACCACGGTGAAATATGTAGAGCAGTGTTGCCAGTTCCCACAAATGAGATTTTTTCCACAAAATTCCCACAAGGAAATCTAGATTTCTACATTTTCCCACAAAAGGAAGGAATTATTGTATGCACAAATAAGTTCATTGCAGCATATAATTTGCTCACAAAACATACCATGTGAGCAAATTTCTCCCCACAAATTTGTGGAAAATTCCCACAAAATGGCACAGGTGATGTAGAGTCTATTATGGGGCCTGAGCTGTATATGATATATTCTTTATCATCACACCTATCCAGGTAGACTTACTCTCGTCATTATGAAATCCTCCCGTCTACTTTCTACTTCTACTCTCCTTGTCCATTCAATGTCTTCTTTGATATCTTTAGTCGTCACTGTAATCCTCTCCTGTCTTTCTGTTTCCATTCTACTTCTCCTTTCAATATATTCTTCACTGGTAGCATTTGATCTACTAATATGATACTTATATGCCTTTCACCCAGTTACGGTTTTCTTTTTTAATACGATTTGCTTTGTCACTACGCTCCATATCCACATAAATTTCCTTTCAGCCACCTTCGCTTCATCATCTTTAACATTAAATTTTCTTCAACCTCTTCCAGTTGTTTCCTTTACTTTCCTTTGGTTCCCTCTCTACCTCACTTTCTCCTCCTACTCCTCCTCTTCCCTCCCTCACTTTCTCCATCTCCCTCTTCCCTCTTCCTCCTCCCTCTCCCATCCCTCTTCATCTCGCTTTCACCTCTATTCCTCTTCCTCTCCTTCTTTACCCCTTCCAGCCTTTCTCTTCCACATCTTCCCCTCGTCCCCTTCCTCTTCCTCTCTCTCTTTATCCACTTTCCCCTTTCCTTCCTTTCTCTTCCACATTCTTCCAGCCGACCCCATTTTCTTGTCCGGCTGGTCACTTCAACTGCTCAAGTAGTTACTTTAAGTGGTCGTCTTCTCCTTCTCCAGACTTTTGTCATCCTCAAGGAAAACATCCGACGTTAAGTGAAATGAGCGGCTCTTTCTTTTGTTCTCGGCTCAAAATTGATGGAAAACGTTTCCGTACCGTTGGAGCACAATGGGGGGGGGGGTGGAGTTCGGGCGATCTTTCGGCATAGGCACTTTTTTACTCTCCACAAGGGGTAAGAAAAGAATGATATTATATATATATATATATATATATATATATATATTATATATATATTATATATATATACATATATATATATATTACATATACATTTATATATACATATATATATACATACATACATATACATATATAAATATACACACACACACACACAATTATATATATATATATATATATATATATATATATATATATATACACTTTTGGATATACATATGCATACTATTATATACATACATCGAATCACCCACAACTGATATATCCATATTCAAACACGCATACGCATACACACACAAACATACACACACACACACACTCACACGCTAATACACATCACTCTTCTCTCATTTGCTCTATCTGTTCAGCGAACAAATCCCTATCACAGCTTCACCTTTCTCAGGGGACCAACGGCGGGTGCCTCCTAGTCGTGGTTCCGCAAGTTGGCCTTCAAAGAGGATAATGTCCTTCCTTCAAGACCCGTCAATATCCTCATCTGTATCAGCAGGTGTCCAGTGACAGTGTCAGCCCTGAAGAAATGACACACCAGGTCGGGTGCAAGATCTTCATCAATTTCAATTGTATTCCCTCTTACCTGGGACATTTGACAACCGAGGACTGCTCCGCTAATGTAAACCCAATGAGGATCGTTGCCAGATGTTGTGGGGCTTCGGGTTTCCAGTCAATGGAACTCGTTATCTATGATACTGTAATGTCGATAACTTGTAAATACTTAGCAGATAAGAGATAGTTTCAAATGATGTACGCTTTTTAATATTCCTCAGCAAAATTATTTTTCGTTCATCTGAGTGTTATCTTCTGCGATTACAATATTGAAATGGATTTTTTTTTTTTAACTGTTATAAATGTCTTGTGTTTTTAATCTCATTGTTGGCACAGACTTAATTCGCTCAAGGAAACGCTGACGCACTGAAGAGACGAGTCATCATACAGATCAT
>NC_134778.1:79731624-79739124 GCF_046742065.1 Oratosquilla oratoria
AACGGAAACGGAAACGAGGAATTATGTGATGCAGGAAAGACTAGACCGAAAAAAGGAAAGGGCAAAAAAAAAAAAAAAAATGTGCACAGTCTGACAGCCTTCATGGAGGACGAATGTGAAACGCAGCGGGATAAAATAAAACATTGTTTTATGCATTACCGTGGCTTAAATGCAAAAATGTTATGTAAAACATTTCAGTGTGCATTACGAGCGAACAAAGTAAACACTCAGTGTAATGGAATGGGCTGGAACGGGCTGGGATATTGCCGTTACTGTGAAGGGAAAACGTCGTGATGTCTTCGCTAACAAAGAAAAAACCCCGTTAGCGATCTTGTCGGATCTATGGCGTTATTAACGGTTATGTTAATGGCGATGGTGGTACATATAACGGTAACAAAATAATAAATAAAAATGTCACGTGTATTAAACTGAAGTTCGCTTAAAAAAAAAAAAAAAAAAAAAAAAAAAATAATAATAATAGATATATATATAACAAATAAAATTATAATAATATAAATTACAACAAATAAAAATAATAAATAGGTAAAGTTAAATAATAAACAAACAGGTGAATAGTAAATAATAATAAATTGACAGTTAAATAATAATAAATGATAATCATGGAAATAATAATAATCAAACAAGACAAATAATATCAAACCAACGTCGCCTCCTCTCAATGCGGAAAGAAACTTAGATCAATTTTCTCCTAGCTACCGCCAGGTGATTTTATTCAGCTGAGGGAAACTTCCCGCAGTCAAAGACTTCAGGTACGGACACATCTGTGAGTGTATTGATGATGTCGCCGGTACAGAGGCAGGACACATCTGCAACACACTCCCCTATTGGACATTGGACGATGTTGCGAGTGAGACACGCGGCCAACACTGCCATCATGTCATCTGGTGACAGTCTGAAGTTTTGTAAACAAAGCATTTATTTTATCACTTCATCTTTAATTGATTTATTCCGCGCAATTCTGGCTCCAATGATATTTCGTTGTTGGTGATTTTGAAAGACATTTAGACAATTGAATTTTCAGGTCATGTATCTTTAACAAGTCATTCCCACGAGGAGAAAAAAAAATATTCAGTCTCATTTTTGTGCTTGGAATGTCACGCGAATAAAAACGGTATAATCGGTTTATGTATAACTTTGGGTTAAATCTAATATTATATGGATAACTTTGAAAGAGGTGCGAGCTTGTTTATGGTCTTTAGGTGGAAACAGATTTTGGGGAAAAGAGAAGAAGAGGAGGGTCAACCATGATGGCAGATGCACCACTATTGTCTTGGACTACGTGTTGAACTCGTGATCGACAGTCCCTTCCGGATAGGAGCTCAGAGCTCATATATTACCGATCTACGGGTAATGCTGTGAACTTACAAACACACGCACGCGCGCCCACACACACACACACACACACACACACAAATCCTTGCCCACGAGAGTTGGAGTGCCTCCTCGCAGGGCAGCGAGGCTGAAAGGATTTCAGCCCTGGGGATGGGGAATCGAACTAGGGTCGCTGGATTACCGGTTGCGAACGGTACCACTTCGCCGTTGAGCCGTGTGTGTGGTGTATTTGGGTTGGAGTGGTAAGGAGCTGCGATAACAAGCAACGCTTGAAGGTAAATGTTAATAAGAACAAGTTCACGATAATGGACGAAAAGAGGGGCGGAAGCCATAAAAGTTAATACGGAAGAAAGGAATTCGAAATATATTTGGGGTTTTAATATCTTGGAGTGGGTGAGTTCTGTTATAAGAGGTATGAAGAAGGAAATGGAACTTGGAATTCTGAAAACAAGAAAATCGGTAGAACAAGCAAACAGTTTGGAAGATAGTAATATTCCGAAAGAGAAAACAAGAGAGAGAGAGAGAGAGAGAGAGAGAGAGAGAGAGAGAGAGAGAGAGAGAGAGAGAGAGAGAGAGAGAGAGAGAGAGAGAGAGAGAGAGAGCGAGAGAGAGAGAGAGAGAGAGAGAGAGAGAGAGAGAGAGAGAGAGAGAGAGAGAGAGAGAGAGAGAGGAGAGAGAGAGAGAGAGAGAGAGAGAGAGAGAGAGAGAGAGAGAGAGAGAGAGAGAGAGAGAGAGAGAGAGAGTGTGTGTGTGTGTGTGTGTGTGTGTGTGTGTGTGTGTGTGTGTGAGTGTGTGTGTGTGTGTGTGTGTGTGTGTGTGTGTGTGTGTGTGTGTGTGTGTGTCTATGTGTGTGTGAGTGTGTGTCTATGTGTGTGTGAGTGTGTGTCTATGTGTGTGTGTGTGTGTGTGTGTGTGTGTGTGTGTGTGTGTGTGTGTGTGTGTGTGTGTGTGTGTGTGTGTGTGTGATTTTATTAAATTTGCGACAGACCATTTTATTCAGCTGAAGAAAACCTCCGGTAGCGAATGAATGAAACTAAGCTGATATCATGAGAGAATATTCCCCCCTATTGACATGGAACCGTTCATTAACACTTGTGGGGAAAAAAAACTCCCTGATCTAGTTTCAGCAACTCTTACAACATTACACAACTACAACTCCATCCGCTTCATTACTCACAACAGAATCCAAACATAAATATTTCATTTCAGAGTTACCAAATACTCTCTGGGCGGCAACCCGATCATTTTGAGCGTAATATTGGAATATAATTTTAAACATAATCTGATTCCTGTACTTGCAGCTTCATGTCTGTTGGAATGCTTTATGTTTTGCATTTTTCCTCTTCACGAAAAGGTTTCAGATGAGAAGTATTGCATTACAGAGGAGTACCATGACTATTAGTCAGAATGTTAGTGCTTGTTCACACTAAGTGCATGATACATACTCAAATGGTATGCATACACGTATATACGTGCTGGAGTTGTGGCAGTTACCTAGGAGATTAGCACATAGCTCATATATGCCCGATCTACGGGCAATGCGCACACACACACACACACACACACACACACACACACACACACACACACACACACACACACACACACACACTGAGCTGTCACACTAGTGGCCCGCAGCTCAGTGTTCGAATCCTGCCCAGCGCCGAAAATATTTCGGTACCGCTGCGCTTTGGGTCGTTATTCTGACTCTCGTGGGCGGGGAGTTGGGTGTATGTGTGTGTGTGTGTGTGTGCAAGGTCATAGCATTACCCATAGATCGGACCTACGAGCTCTGAGCTCTCTTCCAGGAGGGAAATAACTGTCGATCACGAGTCCAACACGTGATCCAAAGACCAAGTGAACACACACACACACACACACAACTCCTTGCCCATGAGAGTTCGAGTGTGAAGGACTACTAAAAGTATATAATATACATACATATATACTTACATACATACATATACCAATGGCTATTTCCCCCTTAGAAGGGAGGTAGCCAAAAGAAAAAAGTCATAGAATCCACTCCCAACCATTTCATCCCCACATATTCCACTTCAATCCACTCCCCTCCTCCCTCTTATCTTGGCTCCTCTTGGATGACGGGTCATCCTGCATCTCGCCCGCTGCACTGGGTCACAAGCAGTGTAGCAAGACACAGCACATCCAGAAATAGATAAACAAGTAAATAAAAAATAAATAAAAAGATATACAAACGAATGAACAAATAAATAAATAAACAAATAAAAGAATGAATAATTGAATGAATAGAAAATAATCAATCGTTGAGCATCTATATGGTTTTACATATAAATTTTCTTCAATCTGCGTTTAGTGGACAAAAGTCTCAGAGATTATGGTTACTATGAATTAATTTACAAGCGTTTCTATCCAGAGATTCTGAGATGGAAGGATTTTAGATGTATTTTGGATTTCCGGTAAAAGCCCACACGCATTCCCAAAAAGTTGTCAAAACCGATCAAGAAAAGCTACTATAACATTAAGTATACTTGGCTTGAAAGTCTTGTAATGGATAACAGAATAATATAGCAGTTGCACTTTTTATGTTATGATACATGGAATTGAAATTTGTTTTATAAAGTGTGCTGTTCTCAGAAACAATTTCCTATTATCCCCCTCAAAAAATATTTTTTCTTCTTCCACGCTTCTTAGAGCTTCTGGATCACAATTTAAAAATGATATACGACATTGCATCAAACTTAAATTACCCAAAACATTTTATTGGAAAGACTGGAAAATAGCTCAGTAGATTTACCATAATACGTCTTGGGAAATAAGAGTTTGCAGCAAGTTCGTAATTTTTTTTTTCAGTTTCATGAAAATTTAGCAAGACTCAATTATGTTTAAGAAATTGGAAGTTACAGACAAGTCAGCCAAAATAACATCATGTAATGACGGAGTGTTTTATTAGTATTACAAAGGATTACAAAGGCGGAGCATACCGACAGGAGACCTTTTGGTCCATAACTAGGTCGGATGTGAATTTTTTTTTAATAATGATAAATAAATAAATAAATAAAAAACATCATATAAATGATAATAAATAAAATAGATGAATAAATGCATATACATAGTTAAATAATAAACAAACATGTAAATAGTTAATAATGAATTGACATATAACTAATAATGAATAAGAATCAAGCAAATGTTAATAAACAAACAGACAAATGATAACAAAACAAATAATATAAGATAAATGACAGTCATTACAGCATCTTGCTTAGGTGCTTATATGAATGATTCTTAAAGCTTCGAACTGAACTACATTGCACTGCCTCAACAGCTTTATCAAGCACATTGATAAAGGAAAATGTCGTATTAATGAAGGTACCATCCTCACATGATTTTTATTTTTACAAAATCCTCAATTACATTTCTCTAAAACCCTTGAGCCTCATCTCTTACGAGGAACAATTTCACAAGAATAAATGGTAAACCGGTTTATATATCATACAAATATTCTACACAGATTTATATTACATACAAACATTCAACAGTGAAATAGATTTACATAACATGAAAATGTTTATACACTTTAAACAAAGATGGTCCTCTTTAAAACAAGAGTATATTGGATATCACAAAAACATTAATACTTTTCATTATACTTGCCTTGGATGATGTTCAATGTATTCATTTTTTTTTTTAGCAATTTCATTGATATTGCATAAGGCACTTGACAGACAAGAGCATAAGACCATAATACTGGATGAGACTGCAAGAGACCATAAGGCTTGCACTAGACAGTTCCATGTCCTTTACCACCTGTTGTTCCTATCCGTAAAGTTATCTCATCTTTTCTTAAAACAACCAATTCTTTGGGCGCTCACTACATGGTTACTAACGGCGGTATTCTTAAACAAAAATTCCTTATATAAATCTCATAAATCCTTGGAAGGGAAAGATTTATATAAGGAAAGATTTTTCTTAAGAACGCCACCGCAAGAAGCTTACGGTGGTATTCTTAAAAAAAATCTTCCCTTATATAAATATTTTCCTTCCAAGGATTTATATAAGATTTATATAAGGAAAATAATAAGAATACCACCGTAAGTTTCTTCCATTTATTAATCACTGTTAGTAAACCAGTTCTTGTCTATTTCCTATTTCACATGAGCATTTAGTATTTTGTTGGAAATAACCAGTGCTTCAATCCTTCAGGACAATATAGCAATGGGAAAGGTGAATACAGGAATGGTACAAGAAAGATTTAACAAGAGGATAGCAAAACGGAGTGATAGTTGAAGCTAAAAATGAACAGCATTTTTTTTTTTAGACTAGTTTCCAGTAATGAAATGATATGTGACTCTGCTCCGTAAGGGTGCCACCAAAGTCACTAATATATTGTCTGAATAAAACATACAATCAATAGGGCAGCGCGGTAGCTCAGTGAATACCGCGTCGAACTCATGAACAGTTGGTCGTAAGTTTGATTCCCGGGACCCGCTGTGTCGCGTTGGTTCCCGACAGCCCTGACCAGGTGGGGAGGTGACCCAGCACCGGGCTTGAAAAGTAAGGGATTACCTCTATTCACAGGGTTTCTACCAATGGTTTCTCACTTCCCACTACGTGGGGGTTAGATGGTGAGTGGAGTTAACACTACATACAGAGAATTCACAAAAATATATTAAAGAAGATTCTGAGATGACAAGGTGCTCCTTAATACAATCAATGCAATTAATAATGACTAATGATAATAATACAATCAGTTAATACAATTAACACAATAAAAAAGCCAATGACTTTTTTTTTTTTTTACGTTTGAAAATTTACTCACTCATCTTCCTGTTTATTCTTTATCATTAACCATCTAACTCATGAAGTTAATCTAATTCATCTAGTAATCTAACTTGTTCATTTCTTTCCTGCGTTCATTGTTTGGGATATACACCAACAGTCGAGGCATATTTTAACGTCATCATTCTTGCATGCAAAGAATGGAATCATTTCCTCTTTGATCACTTTCATTTCAGATCAGAAAAAAATGCTTTCGAAATCAAATTTCGTATCCGTATAAACACCACCAACTCCAATCAAATCCACGTTTGTGTTTTCTGAACTCCAATTCGATGTTATATTCCAAAATGCAATTCATTTCAATACTATAGGATTTGTCGATGATAGAAAAAACTGTACTCATTTGATCTGGATGGAGTTCCGTGCTTGCAATATTTTCTATCTGAAATACAGACTTATGTCAGGCGATGGAGCCGCGGGACTAATGGACATGGAGTTCGCTTCAGTGAGATTCTCTGAAACTTGAAAACCTCCAATATTCGAAATTAATATCAGAAAATGCTTTTGTGTCCGTGTTTTTTTTTTTTTTTTGTAATGAGGTCAGAGCTAAAGTTATTTGTTGAAATGAATGTTCCACACGAACACACACGCGCGCGCGGGCGCACACACACACACACACACACACACACACACACACACACACACGCACGCACACACGCACACAGACACACACGCACACACACAGACACACATTCACACATACACACACATAAAATCTTTCTCCAGTCTTCTAAAACTCTACAGATTTTACTTTAGTTGACACTAAGTAAAGTATAATCCAAGAAGTGGCATAGTGTAATGACCTACTAATTAGGACAAATCGTTCACCACTGGTCATACGATATCAATTTGCAATCGTGTCTGGCCAACTGCATTTCAGGAACCCAAAACTTTATAACACCCCTCCCTCTCTCTCTCTCTCTCTCTCTCTCTCTCTCTCTCTCTCTCTCTCTCTCTCTCTCTCTCTAAAAAAAAATCAGAAATCATGTTCATAACTGAGTCAGAATGCCATTACGACTGTAAGAAGAAATAACTGGAAAAAAAAACATATATCTGTAATAGCGTGGCCATTTTGCGGTCGATTAACCACAGACTTGGTAAATGAAAATATGCTAAGCTGGAGTCAAAAATATGATTGAAGTGGAACCAACTGAAGTCCAAGTTGATTAGTCTTTCAAACTATTACATATCTGAACTACTACACACGAGTACATATCACCATTTGAATAGAGAGTAATTCAGAACTTCAGCTCAGACGCTCAATAATGCACTTAACCCATTAAACTCCGATGACAAGATTCCTTGTCATTTGGTCAAATAAAACAA
>NC_134778.1:79741624-79746624 GCF_046742065.1 Oratosquilla oratoria
CCAACTTAAAGGGGTTATCATACTGGGCTACTTTTCCTCCGACATCCTACCTCCAACCTCTATTTGAATAACTAGAATATGGCTTCGCTTACAGAAATCTAGATTTCTCTAAGAACACCTCTAACATACGTATAGGTTTACAATTTCCTAGTTCATCATTCAGCTTTCTTATATATGATGTAAGGATAATTTGATATTTGGAGATTTGAAAAAATAGATTATTGTAACCGAAGTCGTTTTAACTCAAACGAACTTTTAACGTTTGACGCTGGTGAAGCCCGTGGAAGCCCAATGTGTTAACGTCTTTAACTTGAAGCGACGGAAGGCGAGGCGAAAGAAACAGAAGATAAGAGAAGAGAAAAGCAGGAAAGAGAATGAAATGGAAGGAAGCGAAAGGGGAAGAATGAGGAATGAAGAAGAGAGGGGACTGGAAGCGACAGAGAAAGGAGACAAGAAGAAGAAGAAGAAGAAGAAAAGAAGCAGAAGAAAAGAAGCAGAAGAAAAGAAGCAGAAGAAAAGCAGAAGAAAAGAAGCAGAAGAAAAGAAGCAGAAGAAGAAGAAAAGAAGAAGAAGAAGAAGAAAAGAAGAAGAAGAAAAGAAGAAGAAGAAGAAGAAAAGAAGAAGAAGAAAAGAAGAAGAAGAAGAAAAGAAGAAGAAAAGAAGAAGAAAAGAAGAAGAAAAAGAAGAAAAGAAGAAGAAAAGAAGAAGAAGAAGAAAAGAAGAAGAAGAAAAGAAGAAGAAGAAAAGAAGAAGAAGAAGAAAAGAAGAAGAAGAAAAGAAGAAGAAGAAAAGAAGAAGAAGAAAAGAAGAAAAGAAGAAGAAGAAAAGAAGAAGAAGAAGAAAAGAAGAAAAGAAGAAAAGAAGAAAAGAAGAAGAAGAAGAAGAAGAAGAAGAAGAAAAGAAGAAGAAGAAGAAAAGAAGAAAAGAAGAAGAAGAAAAGAAGAAAAGAAGAAGAAGAAGAAGAAGAAGAAGAAAAGAAGAAGAAGAAGAAGAAGAGGAAGAAGAAGAAAAGAAGAAGAAGAAGAAGAAGAAGAAGAAGAAGAAGAAGAAGAAGAAGAAGAAGAAGAAGAAGAAGAAGAAGAAGAAGAAGAAGAAGAAGAAGAAGAAGAAGAAGAAGAAGAAGAAGAACAAGAGAAGAAGAAGAAAAGAAGAAGAAGAAGAAGAAGAAGAAGAAGAAGAAGAAGAAGAAGAAGAAGAAGAAGAAGAAGAAGAAGAAGAAGAAGAAGAAGAAGAAGAAGAAGAAGAAGAAGAAGAAGAAGAAGAAGGAAGAAGAAGGGATCCTGTGTATCGAGAGCTAAACGTCATCAGTTACGACCAAGGGATGGCGGGGGAGATCCACGTGAATCCAGGCAACAGTCATCGACCATAAGAGCAAATTCAGAATGAGCTATGGGCGAATTACGATGATGAGAGGAGAGGAGAGGGGGTGGGGATGGGGGCTTCACGAGAGGTTCGAGGTGGTAAACATTTGTCCAAAGACCGGGGTTGGGATGATGGAGTGAAGATGGAGCGGGAAGGAGGTAGCGAAGATCTCGAGGATAAAGAAGAACTTGATGAATACGAGGGATGGGTGGGGGAGTGCTTCTGCAGTAGGTAGGGAGACTTCTGATCTCCTTTGGGCACCGAGAGTCCTAATAGTGGCGTCACATGATCAACAACTGTTCTATGCGCGAACCGTTCCAGACCGTCGCAAGATTGAGGTCCGGGCGGGTGACAGCCTTGCCGGACCTTAAAAAATAACAAGTAAAAAAAATAAATAAATAAATAAATAAATAAATAAATAAATAAATAAATAGAAATAAATAAAATAATAATAATAATAAATAAATAAAATAAAAAGGACAGGCCTCTCAAACCTTGCCGGACCTTAAAAAATAATAGGTACAAAAAAAATATATATTAAGAAGAAATAAATAAATAAAATAAAATATAAAAGGACAGACCTCTCAAACCTAAAAATAGAATAAAATAAAATAAAATAAAAAAAGGGACAGGGTCCGCCTCAAACCTAAAAAGACAAAGAGAAGTGGTGCTTTTGAGTGTAACGAGAACCGAGAGATTAGACGAAGAGTACTCGCGTCCTAAGTTCGTACGGAGTTCGACTAATCTGCGGGAAGTAGAAGGGGGTGGCGTATGGCGCGAATGGAGCACCATTAAGACAATGGGACGGACAGACACTCGGGTAGGGTAGTTCTTATGAAGACAATAGGAAGGACAGTAATGGTTGACGACCGTAGAGGGAGACTAGAGAAATGGGATGGGACGGGGTTGCCACAGGGAAGAAGAAGAAGAAGAAGAGGGAAAATAAAAGAAAGCAAAAAAAAAAAGGAGGGAAAGAGGAATGGATAGAAACAAGGACGAAAAAGGGGAGATGAATACACTGAAAGAAGAATAGGAAGGCGACACAGATGCAGCGGCAGGAAGAAGGGCAGATAGAAAATAAAGAAGACGACAAGGAAGGTAAGAGGTAAGGAGGGAGGGAGGTAAGGAGGGAGGGAGGGAGGTAAGGAGGGAGGGAGGGAAGGTGGGAGGGATGGAGGGAGGGAGGGAGGGTAAGCAGGAGGTGTGGGAGGGGAGGGAGGGGGAGGAAGGGAGCGGTAAGGGGGGTTTTGAAAGTATGGGAGGCAGTGCAAGTTGTGTCTTAATTAAAGGACGAGGCGGGGGTGCCGTCATTAATAGGAAGGGAGGAATTACACACAGAGAGGGGTGGTAAAGGGTGAGACAAGGGTGACCGTGGAAGACTGAAGGTAGGGTGAGGGTGAGGGAGTGAGGGTGAGGGAGTGAGGTTGAGGGAGTGAGGTTGTGGGAGTGAGGTTGTGGGAGTGAGGTTGAGGGAGTGAGGGTGAAGGACTGAAAGTGAAGCAGTGAGGTTTGAGGGAGTGAGGATGAGGGAGTGAGGTTGGGGAATAAGGGTGAGGGAGTGAGGGTGAGGCGGTGAGGGTGAGGCGGTGAGGGTGAGGCGGTGAGGGTGAGGCGGTGAGGGTGAGGCGGTGAGGGTGAGGCAGTAAGGGTGATGGACTGAGGGTGAGGCAATGAAGGCGAGGATATGAGGGTGAGGGACTGAGGGTGATGGAGTGAGGGTGAGGGACTGAGGGTGATGGAGTGAGGGTGAGGCGGTGAGGGTGAGGCGGTGAGGGTGAGGCGGCGAGAATGAGGGAGTGAGGGTGAGGGGTGAGGGAGTGAGAGTGAGAGGGTGAGGCTGAGTTTGATGGGATATCACATCGAAGAGATGGAGTCACAAAGGTGGTAGAGGAGAGGTTGCTGGACCTTTAGCATAATGAAGCGATACAAGAAATTGAAAGTGACAATTATTTTTTCCTTTTTAGTAGAGGTCAGTTCTAAGCCATTAAAGAATGACACGTGATTGTTCCGTAGGGGTGTCAAAAAAAAAAAGTGAGTGATGATGAGTGAGAGGTGAGTAAGGGTGTGTATGGGGGTGTAAGGGTGTATAGAGAGGGGTGAGGAGTGTGTGTAGGAAAGGGTGAGTATGAGCGAGAGGGTGAAGAGGTAGGAATAGAATAGAAGGATTGGGGAGGGATCAACTCAGGTTGACAACCGCACGTGACAACAGACTGAGAAAGAAAGGAAGAGGAAAGCAAGGAGGAGAGAAAAACGGAGAAAGAGAGAAGGATGGAAAAAAGAGAGAGAACAGGAGATGCGCAAGAGGAAGAAAGGAATTATAAAGTAAGACACATTACAGATAAATAACGAGGAAATATAGGGTGAGAGAAGAGGACGAAAGAGAGATTGGAATGGAAATATGGTGAGAATGGAAGATCGAAAAGCAAAGGAGGATGGAATGGGGATGGAAAGGAACAAACAAGGGGACTTATAAAAACAGGAAAACATGGGACAGGGAACGAAAGAAAAGGAAGAAAAGAAAAAAAGGAAAAGAAATTAAAGAGTAGGGACCGGAAGAGAGGAGAAGTAAATGGCAGGAGAGGATAGGGGGGGGTGGAAGGAGGGGACGCGATGAGAAGGAAAACGGGAGGACAGAGGAGGAGGAGGAGGAAGGAGATAACGATCACGGGGAAGAATGAGGAGATAACTACGTAGGTGATGAAGTCGATTGGGGAGGAGCAGGAAGTGGGCCAGGAAGAACGGTGGGCGGAAAGAATGGGAACGGGAAGGAGGGGGGGTAGGAAGCAGTGAGGCGGGAAGGAGGGGGGGGTAGGAAGCAGTGGGGCGGGAAGGAGGGGGACGGGATGGAGGAATGTGGGAAGGAGGGGGCGGGATGGAGGGGGACGGGAAGGAGGGGGCCGGGAAGGAGGGGGCCGGGAAGGAGGGGGACAGGAAGGAGGGGGGACGGGAAGGAGGGGGGACGGGAAGGAGGGGGGACGGGAAGGAGGGGGGACGGGAAGGAGGGGGGACGGGAAGGAGGGGGGACGGGATGGAGGGGGCGGGAAGGAGTGGAGCGGGAAGAAGTGGGGCGGGAAGGAGTGGGGCGGGAAGAAGGGGACAGGAAGGAGGGGGACGGGAAGGAGTGGGGCGGGAAGGAGTGGGGCGGGAAGGAGTGGGACGGGAAGGAGGGGGGACGGGAATGAGGGGGTGGGAAGGAGGGGGACGGGAAGGAGTGGGACGGGAAGGAGTGGGGCGGGAAGGAGGGGGGCTAAGGAGGAGTGCGGGATGGAGTAGTGCGGGATGGAGTGGGGCGGGATGGAGGGGGACGGGATGGAGGGGGACGGGAAGGAGTGGGGCGGGAAGGAGTGGGGCGGGAAGGAGTGGGGCGGGAAGGAGTGGGGCGGGAAGGAGGGGGCGGGAAGGAGGGGGACGGGAAGGAGGGGGACGGGAATGAGGGGGTGGGAAGGAGGGAGGCGGGATGGAGGGGGCCGGGAAGGAAGGGGACGGGAATGAGGGGGAATACAAGGAGTGGGGCGGTAATTGGAGGGACGGCAAAGTGGGAGACGGCAAAAATGAGGGGGACGGGAGGATGGAGGGGAGAGTAAGGAGGAGGCCGGGATGGAGGGGGGCGGGATTAAAGGGGACTGGAAGGAGGGTGA
>NC_134778.1:79751624-79809124 GCF_046742065.1 Oratosquilla oratoria
GAGAGAGAGAGAGAGAGAGAGAGAGAGAGAGAGAGAGAGAGAGAGAGAGAGAGAGAGAGAGAGAGAGAGAGTGTAGAGAGAGAGAGAGAGAGAGAGAGAGAGAGAGAGAGAGAGAGAGAGAGAGAGAGAGAGAGAGAGAGAGAGAGAGAGAGAGAGAAGGCAGGCCAATCTGATTACACAGGCCTTACGGGTTTAAAAATGTCTGTTGGTGCAGACTTCTAATATAAGAAAATTACGATAACAGGAAACCTGAACGGGAAGAAAGGAGGAAAGAGAGGAAAGAGAGGACAGGGTGGGAACAGAGAGAAGAAAGAACAGGAGGAGAGGAGGAATGGTACGAAGGATGTGGGAAGGAAAGAGGAAAGGCCAACCTGATAAAGAGGACAAATAATGGAAGATAGAATTACGAATGGGGAAGATGGAAGGCGAAATGGGGTAGATCAGTGTTTTTCAAGCTTTGTAGACCCCTGACATCGACTTGTATACTCAGGAAACCCCTTGATACGGGATTATATGCTCTTTTTCTAGGCATTTTGTGATAGAAACATTATGAAATATCATAAAAATCATCACAACATTCTGAGAGACTCAACTAGCCAGGAAAAAAATAGAAAAAATAGCATCTCGATTAAGACACATTATATAATCATGAATTACAAAATAAAATAAAATAAAATAAAATAAAATGAGACATAACAGAATTGAATGTAAAAAGTTGAATTGTCCGTCTTGCGGACCCCTTGGTAGGTTTCTGCGGCTCCTTAGGAATCCGCGGACCCCTTGGTAGGTTTCTGCGACTCCTTAGGAATCCGCGGACCCCTTGGTAGGTTTCTGCGACTCCTTAGGAGTCCTCGAACCCCTTGGTAGGTTTCTGCGGCTCCTTAGGAGTCCGCAGACTCCTTGGTAGGTTTCTGCGGCTCCTTAGGAGTCCTCGAACCCCTTGGTAGGTTTCTGCGGCTCCTTAGGAGTCCGCAGACTCCTTGGTAGGTTTCTGCGGTTCTTTAGGAGTCTGCAGATCCCTTGGTAGGTTTCTGCGGTTCTTTAGGAGTCTTCAGATCCCTTGGTAGGTTTCTGCGGTTCTTTAGGAGTCTTCAGATCCCTTGGTAGGTTTCTGCGGTTCTTTAGGAGTCTTCAGATCCCTTGGTAGGTTTCTGCGGTTCTTTAGGAGTCTTCAGATCCCTTGGTAGGTTTCTGCGGTTCTTTAGGAGTCTTCAGATCCCTTGGTAGGTTTCTGCGGCTCCTTAGGAGTCCGAGGATTCCCGATTGAGAAACACTGGGATAAATGATGGAGATCGAAGGAGAACGTTTAATATCAAGTTATATTTAGCGAATGATTCAAGGAAGGAGTCGCCTCCTCTTGAGACAAGTTTGTTTTTCTTCTTAATGAGAAAAAATTAAGCGAGGACATATTCTTTTTATAACGAGGGCGCAAAGATGTCTTGTCTAATTATCGATATTTTATCGATGTTATTATTTTCGTCACCATTATCATTATCAAACGGGTAATACTATTTTCACTGATGCCACCATTATTAACATATTTCTAAGTTAATATCATCCAACTCTATTTGCATCGTTTTCAATACATCGTGAACCTACAACATAAAACAATTTCTGCAACCCTGAGATGTTCAATAAGCATTTAAAATTTCATTTAATATAATTTAAGTTCACAAAGAGAAGACTTACAGTACAGATCCGGTTTATGGTTCGGTTTAACTCCCCTCTATCAGTTGGTTAGAAGGGTGCCCCTTACAGAGGACTTTGTGGCGTGGAATTTAATGAACCAAAAGCCTTGGTCCAATTCGCAGGCGGTAGGGCTCGAACAGCCGTCACCTCGACCTCCGCCGCAAGTAGCGACGCTCTAGCCCGTTTGGGTTCAACGAAAATTAATATTTAGTAAAAACCTAGTCATTTGCATGTGTTGCAAATCAAGTTGTTCTTTCCTGTGGCCCAGTGGAGAACGACAAGCATATATATACATATTTGATCTAAACGAGCCACCGGCTGCGCAGGTCCATGCTTTGCAGGGGTTTTGGCCTTCGGGCTTTAGCCAATATCTACAAAATGAGGGACGAAAATTTTTTACCTCCATTTTTCATCTCGTCTTTCGATAGACCAAAAATAACCAACGGGTGGGCAAAATAATTTTTACCACTCTACTGAACAAAATAGCACTTAGCTTATTTTAGAAAATTAGAGATGTTTGAAAAGTTATCTTTTATATATACTAAGATAATATCGGACTATTTCATTCACATTTGAAATTAATTTCAAGAGGGAAAACAAGAAGCCAACAGACCATCCGGTCGATATCAGAATAGGATAAAAGATAATAATACTAATAAACATCCAAATAACACACATAAACAAAACAACCCATCGACAGACACTACAGAACAATGTTTAGGAGATTATCCAGCTGGTTCTTAAATCTCCAAACTGACGTAGATTCCTTCGCCCATGTGAGGCAATTACTCCAATCATTGATTACAGGAGGGAAGGGCGGAACTCCAGACAAATTTGGGTCTGGATGGAGTGACTCTATCTTCGGATTCGAGTTTCTTTTTCCCTGGAAGGAACCTTCTGGAGTCTCTGGGACCAGAAGCTTCGGATATAAGACGCTTGACAGGAACTATGATAACATTAGTGGCATCAGAGTGTCCTGGTTACTGCGACGCCAGTGTCCGAAGTAAAAATCACCATTATACTCTCACATAGTGGAAAGTGAGAAACCTTTGGTAGGGCAAAGCCCTGGTAGTTGCGGCAAGCCGCTTTTTTTTTTTTTCTAGGCCGACATTGGGTCACCTCCCCTCACTGCTAGGGCTGTCGGGGACCAACGCGGCAAGTCCGCAGCGGGTCTTGGGACTCGAACCCATGACGGTATTCACTGGACTACCAAAATAAGGATCAAGAAGAAACGGAAGAAGAAAAGGAAGAAGAGGAAGAAAAAAAAAAGGAAGAAAAAGAAAAGGAAGAAGATTCCCTGCTGGAACCATTGCGTCGACGCTTTAGGGCAAAGAGAACTGGATAAATGGGAAGAAAAGAGTGAGGAATGAACTCGAAGTGTAAATTGAGAGGGTGGCATGGAATGCAAAATGGTGGAAGAGGGAGGGTGGCATAGAAATGTGATAATTACAAAGCAGAAGACACATACGTACAGGGGAAATGGATGTTGGAGGGATAATTATGTAGGGCACTAAATGTGAGACAATAAATCCAAGACACAATAGGCTAAGGCAGAGTTTCTATAAAAAGAACAAAATTACTATTTTTTGTGTGGCTTGCATAATTCATTATATAAAGAAATAGAATAATAATAATAAATTACTAAATATGTAATACATAATAATAATAATAATAATAATAATAATAATAATATAATAATAATAATAATAATAATAGTAATAATAAAACTATGATCATAAGTCAATAGATATGTAATACAGATTTAGAACAATAAATATAAAGAAATAAATAAATAATACTATAATAATAACAAATCAACAAAATCATAATGAATGAAATATATAAATACATAATAATAGTAAAAAAAAAAAAAAAAAAAAAAAAAAAAAAAAAAACGCAGGGGTCTACTCCGAAAACAAGAGAACGAAGAAGACACCAAATCAAAGCCAAACACTAATGTAGAGTTGTCGCCTTGAAATGTTCTTCATGAAAGAGTCCACCTTTAAAAAAAAAAAAAAAGAAGAGTTCAAAGGCCTCCCATAAGAATACAGATATGCGGAATGCAGATCCATTGTAATACGGATAATACAGAATACAGATCGACTCTTGCCAAAAATAGATGTACGGAAAAGGGTCTAGACTTTAAAAAAAATTTTGGTCCTGGATTTCCTGATGATGGGAAGCATACAAATACTAAACTCTGAAGAACAGTGACCAAGAAAATAGTGAAGAGGGAGAGAAAGAATTGTTTGGAAATACAGACCTGTGCCGGATCCTACTTGTCTGTCTCTACCTCTGTCGGTCTGTCGCTATGTGTCTGTCCCTATTTATCCGTCCCTATGTGTCTGCTCCTGTGTGTCCGTCCCTGTCTACCCCTGTGTGTCCGTCCCTATCTGTCCCTGTGTCTGTCCCTGTTTGTCTGTCCGTCTCTGTATGTCTCTACATGTCTGTCTATCTGTCTGTCTGCCTCTGTCTGTCTACCTCTGTCTACTGTATCTGTCTGTCTTTATCAACCTGTTTATCTTTGTCTATCTCTGCCTGCCTGTCTGTCTGTCTGTCTGTCTCTGCCTGTCTGCCTCTGTCTGTCTGTCTGCCTGCCTCTGTCTGTCTGTCTGTCTGTCTCTGCCTGCCTGTCTGTCTGTCTGTCTCTGCCTGTCTGTCTGTCTCTGCCTGTCTGCCTCTGTCTGTCTGTCTCTACCTGCCTGTCTGTCTGCCTGTCTGTCTGCCTGTCTGTCCCTCTCTCATGTGTAGGTGGTTACTTGTCATCAGCTAATACCACAAATGCTTAAATCGTCCCAAGCTCCTGCTCGCGCAGGAGGTTCATTCCAATTTTCCAATACTTTTTCCCTCCGCAGACTCCACCCCACCCCCCTTTGCATTAGTTAGATGAAATCACAAGTCTTGAATCTCTCCCAGTCTATTTAGACAACCACATGCTCATCTGCATAATCATGAGGTTACTTGCTTTTAAGTCTTCTTCGTTATCGTGTTTTTTCTCTCTTTCTCTCTCTATCTCTTGATTTGATACAATTAGTGTTTACTTGCCAACTTTTGTAAACTTCTACCTGTTAGGCTGCCAGTTGTTTTCATAGAAACGTAGCTTATGGTTTGCTTCAGCAACTTACAAACAACAAATATAAATGGAAGTATACACACATAAGCATATAAAAAATATTAATACACATATACAAACACACCTATATAAATACAAAAATACAAACCCAGATTCACACACGCACGAACGCACACAATCACACGCACACGCGCGCAAGCACACAATCACGCACGCGCACACACACACACACACACACACACGTAAGCATCCACACGTGTTGATCAAGACATCCACAACACAAGCATACAGCCGACACGCATTTGCCAGACTATCTTTGTTGAAGACAAACCTACGAAGAGATAATGAAGTGGGAATGAAACCAGGGTGACTGAAGAGGGGGCGGGAAGGGGAGGGGAGGGGAGTGGAGGGAAGGGGAGGGAAGGGGAGGGAAGGGGAGGGAAAGGGAGGGAAGGGGAGATGAGGGGATGGGAGGGGAGGGAAGGGAAGAGGATGGGAGGTGAGGGAAGGGGAGGGAAGGGGGGGAAGCGAGAAGTGAGGGAGGGGAAGGGAGGGGAGGGTAGAAGCGGGAAGGGGCGGGGATGGGAGGAGAGGGAAGGGAAAGGGATGGGAGGGGAGGGAAGGGGAGGAGATAGGAGGGGAGCGGAGGGAATGGTAGGGGAGGGGAGGGAATGTGAGGGGAGGAAAGTGAAGGTGAATGGAGGAGAGGGGAGAGGAAGGGGAAGGAGGGGGGAGAAGAGAAGGGAAAGGGAAAGGAGTAGAGGGCAGGGGAGGAGGAGGGGAGGACGAGGGGAGGGATGGGGAGGGATGGGGAGGACATAGTACGGGAGGTGAGGGTAGGGTAAAATAGGGAAGGGAAGAAAATTTGTATAAAAGAAAAGGAAATAGAAGAAATGGGAAGAAAAGATAAGAGAAAAAAGAGAAGAAAAGAGGAAATGAAGAAAGAAACAAGGAAAGAAACTCGAAAGGAGGAGAAGAGGAAAGTGGAAAAAAGAAAGGAACAGGAGGAGGAGGAGGAGGAGGAGAGAAGGGAATGGAAAAGAAGAGAAGGTAAGGGAAGGAAAGGCACGTAGATAGAAAAGGAAATTAAGGAAAAGTAGGAAAAAATTAATGGAAGGGAAGGGAAGGAAAAAAAAGGAAAAGGAAAAGGAAAGGATGGAAGGGCCAGGGTAAGAGAGGGAGGGGAGGAGAAGGGGTAGGAGAAGTTAGAGGAGAAAGAGGAGGAGGAGGAGGAGAAGGAAGAGGAGAATGAAAAGGAGGGATAGGAAGAAGAGAAGGAAGAGGGGTCAGAGGAAGAACAAGAAGAAACAGAGGAAACAGAGGAAGAGGAGGGACAGGAAGAAGAGAAGGAAGAGAAGACGGAGAAAGAGGAAGAAGGGACAGGAAACAGAGGAAGAGGAAGAAGAGACAGAGGAAAGAGAGGAAAAAGAGGGATCGGAAGGGGAGGAATAAAGAAGGAAGAGGGGTCAGAGGAAGAGGAAGAAGAGACAGAGGAAACAGAGGAAGAAGAGGAGGAAGAGGAGGAAGAGGAGGAGGAGGAGGAAGAGGAGGAGGAAGAAGAAGAGGAATAAAGAAGGAATCTCAATGGGCAGGAAAAGAGTGTAATGGAACCGCACGGGGGGGGAGGGGGGGAAGGTGGTGAGTGTGAAGATAAATTGATAAAGTGGGGGAAATACTTGGAGGAAATTGGAGAACGCTGGACGGAGGGGAGAGGAAGGGAGGAGAGGGCGAGGAGAAGGAAAACGAGGCGGAGGAGGAAGAAAAGAAGGAAGGAGAGGAGAGGGGAAGAGAAAACGGGGAGTAGTTGGAGGTAAAGAGGAGGAGGTTAAAGAGGAAAGCGTGAAGGAGTAGGAGGCGGAGTAGGAGGAGGAGGAAGAGGAGGGTATGGAGGAAGAGGAGGCCTGAGGAGGAGGAGAAAGAGGAGGGTACGGAGGAAGAGGAGAGGAGAAGATATTAAGAAAAAAATAAATTTTGGGAACGGTTACGAGTGGAAATTGGAAAGAAAAATAAGAAAAATAATAAAAGGTGCAAAGGAAAGGGGTGCCTAAAGCTAAGAGAGAGAGAGAGAGAGAGAGAGAGAGAGAGAGAGAGAGAGAGAGAGAGAGAGAGAGAGAGAGAGAGAGAGAGAGAGAGAGATAGAGAGAGAGAGAGAGAGAGAGAGAGAGAGAGAGAGAGAGAGAGAGAGAGAGAGAACGAGAGAGAGAGAGAGAGAACGAGAGAGAGAGAGAGAACGAGAGAGAGAGAAAGAAAGAGAGAAAAAGAGAGAGAGAGAGAGAGAGAAAGAGAGAAAGAGTAAAACCGGAGACGGAAAGAACGTGGAATATGGGAAAGAGGGAAGAGTGGATTAGTAGAGAGAAATGATGATTGTGGCGCGGCTGGAGATGAGGCACCGCGGGATATGAATGGTGATGAGCGCAGACGCCGCCGACGGAGGATATGGGAGTGGGAATGGGAGTGGGAACAGCAGGGAGAGGGGAGTGGGAGTCTAAGAGATAGGAAGGAAAGGCTAGAGAGGGGAAGGAAAGGTAGAAGAGGGGAGGGGGAGGTAGGAGAGGGGAGGGAAGTTAGGAGAGGGGATGGGATGATAGGAGATAGGAAGGAAAGGCTGGAGAGGGGAAGAGGGAGGTAGAAGAGAGGAGGGAAGTTAGGAGAGGGGATGGGATGATAGGAGAGGGGAATAGAAGTAAGGAGAAGGGAGAGGGTGGTAGGAGAGGGGAAAGGAAGCTAGGAGAGGAGAAAGGAAGCTAGGAGAGGGGAGAGGAAGTTAGAAGAGGGGAAAGGATTCTAGGAGAGGGGGTGGGAAGCTAGGAGTGGGGAGGTAAAGTCAGGAGACAGGAATGAAATCTAGGAGAGGGGAAGAGATGCTAGGAGAGGGGAGGGGAAGGCAGGAGAGGGGAAGGGAAGCTACGAGAGGGGACGGGGAAATAGGAGAGGGAAGGAGAAGGTAGGAAAGGGGACGGGGAAGTTAGGAGAGGGGAGGAGAATCTAGGAGAGGGAAGGGAAGCTAGGAGAGGGGAAGGGAAGCTAGGAGAGGGGAAGGGGAAGCTAGGAGAGGGGAGAGGAAGACAGGAGAGGGGATGGGAAGAGAGGAGAGGGGAGGGAAGCTAGGAGAGGGGAAAAGAAGCTAGGAGAAAGGAGGGGAAGCTAGAGAGGGGAACGGGAGCTAGGAGAGGGGACGGAGATGCTAGAAGAGGGGAAGGGAAGGTAAGAGAGGAGACGGGGGAGCTAGGAGAGGGGAAAAGAACCTAGGAGAGGGGAAGGGAAGCTGGAGAGGGGAAGGGGAACTAAGAGAGGGGACGGAGATACTAGGAGAGGGGAAGAGAAGCTAGCTTTACAAATAACACTAACCTCAGTTCTAGAGTTCTCTCTATGACGAAAACCCAAAATTTAGAATTTACAAATACTTGGAAGAAACGCCGACTGAAACTGTAAATGCTCCTGAAATACGAAATCTCAGAGCTGAAATGAGGTCTTCTCCAATATTCGGTATTGAAAGTTGGATCAACAGTCAAATTTCCGGATATTTTTTTTTCAAAAGATTTTGTTCTGAATTTCAGAGATTACCAGTGGCTCTTAGGGAACTGCCTCATGAGCCAAGTAAATCCTGATATCTCTCTCTCTCTCTCTCTCTCTCTCTCTATATATATATATATATATTATATATATATATATATATATATATATATATATGTATATATATATAAATATATATATATGAATACTGTATATTACATTTCGCTCTTTCTAACCTGATTACTGCACAATGGTGTTTCGTCGGTCATACCCGTGGTGCGCAATTTTTGGGGTTAAAAAATCTGAAACCAAAATTTTACAGTTATGAAATGAAAGATTACGTGGAAAAGTATAGTAAAACCAAATATTATTTAATCATTTGCTTTAGTTCAGGAGTGGTGGTGTTGCCAAGTTGCACATTTTGTCACTTAGAGGTAGTGGGCGCTGATCGGTGACAATGCATGCGTGAGCGACGGGGAACTTTTCGACTTTTTCACACTCGCCACTGTTGCTTTAATCGTCCGCCGTTTCTTTCTTTTTCATGTGATTTTTTTTCTCGTGAATTAACTTACGTCTTACACCACGATAAGTACAGGGTTGTGGGTCCCGCGGAAGTGACTGGCCTGCTTCTTCATGATGTCTGAGGAACAAGGGATGCGTTGATGGGTGGGTATAGTGTCTGGATTTGTTGACCCTAAGTTGGCAAACTTCAACTGAGGACATAAGGGAGCAAAGAACAGGCGACCAAGTTTAAGAAAATCCTTCACATCATACGACGTATGTCGCAGTTAGACGTTGTTCATCATATGGTGTATGTAGCAGTTTACGGGGAAAAGATGGTAAAGGTCACTTGGTGGAGGTAAAGGCCACTTGGATATCGCACGAGCCGACGACAGGTCGGTCGACCAGCGATCAACGAGTCGAAACAAGACTGCGGAACTTACTTTTGGCACCGTCCATTTATCAATTAGAGAGCGAGCAAATGAGAGAGGGAAAGAGAGATAGATAGACACATAAGAAGAGAGAGAGAGAGAGAGAGAGAGAGACAGAGAGTGAGAGATAGAGATAGAGAGAGAGAGAGAGAGAGAGATAAAGATAAGATAGTGAATTGATGACACAGGGATATAAAAACATAGGAAATTGTAATAAATTCCATTAGAAAAAACACAATCTAGCCATAAATCTTGTTTTTCTGGATTCTAATAGGATTTGACTTATGATAATGACGCTACAAATCCTGAATTTGCAACTCTATGATACATTTCTATGTAAGGCAGGGCTAACATACGAAACGATATGTCGTCCATTTCTTTATAAAAATAAAAGATCAGTGACTTGTGAGGGAGTATCGCTGATTGAAGAAACACATAAGTGATATCCAGTTGCATTACTTATATTTATTTTTGTTTGATTGAATTCACGAGCGTAGGCACACACACACATACACGCACACACACACACACACACACACACACACACACACACACACACACACACACACACACACACACACACACACACACACACATGTACAAGTGTCACTCTGAAACTGGGTCATACATGATCTCTTCAGCTCTCGTCTGGAAGGGTAATGGCTGTTTATCACGAATCAAACACATGATCCAAGATCATGGTGATTCACACGAAAACATGCCCAAGAAGATATATCATAGTACACATAATGCAATAAATACCAAGTTGAGGTCCGTGATCGACAATTTAACTAAACAATAAATCGGTACAACCGAAAAGATGAAATACAATGAAACAAAATAAAATGAAATAAAATGACGAGTATACAGTCGAAGGAGGGAAACTGGCGTGGCTTCAGATCTGCTTACTCATGTATCCCAAACTGATGTACCGCTCTTCTTTAACTTCCTGGAGACTATTTCAATACTAACCAATATCATTAGGCAACCGCAAAAATTTCCACAATTTTTCATTTTATCTTTTTTTATTTTACCTCCCCACCCTAACTCCCTCGTTCCGTGGACCCCAGGCTGAGAAACGATGATCTATACGTTCGTCTATTGCAGATGCATGATTCTGCAACACTCGAACACAACTGCATGGGTGTGATTGATATGATCGCTTACAAAAGTGCGTGAGTTGCATCAAGAGAACGCGAGGGAACGGTCGATGATCGATGAATATGCCTCACGACACGCACCGAGGGACACCATCAGCCCCGGAAACTTGTGTTCAGTTTCGGTCTCGTCTTACTAATTTACTTCAGTCTCCACTCAGGTGTTCTGTGCAGACGCTCCTCTGCTTACGAACATTCGGTTTACGAACTTTCAGACATACGAACGAAGGGTACCACAAATCATCTATAACAAAGATGGGGAACCTGCGGCCTTCCGGGCCATCAAGTGCGGCCTTCCGGGCCATCTAGTGCGGCCTTCTGCGGCCTTTGATATATATATTATTTTTTTTTAAAGACCTTGAGTATTTTTTAAGTCTGAAATCATTATACACCACACACATAGGGAGGGGGGTGGAAAACTTACACCGTCCCCTAAAAAGGGATAAAAAAAAAAAATAATAATAATAATAATAATAATTTGTTCAGTGCGGCCTCTATGTGGGACGATGAATTGTAAGGTGGCCTTCATGCACAAAAAGGTTCCCCACCCCTGATCTATAACCTCAAGCCTACTTTACCAATTCCAAAGGAAAGAAAATAAACAAAATTATTTTTTATTATATATTTTTTATGTATTATTGGCACTTTTGCTTGAAACCACGAGGAAATCAAAGATCGGAATAATGAACATCTTCGTCTATTTAAGACATTTCGTCTTAAATAGACGAAAACGTTCAGTATTCCGACCTTTGATTTCCTCGTGGTTTCAAGCAAAATAGCTTTATTCACGTGTTTTATGCGATTACTGTTGCATCATTGGCAATGTGTTATGGGATAGGAAAACATGTATTGACTTTATACAATACTTGTTTATGCATGTAGATTTGAGTACCCTTAAAGATTTGAGTACCCTTAAAATTATATTGAATACCGACTTACGAACATTTCGAGTTACGAACGGCCGCTCGGAACGTAACTCGTGTCTATAATCGTCTCTCTCCTTTGCTGGACGACGTTGCGTTCGAAAGACGTCAATCATGAGACAAATGATGTCACATATCGTTCTGGTACACTTCTCAAAGGTGTCCACAAGATGCTGGACATCCTCAAGGTACTAGAAGAATGATTTATACTTCCGTTGACCTGTCACCCCAAGATCAAGAAATATGACCCGGCAATCAGTTAAAGGCTAGTTTCACACGTATAGATTTGTCACCGTGCGCCGTCCACGACATTACGTCGTGCTCTCAAATAACCACAAGTGTCTATGGACTCTTTCACACGTCACGGCCATGACCACATGTGAAAGCGTCCATAGACACACATGGTTATTTGAGAGCACGACGTCGTGTCGTGGACGGCGCACGGCGAAAAGTCGATACGTGTGAAACGAGGCTAACTGCAGCTCGTCAGCCTCCACCGTCCATCCCATCCCATCCTCCCACCCTTCTAGGCTAGGGCAACATTCTGCAAGACCCTCAGGCTGTGTTGTTGTCTGCTTCACAAGCAGGGATACACAGGAGGTTTTATTGAAGAGGCATCGCGCTTGCTTGCAGTAGACAGGTGCCGGACTGGTTTTGTTTGTGAGCTCTGCCCGAATAAAACATCAGGCGAGTTTGACAAAATGGAAGCATATGTGCGTGTAGACCCATTTTCGGGATTTGAACTCTGGTCTCCTGTAGGTGAAGTGAATGGATTTCCCACCAAGGCACTGGAGACTCCCGATTTATCAGATGTCACTCGATAGTACAAAAGCAAAACTATTAGTCATGTTTCGTCAATGATAGTAACTTCTGAACACATCGCCCAATATCCTACAAAGAGTAGTACTCCCTCATCTTTATAACGTGGAGTCTGTCATCGTTAGTATGAATACAGACACTCCTAAGCTTACGAACGAGTTACGTTCCAAACGGACGTTCGTAACCCGAAATGTTCTTAAGTCGTTATTCAACATCATTTTAAAGGTACTCAAATATACATGCATAAGTAAGTATGATAATAAGTCAATATATATTTTCTTATCCTAAAACATTACTAATGATACATAAAACAAAAAATGTAACACTATTACGTCAATGTTGGATTTATTACCTTTGAATCTGGTAAAGTAGACTTGAGACTTCGTTCATATGTCTGAAAGTTCGTAAGTCGAATACTCGTATGTGCGGCCCCAAGTGGCCATAAAGCTCCATACACGGAAAAAAAGAAACCCAAAGTAACCACACGCTCTTGCCTACAACGCTCAAAATGCTCTCGACAGTCCCACCCGTGTCCACCACTACTGCCAGATATGATTTCGACCATTTCACAACAAAACCATAAAATCTTTGTGTTGTTATTTCTAGGACTATACAAGTTTACAGCTCTCGGGAGGTGGGGTTTACTGTACAACCATATTGCTTTCCTATTTCCCATAGGACTATAAACCTATGCAATGTCCCTTTTTGATGCTTCATGGCCACACAATAAAACGAAGCCTTTATTAACTTTAATACGAAACCATAACAACGGTTTTCTCTGGACGTGTCTGAGGTTAACAACTGAGATGGAAAGGAAAAAGGTTTATAGACCAATCATGAAAGCAATTCGATATATATACATATACATACATACATACATATACCAAAGGCTTTTTCCCCCTTACAAGGGAGGTAGCCAAAAACCAAAATCATATAAAACATTTCCACCCAGTCCATCCCTATCACACTCCACTCCCCTCCACCCTCTTCCCTCTCTCTTATCTTGGCACCTCCTGGATGACGGGTCATCCCTGCATCTTGTCCACTGCCCTGGGTCAGAAACAGTGGCACAAGGCACAGCACATCCACAGGAAGGCCGCTTAATCAAATCGGCGATCCCCTCTCCGTCCCCCCACGCAGAAAAGGAGAAGACGGGGAGAAATCCCTTCGGGCTGCGTCAAATTTTTCTCACACTCCCTCACCCCCCATCCCCCACCCATTCCACCTCATGGATCACAACATCATCCATATACAACCATTTTCCATTCACCCCTGTCTTCTGTCCTCTCCCGTCCTTCCTCAACAGACATATATAAACATGCTGTACAATAATATATGCACAGTTATTTTTGAACACTAATATGTTTGTTCCATTTTGTCTTACAGATTATTCTTCGATGTTATCAGTGGGGGCTACATATACATAAATACTATTAATGTAACCAACAGACAACTCCAAAAAATTGTCTGTATATTCAAGCAGCTTCCAGATACCTTTCAAATTTCCCCTGATATGTAAATCCTAAACGGTAACGAAAGTTCATTTCGAATTAAAAATTAATTATTTCTCCATACCTTTGGATTATTATTATTATTATTATTATTTTTTTGTGCGACTGTAACCTGCCTATTCCTTTGACGTTCGTTTGTTGTGTGTCAAAGGACGGGTGATTTTCATTCAGATAGGGAGGGGTCTCCTGTTGGGATAAACCTGAAACATTGCAAGTCGGGTTGTGTGTCGTATTCGTCGTCGTCGTCGTCGTCCTCGTCCTTGTGCTTCTCCTTCTCCTTATCCTCGTACTCTTCCCTCTCCTTCTTCTTCTTCTCCTCCTCGTCTTCGTCCTTGTACTCTTCCTTCTCCTTCTCCTTTCTCCTCTTCCTCATCGTTATCGTCGTCGTCGTCGTCATCCTCATCATTATCCTCGTCATCATCCTCATCGTTATCGTCGTCATCATCATCCTCATCATCATCGTCATTATCATCATCATCATCGTCATCATCATCACCATCATCATCGTTATCGTCATCATCATCATTATCATCATCGTCATCATCATCACTATCACCACCATCATTATAATCATCATCATTTTAGCGTTTTCTTGTTATCACTTTTAGCGAATTAGTCGTTTCATAAAATGTTCCCTCTACTTTTATCTCGCCTGAATAAAATAGTTTGAAATTTGTCACAACAAAAACAATAGGCTTACAATGTGCCTCGCTGCTGGCACGCTTAAAACAGCATAAGACTTTAATTGAATTGTCGGCTTAAGCGGCCTGCATACCAGGCTTAATGGGGTCCCGCTAAGTCACATTTTTTCTTTCTTTTTTTTTCGTTGGTTTTAAAGTATACAACCAGGTTAATATCTAAACATACTGGAGTCTATGATGAGCATAACCCATTCACTCATAAACAGAGTCTGAAGGGCTTTGACCCTCCCTGCTCTTTACGGGTTACAGAATATCTCGATTCGTTCGTAAAAGAATATCACCTTTTACGAGCGATTTGATTTAAGTGCAGGACAACGCCCGTTGGCTGACGGTTAAATTCCGTTAACGGACAAAAGCAACGGTCGCGGAACTCTGGAATCCGTGGCTTCCCTTCCAGCAGGCTGGCACTGGAGTGAGCACAATGTTCATTGCACAACCACTGAATGCAACATCAGGTATCCACCGTAGAGCCTGGAAACGTGCGTGAAATGTGTGGAATGGCGAGAGAATCGGCAGGAGCGAAGGGGAAGCATCGATACTGGCTTCCAGGGCAAGCAAGGACCCTAGAACGTTCACATAAGAACATTAAGGAGACTACAAGAGACCATAAGGCCTACACTAGGCAGTTCTATGCCCCTTACCACCTTTCACCCCACGGTAAACCCCGGCCTACAAGAGCCCACCATCCTAAGGATATCATCATTATTTTAAACTACTGTGGCGTATTGGGTATTGACTTCACCTTGTACCGCAACAAACACACGTTCGACCCCTACAGACTAGCTATCAGTGACTGCCACTTGCGCTTAGCCATCCGAGCACATAGGGCAAGGGTGACGGGTTGGGCAACTGCTGAGGTGCTCTAAGTGTAACACCCATACTTCCATAGGTGTCACCCGGCGATTCATTTCAGCCAAAGAAGCTCCATAGGCTTAAACAGATTAGATTTTCAGCCCATTCGCTGATAATTGTGTAATATTTGAGGCCACCGCCAGGTGATTTTAATCAGCAGCAGAAATCTCCGCGTCTCAGGAGTGTCCACAATAGAACCTTCTGGTTACCTCAAGACTACTTCAAAGTAGTCGAACTCACGAGCAATTGGTCGTCAGTTCGATTTCCAGACCCACTGCGGGCTTCCTGTGTTGGTTCCCGACAACCCTGGGCAGGCGTGGAGACGACCCAACATCGACTAGCGGCTTGCCGCAACTGTCAGAGCTAGCCCTACCAGGGGTTTCTCACTTCCCACTGCGTGGGAGTTGGATGGTGAGTTTTTATGGTAGTATCAGGACCATTTCTCACTTATGATAAAACCTTTAACTGGGTTCAACTTACTTTTCCTTTAACAGGTTACAACCGAGTAAATCAGAGACAAATCGAATGATGACAGAGGTGGACGAAGGCAGATGTTTCTGCAGAGCTAACGTCGTAGATTCACGACAACTTGTATATTTTTTCTGGATAACGTCAACCGATGCTCGCTGGACGAACGTTTTAGAGCGTCACCACTTGCGGCGGAGGTCGAGGTGACGGCGGTTCGAACCCTGCCACCGGTGAGTTGAACCAAGGCGATGGTTCATCAAATTCTACGCTACTAAAGTCCTCTGTAAGGGGCACCGCTCTATCCTCCTGATAAGGGGAGTTCAAGACGTTAAACCGAATCAGTTAACTTCAATTTTGTTCAGATGAGAGGGTGAGGGTGAGGGGGAGGGGGATTTTTGGTTTAGGATATTATTGGGGTCACGATCGGTTCAAACCCGGAGGCCGACACTTATCCTTAGGCACTTATCTGAACAAAATATGCAAATGAACTCAACGATGTAAAGAGATTCAACAAACGACTGCGAATTAGCTTTTTGACCAGTAACGACGATCTGTAACCCCACCACCGCAGGCACACAGCAAAACGAGGTTAGTTAATCTCGATTAACCCTTTCGCTCCTAATCGCGAGTTAACTCTTCATTCTAACAATTACCAGGACAGTTTATTCAGTCTGCGGAGAGTCACATAGTATGTAAAGGGTGCAAATCTCTTTCTCTCTGTCTGTCTGTCTGTCTCTCTGTGTATCTCTCTCTCTGTGTATCTCTCTTTCTATATATATCTCTCTGTCTATCTCTCTCTGTCTATCTCTCTCTCTCTCTATATATATATATATATATATCTGTCTATCTCTCTCTGTCTATCTCTGTTTATCTCTCTCTGTCTATCTCTCTCTGTCTATCTCTCTCTGTCTATCTCTTTCTGTCTATCTCTCTCTGTCTATCTCTCTCTGTCTATCTCTTTCTGTCTATCTCTCTCTGTCTATCTTTCTCTGTCTATCTCTCTCTGTCTATCTCTGTATCTCTCTCTCACTCTCTCTCTCCCCCTCACCCTCCCTCTCTCTATTTCTGTCTGTCTGTCTGTCCGTCTGTCTCTGTCTCTCTCTCTCTCTCCCTCTCTGTGCCAAGAGAGATAGAAATGACGGAAATTAAGCTGGGAGACGATACCAGAAGCCAGGCGAACCGAATACTTATCTGACCGAAACACAATATACACTCAAGAAACCCCCCAGGAAAAAGCGAAGAGCAAAGAAAGCAGAAAACCAAAGAAAACGGAAACAAACGAAATGAAATGGAAAAAATAGCGAAAAAAGGAAAGGAATCATAGAGAGAAAAAAAGGGGGGGGGAAGGGAAAGAGAAAACTGAAAAATAAAATCATACAGAGCAATTTTGAGCCTTACATGAATGGTGAGGTCAATGTCAAGGCTCGAGCGAGCGAGTGAAATTGAGGAGCGAAGTTGCAAGTGAAAAGTGGGATGAAGTTGCAAACATAGAGGATGAAAACTTCAAACAAATTTCACCTGCCACTCCCTCTCTCTCTCTTTCTCTCTCTCTCTCTCTCTCTCTCTCTCTCTCTCTCTCTCTCTCTCTCCTTTTTTTTTACACGACAAACATTTTCCTGAATTATTTTTCGGGTTTTTCACGTTTTGCTCCACTATGGTTCAATAAAACTTAATTGCTTTCACGTTTCCTCATTTTACCTGTACAAAAAATATATTGACACTCCTTAATACAATAAATTAATAAATAGACCAACAGTGTAAAAAACGAGCGTATGTATACATGTGTCTGTATATATATGTACATGTTTGTGTGTATAAGAGTGTGCGCGCGCGTACGTGTGTGTGCGCGCGCGCGTGCTTTTGGTGTGACTCATCATGGTCATTGGATCACGTGTTGGACTCACGATCGGCAGCCATTTTCCTCCCGGAAGAGAGCTCAGAGCTCGTATATGACCGATCTATGGGTAATGCTGTGACCCTACACGCACACACACACCCAACTCCCCGCCCATGAGAGTTGGAGTAACAACCCGCAGCGAAGCGATACTGAAATTATTTCAGCCCTGTGTGTGTGTGTGTGCACGCGTGTGTGTGTGCGCGCAAAGAATTATATTGAAAAAATATAATAATAAAAAGAAAAAGAAAACACAATTGCAGAGGTCAGTCTCTGGCAAGTGCTTGTTCAAAATGCGAAATAAAGGCTACGCGCCCACAACAGCCCGTCAGTCTCTCGCCGACAGCATCCTTCAACCACCTTCCACTTTTACTGTATGCCCCTCTCCCTCCTTTCCTTCCTTCCTTCCTCTCTCACACCCTCTCCCCCTCTTCTTTTCTCTCTCTCTCTCTCTCTCTCTCTCTCTCTCTCTTTGCCCCCTCTCTTTCTTTCTCTCTCTCTGCCCCTCTCCCCCCCTCTCTCTCTTTTTATCTCTCTCTCTTTGCCTCTCCCTCCCTTTCTGCTTCTCCCTCTCTCTTTGTCTCTCTCTCTATCTATCCATCCAGCTCCCTCTTTGCCTCTCCACCTCTCTTTTCCTCTCCCTCCCTCTGCCTCCCACTTTCTCTTTGCCTCTTCCACTCTCTTTGCATCTCCCTCTCTTTCCTTCTCTCTCTCTCTTCCTCTTTCCTTCTCTCTTTGGTGGTCCTTCACACTCGCCCCCGACTCTGGCGCCCGTGCGAGGCTGCATTCCTCTCGTCCTTCGTAACGCGAGCTCTCCATATCTTCGTCTATTTGTTCCTCTCACTACTTTTACACTCACATTCTTCTGCTTTATGCTCCAACACTGGAGGTATTTACTTTCACGTTTATCACCGGAGCCTGTTTATTTCAACCTGGTAAAGATTTACTGGATGTAATAGAAAGAAATATGTTCGGTGGAATTAATCTTGACAGGACATAAACAGGCAGAAATCTAAGAAAACATTAAGAATAAAATCCTGTTGTTATACAATGATTGTGGAACAGTCTTAAGTCATGTGGAAATGGAGGTTATTAATGGATGAAAGTTAACAACCAAGTTATTTTGAACTATCGGTAATATGTCATAATACCTTACCTAGAGGTCAGTACAAGTATATGTTTCTATTCTTATAACAAATTACAAATAAATTATGAGTTCGTTTCCATCGTTTGTCAGGATGTAGCCAATGCTATCACCTATGCCCTGTGTGTTCGGATGTCACTAGATCTACGTAGATATACTGAAATCAATACACCATGACGGTGCATTTTTACGATTAAAATCACACAAAACAGGAAAAAATAAAACATTTTTACCACAATTATTCGAACACATCTTTCCTTCCTTTCTCTCAAAATAATCTTTACAGTCTTCAGTAACTTTCCATTCTCAACCAACATCTGTCAAAAAGTTTTCCTATCCACTCAGTCATAAGATTTTCCCAAATCCATGAAAGCCATGAAGAAATCTTTACCTTCAGTAATTTTTCTATTCAAAAGTGCAAAAACCTAGACATCGAAACCTTGTCGATATTTTTTTTTACAAATTTCTCCATAACCTTATTCATATTTCAAATTAAACTCCACTGTCTGAGATATATATATTCTTATTTTAGTTATTTTCAAATCTCTATGTCTCTCTCTTGTTTGCAAGGAGAGTAACAAATTCCACAAGATATGGCACTTTCATCTATATTTTGACAGACACCAGATGATTTTAGTCATTTTCACGGGATAACCCTCGCTAGCAAAGGACAATGTCCTGTGTAAAAAATAAATAAATAAATAAATAAATAAATAAATAAATAAATATCCCCCCTTAAGCCACCGCCCCGTGTTTACTATATTGGTCGCAGGTATATATATATATATATATATATATATATATATATATATATATTATATATATATATAGATAAATATATATATATATATATATATATATATATATATATATATATATATTATATATATACACATACATATATACATATTTACCCTCTGGATTGGTAAACTTCATTTCTTACATTTATCATGGAATATATCCACATAATCTTTTACAGTGCAATCCTCTCCCATGCAGTATTCCGCCATCTCTGGACGTCCAGCACCTGGCAAATTATTGTGGGCAGTCCTCATGCCTCCTGTAGACGCACTTTCCATCTTAGTCTCCTCTTACATGAATCACATTTTCCCTTTCTAATGTTACATTCGTCCTATCCTCCCTTCTCCCATTTTGTGTGTGTGTGTGTGTGTGTGTGTGTGTGTGTGTGTGTGTGTGTGTGTGTGTGTGTGTGTGTGTGTGTGTGTAAATGTGTGTGTGTGTGTAAATGTGTGTGTGTGTAAATGTGTGTGATTCACCATGGTACTGGATCACGTGTTGGAGAGCTCAGAGCTCATATGACCGATCTATGGGTAATGCTGTGACCTTACACGCACACACCCCCACCTCCCCGCCCACGAGAGTTGGAGTAACGACCGCACAGCAATACTGAAATGATTTCAGCTCTGGGTGGGATTCGAACCTGGACCACCGTAGTGGCAGCCGAGAACTCTACCACTGCACCACGAGTCGTGTGAATGTGTATGTGCCTGTGCGCGCGAAAACATGCAGACTTGTATATAGCTCAACAAAAAAATCACATATACTGACGAAATAAAGGAAAAAACGCACACAAGCAACAGACAAAACAGAAAGTCTTTGAAAGGCAAAAGAATAAATAAAAAAAGGGGAACAAAAGCAAAGACTCAGTTGGTGCGACGAAGGAAGTGAAAGAATGAAGACATCAGTGATGATGGATGAGGACAAGGAAATTGAACAAGACCGAAGAAACGCTCCGAATAAAAATGCATCAAATAAAACTGCCAACTGTGGCCATCGTATCGTGTGGGAGTGGAGAGGAAATGTGACCACACACGCCGTAACTTGCTGGTGAAGGAAAACTATATCTACACGTTTCTACATATTTCTGCATGGGATAGTAATAACTAGTGCTTCGACATCCACTGACTGGAAACTCGCAGCCCTATCATAGTTTTCTTGAAAAAAAGAGAAATAATTACAATAAGATAAAATAAAATAAATGGACAGACGAATAAAATGGACTCTTGTCAAAGTTGTATCAGGATCTGTTTCAGGGTCAACAGCTGGTAAAAGGAAAAAAGAGGGGAAAACCGTTGCTGCTAGTCAGTTCAGTTCGTGTGATATGGGGGAGCGTGTAATCTGAACTGAAAATGGAAGGCTGGGAGACGGTCCTATCCGATGTCTACCTTGCAGGACAACCACTAAACTAGTACTTATTGCTGGTCCTGTCTACATGAAAGAAAACAAATTACAAAACCTATATTGGGCATATGGCACGTTTCTCTGAAGTTGATCCAGCTCACAGGGTTCCTGCCTTCACAAGAGAAAACCCTCGATGGAGGAGGCGAAGAAGGGGACGACCACAGGATGCATGCCCAGGGACAAGTTGATCGAACCTGTCGAGAGTTCTTTGGAGTGGGAAGGGAGGGTGTCTGCATGGGAGCTTGCTCGGAGAGACGTTGGGGACTGGCACCGGCGAGTAAGTGAAGCAACGCGCTCCCTGGCGTATGCCCCTAATTGATGATGATATTCATGTAAAGTGATAGGCGAGTCAAAGCACACTCCGTCACTGATCTCACAGAGACAACATAGGATAGGGACTTGCACATTCTGCTGGTCACAAAGAAATCGCGAAACTCAAAAATCCCCTCAAAACAACTGTGGTTTCCAATTACACTTTCCATCACAATTTTTCCAATCCTTTTATGCTATTAAATTAAAGAAGGTGGGTCAAATGTTGTGCCCTGTGGCTAACATTAGGAGAACTCGTGGTCAGAATGTCGAACAAGTAAAAATGTGCTTGAGTGACAGAAGATGGAGACGAACGAGCTATACTGACCACTCGTTCCATTAGAGGCAGAATTTCTGAGAAACCGAAAGTGAAGAAGGTAAGGAGCCTACGCCAGGTGGTTCGTAGCTGCGGCCGAAGCCGTCACCTTTGCCCTGCTATGCGCTTTAGGGACTGTTGAGGGCAGGTAAAAATCACTGCTGGGGATTGGAGAGGAGAGCGGGTTTCGAACCCAAATATACTGTAAGCGAATGCGGACCAGCCAGCACATTTCCGAATACGTCACCAGCGCATTTGACAAAGTGCAATATTCGTGTGATTTAAGAGGGGAATATAGGAATGAAAAGAGAAAAGTTTATAGCTCTTGCCTTGCCATAATGTCTTCCGACTGAACGAGCAAAAAAAGTTGAATTATCATCACACCCTCCAAAAGACTTTAATCATCTGGAGAGGAAATGGATTGAAATGATGTCCGTATTGTGGGACCCTCACCTCGAAAATCTTCCGACAGTTTGAGTCGCACACACCTTCAAGAAGGTAAAGTATTATACACATCTTGTTTCTGTTAACACCAAATAGGTTAACACAATCACACATGCCAACAACACAATATACACTCTATAATGGATTTGTGGGGAAAAGATGCTCCAGCCATAGCGTTTCTCAGGTAGACAGGACTACTTGGCCAGTCTAAGGAACTACAACGACAACAACAACAACAACAACAACAGTAACAACTCAGGGAACGTTGTTGCAGCGAAGGTTATTAAACCTCCTGACTTCAGCAACGTACTCAGCGTATTCACCCGGCTGACTTAAGACATATCTCTTCATAAAGTCATTTTACACTAATAAGAAGAGTACATCGATGCAAAATATTAATAAAACGAAATCAAATCAAATCAAATGAAATAAAAATGAAATAATAATCAACAAAATGAAATGAAATAAAATGAAATAAAATTAAAAAGATGAATAAAGATTAACAAGATAGAAAAATGTAGATAATCTGACTTCTGGCATATTCTGTACCATGCCGCCGTCAAACCATAACGATACAAGTCCGTATGCTGGCAAGAATCTATTGCATTTGATTAATATCACAGTGGAGATCAACAACGTCTACCTTCTTTCCTTTGGAAACATACGACGGTGCACGAACCATACACGCTCCTCGAGGAAAAGGAAGCCCAAGCTTCACTGATATAACCGCAAATCTGCGAAGTCCAAGACCACATAACTCAAATTACCGGCTCCTCCTGACGCGTCTATACTCTGTCCCTCTAATTCCTAAAACACCTTTCTCGGTAATTCCTGCAACATTCATACCCCTTTTGGGGGGATGGGGAGGGTTTCTTGGTTCCTCAGCGTTCTAAGAAATAGTGAAAAAATAAATAGTCGAAAGGAAAACTTCAACAATACTTCAGTAACCAGTGTCTTGGTTGCCTTGCCTCGGAGGCAAGAGGGACACCATCCCACTCTGCTCCCACTCCCCACCAACCCATCACCCGCACCATTGAAGTTCTTTACTACATCATAACTCGGGTCTAAGAGTTCCCTTTCTTCTCTTCTCAAGGCTCAACAAATCCTATCCTCTTCCTTAATCTCTCTTCCTCTTCCTCCTCACTTTCCTCTTCTTTTCTTCTTCTTATCTCTCCGTCATTTTTTCAGTCTTCCTTCACTCTTCACCTGCCAAATCCTTTGCGTTATGTGGAGGTCACTACATCTTTACAGAAACTACGATCACATTCCTGCATGCTGTCCCCATTCTTCGGCACAACCAAAGATCCCATTACATTTTAGGCTCTGAGTCTTCTAAAACGATAAAACAAAACCGTTGCCTTCATATAAAAAATGGTCTCAAATAACCGTTGTCCTTACAATCCTCTTCACTCACCATTTACCAGAAAATCCCATTTCTACTTCGGTCTTCTTCCTCGAGCTGAAGCCGCCATTTTGTCAGTACTTTATATAACACTGCCTCTTACCAAACCAGTCATCTTCTTGACAGACCAATATCCCGGCCTCTTGACCCGTTTCCAGTACTTTACTATGAACGCTGAAATGCGTCTCTCGCCCTCTGTTCGATTCAATTCGAGTTCCAACAGGAACATGATTCGCCATCTGTCTCGGGGCTTTTCCACATTAATCTAATTCTATAACACTTGACGTGGTAAAAGGTCACATTTTACCGAGGGCACTCCTCTCCAGCCAACGTACAATAGATTATCTCCCTTTTTCCCTACCTTCTTCCTCCTCTTCTTCTTCCTCCTCCTCCTCCTCCTTCCTTCCACTTCTCCTCCTCCTCCTCCTCCTCCTCTTCCTCTTCCCTCCTTCTTTCCACATCTCCTCCTGCCCTCCTCCTCCCTCCTTCCTTCCTTCCTTCCACTTCTCCACATCCACCTCCTCCTCCTCCTCCACCTCCTCTCTCCTTCCTTCCATTTCTCCTCCTCCTCCTCCTCCTCCTCTTCATTCACATCCTACTGCAACCCCTCACTCTCTTTCTCTTCCTCAAATTCCTTCTCTTCTTCCACCTCTTACTACTCCCCTTCCTTTTTTTCTTCCTCAAATTCCTCCTCTTCTTCCTCTTCCGACTCCTCTTCCTCCACCTCCAATTCCTCCTCCTGCTCGACTCCTCTTCCTCTCCCCCCCACCCACCTCAGCAAAGTGTCCGTTCACAGCATCCAACGAATTCCCGTCGACACCAGGAACGCCGCTATCAGCAGCCCTTTCGTGAGCCTCTGGGCCGCCCAAAATATCTATTCCCGGATCCACTTAGTCTCTTCAATACTCGCCAAAACAATGGCTTTAGATTATGCCTCGGTGGACCAAATACTCGAGGACAAGAAAGAATGAACGGGGAATGGACGACAGTAACCACTACCTCTATCTTCAATGGCCAACATCTCACCGAGGCGAGATATTTAAGGAAGTCTAGCAGAATTCAAAAGTGATCAGCATTCTTTTCTGAGGGGAGTCACGAAAGAATGCCGCGTGACTGTTGGGCGAATGGATGTCACTAAATTCCCTAAAATATTGACTGCATAAAGTTTGGCCAGTCAATACTCCATACGTGAAGAGACGGGAGATGCGGAAGCAAGGAGGGAGTGAATGAGGGAGTGAGGGAGGGAGTGAGGGAGGGAGTGAGGAAGGGAGTGAGAGAGGGAGTGAGGGAGGGAGGGAGGGAGGGAGAAAAGGAAAGGGTGAGAAGGAAAGGTGGAGAAAGAGGGAGGAAGGGAGAGAGGTTATTTGGAGATAGGAAGAAATGGAGGAGGGGAAAAAGAGGATTATAAAAAGAGTGAAAAGAGTAAACAAAAAAAGAGGGATGATAGAAAGGCAAAATGTACAAAGAGAAAGGGAGACAGAGGGAGAGAGGGAGAGAGAGAGAGAGAGAGAGAGAGAGAGAGAGAGAGAGAGAGAGAGAGAGAGAGAGATGGAAGAGAAACCATAAGGATTTGAGAAAAGAGTTACTGGTAAACGTAAGAAGTAATAGGAGTATGAGAAGAAGAGGCAGATGGGCGAGGAGGAGGAGGAGGAGGAGGACGGTGAGGAGGTTGTAGAGGAGAAGATGGGAAGAAGACAAAGAAGAAGACAAAGAAGAAGAGGAAGGAGGAGGAGGAGGACGACGGCGAGGAGGTTGTAGAGAAGATGGGAAGAAGAAGAAGGAGAAGAAGAAGGAGGAGAAGAAGGAGGAGGAGGAGGAGGAGAAGAAAAAGGACGAGGAGGAGCATATGGAGACGGGAGACGAAGGGGGAGAAGAAAAAGAAGCGCAATCAGAGTAAAACAATGAAGAAGGGAACCTGGGCAAGGCAGCGACGGGTGACAGATGAACTCAAGAAAGAGGACAAGCAAAGAGGGGGGTGGGGGGTCAGACCACCCGGAGAGGAAATAAATGTACTTGACGTCACTCTTCGGGTTATGCCAGAATGATATACAAAGGGTGTGAAAAGACATGAATGAATGATTGAATGAATAAAGGAATGAGTGAATGAATGAATATATGAATAGCTCTGAGTAAATGAACAAATGAATAAACAGATTAATGAACACAAACAAGTATATGAATAAATGAATAGATAATGATATATAAAAATACAAAATAAACACAACAAACAAGCAAATGAATAAATAAATGATTAAACAAAGACACAAATTTACGAAAAACAATCAAATCATACAAAATAAAGATTCAAATATAACCATTATGAAATATATATAAACTAGTAAATGTTTAAAGTTGAGCCAGTGAAATAAGAACAGAAATAATATGGAGGACATATGAATGGTGACGGTAGGACTAGTAGATCAGCGATAATGGAGAATTGAAAGAAGTAGAATTGAGGAGGAGAGTCTTCCGGGACACGGAACAGATAGAGCTTCTTTCACACAAACGCGACTGAAGTGACTTCGTTTCAGCAGAAACGACTTCGGTTACACATCTTTTATTTTTCGAGTTCCCAAATGTCAAATCACCTTTGCGTCATATATTGAGAAGCTGAATGACGAACTAAGAAGTTAAACCTAGAATACGAATTCAACAAAAACCCACTGTGTTGGATAAGAAGAAATGAAATAAATGAATTCCATATATTTCGATCACGGACTGTGATCCTCTTCAGTGGAATACAGAAAGGTAGAGCAAAAGGCATGTCTTATATACAATAAAATTAAGGGACAAGAGTAGGACTCAGGTAGCGTCTAGTGCACTAGACGCTACCTGAGTCCTACTCTTGTCCCTTAATTTTATTGTATATAAGACATGCCTTTTGCTCTACCTTTCTGTATTCCACTGAAGAGGATCACAGTCCGTGATCGAAATATATGGAATTCATTTATTTCATTTCTTCTTATCCAACACAGTGGGTTTTTGTTGAATCTTTACGAATGTGTTACGACATTACTTTATAGCTAGAATACGAATGTTAGACACATTGGTGAATTGTCCTAAGGAAAGTCTAGAATACTGTAAACAAAGTTATCTTCCAATTATTTCAAATTCACAACATTTGACGAGATTGAATTTGTTCCGAATGCTTAAAACTGGAAAAAAGAAATAAAACAGTTCGCAAGAGATAAAGTGACAATAACAGAGACAGAGTAGGTTGATTATGAAGTGAAGAAAGAAAGCTTGAATGATAAGAGAAAGCGTAGGGAAGTCAACCCCTTAAATACCGTGTTATTTTTCTTTTTATATTGTCCGTCGGTTGGATATTTCATTAATTTCCGTGGTACCCCGTCGATAGGAGTGAGAGAGAAGAGGAAAAGGAGGTAAGAAAAAAATTAAAAAATGCAGAAAATAAGGATATAAAAAAAGGAAAGAAGGAGGAGGAGTAAGGAGTATGTCTAGAAAAGCGGGGTTTATTTTCAAATCCACTCATCCGGGACAATATCCCCCCCCCTCTGCTCCCCCCTAACTCACGACCCCCCCCCCCCCAAAAAAAAAAAAAAAAAAAAAGGAAGGCGACGCATGAGCACGCGTTGGAAGCCAGCTTCTATTAAGGATGGTAAAGGAAGGGGAAAGATGGGAAGGAATGTAAGCTGGGGGAAGATGAAAAAGGAGAAGAAGAAGTCGGGAGAGGAAAGAAGGAAGAGAGAAGGAGGGAAAGATAGGAAGGAAGAAGGGATGAGAAGAAACGGAGAAGAGAGAATGTAGGGAATATGGGACGAGGAGAGGAGTAGGAGAGGAGGGGAAAAGAAGAGTAAGGAAGGACGAAAGAAGAGGAGGAGGAGAAAGGGGAAGAGGGGATGAGGGGAATGTGGAAAAAGAAGAGGAGTGAAGAAGGGAGAGAGGGTAGGAATAGAAGAAGAGAGTAGAATAGAGTAGAAGGGAGAGACAAGAAAGGGAGAAGAAGAGGAGGAGAAAGGGGAAGAGGGGATGAGGGGAATACGGTAAAAGAAGAGGAGTGAAGAAGGGGAGGAGGGTAGGAAGGGAGGAGGAGAGGACGGGAGGGGAGTACAGGGGGAAGGAAAGAGATGAGAAGGGGAGAAGAAGAAAAGGAAAAAGGGGAAGAGGTGATGAGGAGAATGCGGGAAAAGTAGAGGAGTGGAGGAGGAGAGGAGGGGAGGAGGAGGGGAGGAGGAGGGGAGGAGGAGGGGAGGAGGAGGGGAGGAGGAGAGGAGGGGAGGATGAGAGGAGGGGAGGAGGAGAGGAGGGGAGTAGAAGGGGAAGGGGAGAGACGAAGACGGGAGGAGGTCAGCGGAGAACTTTCAAACGTGGAAACTTGAGGGTTTGTGAAAGTAATAAATAAATAAATAAATAAATAAACAAATAAATAAATAAACGAAAGTAGAGGTCAAGAGACGCGTGTGGGATGGCGAGGATGAAGACCCCAACAAGAGACGAGACGTTCCTCACGACACCCTACAGGGTAAGTTGATCCCAAAAAGGTTAAGGTGTAAAGGTTAAGGTGCAAAGGTTTTAAGGTGCTAAGGTGAAGGCGTTAAGGTGACATTGTTAAGGTGACAGTGTTAAGGTGAAGGTGTTAAGGTGAAGGTGTTAAGGTGAAGGCGTTCAGGTGAAGGCGTTAAGGTGATGGCGTTAAGGTGAAGGCGGTAAGGTAAAGGCGTTAAAGTGAAGGAGTTAAGGTGAAGGTGGTAAGGTGAAGGCGTTAAGGTGAAGGTGTTAAGGTGAAGGCGGTAAGGTGAAGGTGGTAAGGTGAAGGCGGTAAGGTGAAGGTGGTAAGGTGAAGGCGTTAAGGTGAAGGTGTTAAGGTGAAGGTGTTAAGGTGAAGGTGTTAAGGTGAAGGTGTTAAGGTTAAGCTCTTCAGGTTAATGTTCGATATGATGAAGCGAAAGGCTTTAATTAATCAAATATTTCCATTGGTTTATTCTGTGCCGCCAGCCGATTTTATTCAGAGGGGACCGGGCCAAGAAACCAAAAGTTCAGAATTGGGAAGAAAAAGAAGTCTCGATAAATCTTTTGAGATCCCCTCCTCAACTGTATAGAATTGTCTAGCGGGATAAAAAAAAAAAAAAAAAAAAAAAAGTACAGATTCCGAAGTTCGACAGCTATGCGATAACCTCTTGTGCCAAAAGATGAACTTAGTTTGCAAGTTCGTTTGGCAAGAATTTAACTGACATATTGCAAGAATAAGATTAATATCTTCTGGATCCATCACGTTGGGAGATTTACCGCAAGACTGTCAACAAACTTCTGGAATCCGGCTCCAGAGGGCGTCACCGAGGGAGGAGCAGGAGGCCACGGAGCATCCAGCGGCGGAAGCTGAAGAAAACGGGGAACGCGGAAGAAAGGAGTGTGACAACGCTGGAATCACGCGGCGAGAATATGAGAAAGAAACGCGACACCTGAGAAGCGAAAGGTTACGACAGTAATTCCTCGGGAGCGGATTGGGCGATGGGGAGAGGAGGGGAAAGTGGATGGAGGTGCTCAGCAAAGAAAAAAAAAGGTTTCCAGATACCAAGAAGAGATGTGAATGATGGGTAACACTAAGATAGGAAGAGGAGTGCTGTAGAAGGCGTCAGGGTGAGGGTAAACCAAGAACAACTGGAACAACTGGAGATAACTGGAACAACTGGAATAACTGGAACCATCTGGAAGATGGCGAGGACAGACCTAACCTAACCTAGTCTAATCAAACCTACCTAATCTAATCTAACCTAACCTAATCTAACCTACCTACCTTAATAAACCAAGAAAGACTGGAACAACTGGAATAACTGGAACTGGAACCATATGGAGGATAGCGAGGACATACCTAACCTAATCTAACCTACCTATCTTAACCTAACCTTACACAATCTAACCTAACCTACCTAACCTAACCCACAATAACCTAATCAAACCAACCTAACCCTACCCAACCTACCTTAGCCTATCCTAACCTAACCCAACATCTCTATTACTAAAAATCTGTGACCCGATCGGTTTTCCCAATCCGTCAGAACCCGGCAGAATGCGGACACGCTGACCCCTGTCCGAGAGTAAAGGTCTATTCGATTTTTTTGGCAGGGCACGTGTACATTCAACCTGTGAAAGATGCCTGAAACTTCAGCAGTAATGAAACGAAGAAACCGCCATTTTTGGAAATGGGTTACAGAAACGAAAAAAAATAACAAAACAGCACCTGTCGAAAAACAAAAAGCAAGTTGTGTTTTTAAAACGAGAACATGCCGCTAAATTTCCAACGTTATATCAAACTTGCAAGGATTTCTCCATCAAGGAATCAATAGTCATTTCATCGTAAATTTTTGTTGTAAGTCTAAATAAAAATATTCTTCTAAAAAACACTGTGGACCTCGGGGACAGGTGGTATTACGGTGACACTTTGTCCTAAAAATATTCTTTGCAAATTCCTGGGTGAGTTTCAACTCGCTGATTGGCTGAGAGAGTGATGACGTCACGGCAACGGAGACAACTGATTGGCCGAGAGCGGTGACGTCACGGCAACGGAGACGGCTGATTGGCTGAGAGCGGGACGAAAAAATAAAATTCTCCAAAATGTTTCAATGTCACGACGTCCCTAACCCAGTTGAATGGGGATCCGACAAAAAGGTTACAATGACGGACCCCGTGACACGGGCCATCCCTGTAAGGGTATAAATCGCATATACGAGGTCGCGGGACTCGAGCGGATCTTTGGGACTCGAGCGGATCTAGAGGACTCGAGCGGATCTAGAGGACTCGAGCGGATCTAGAGGACTCGAGCGGATCTTTGGGACTCGAGCGGATCTAGAGGACTCGAGCGGATCTTCGGGACTCGAGCGGATCTTGAGGGCTCGAGCGGATCTTTAGGACTCGAGCGGATCTTGAGGACTCCAGCGGATCTACGGGACTCCACCAAAATATAGACAAAAACACGCAGGCGTAAGTGTAAATAAAAATATTTTTCTAAATAACCCAAATGACGAAAATGACGAAAATAAAAGAGGTGAATAATTTACAGTTGTTTATATTATAGCCTTTGTTTGAAGGTGGGGCGTAGCCCCCCGCGAGGGAAGCGAGCTGCGCCGCAGGCCAAGCCCCCCGGCGCAGCCGGGCTGGCGAAGCCAGGGGCTTGTAGCCTAAAATAACCTAACCTAGTCCATTATAACCTAGCCAATCCAACCTAAACCTAACACAAAAGCCTAGATTCCCATTTTCTCACATACTTCATTGGTGGAAGCTAACCCGAATGAGCAAAACAACAAACGCAGACCTAAAAATAAATACATAAATAAATAAATAAACGAATAAATATAAAAGAGAAAAACCACAGAGCAAGGATGCATATGACTTTTCATATTTACATAACTAACACATATCACGATAAGTAAAGAATATGACTGAATATTCCGAAAAAGGTGGCATTTTAAACTTGAATAACATTGTGTGTGCGAGAGAAATGTAATGTTTAATGGAGCCTAGACTTTCCGTGTACGTTATGATAAATATTATTAACTCGGACTTACTCATGAAAAAAAAATTACAAGTAAAGAGATAAACATGATAGACATTTTCCACGCGGTAGCCTGTCGAACTCATGAGCAGGTGGTCGTTAGTTCGATTCCCGGGACCCACTGCATGGTACTTGCGTTGGTTTCCGACAGTCCTGGCCAGGCGGGGAGGCGACCCAAACATCGGCCTAGAAAACCCAGCGGGTTGCTGCATTTGACAGGGCTTGCCCCTACCCAGGGGTTTCTCACTTCCCACTTCTTGGGTGTGGGATGCTGAGAGTTTCAGAACATATTTCAGTACTAACACTGGTGATGTATTGTTTATGGATTATCGTGAACTTTCATTAAAATTTTCGTTAATTCATTACTTATTTTACGTGACAGTTACTTTAGGTCATACATAAATATCACCAGATTCACGGAAATCAGAGATAGTTTGAACGGAATTTAACAATAAGCAATTAACTTCAATGTGATAAATGTTTATCGCGGATCAATGCGTTTCTTTTCACCATCGAGAAGCAAAATGATAGGATGATGATGAAATGGTTTAACCAAACAAAGTCCCCCCTATCGGAAGGCTAGGATGGTGCCAATTTCGCCGGTGGCAGGATTCGAACCGTCATCCCCTCGACCTTAACCACAAGTAACGACGCCCTAACCCACAACGTATATATAGTGGAGAGCCACGTTAAGGAGGCCGCGGTTGGTTTCATAAAGAATAACAAGAACAAGAACAAAAACAAGAACAAAATCAAAGACAACAACAACAGCAACAATTTAGTAAAAAAAATAACAATAAAAACTTCAGTAATTTTGGTGAATCCAAGCAAACAATTTTACAAACTTTTAAGAAAAAAGATAAAAACTTTCATACAGCTGCTGATTTTCTTGTCTGATTCTCAAATTCCAAATGTTTACTTTATTTTTTCTGTCTAGCTAATGCCAGACGATTTTATTCAGATTTAGAAAAAAAAATCATCTTCTGTTAACCTTTCAGGTCCAACTGGTTAATCTAAAGATTCAATTATCATTTATGTCATCAACGATTCGTATCAGTTACATGTGTTTCTCTCCAAATTTCGACTTTTTTTTCTTGAATATTAGAGACATCTGAATTACAGAAATCCCCAAATGAGAGAAGCACAGTACCCGAATAGATGAACCTTTCGTTTCTGTGGATTAAAGAGGACCGACTTCGGGAGATTTGGTCAAGTCATTCGACTCTTGTCCGAGAGTCACGTGACCCGAGAGTTTTAAGGTCAAGGTCAATCGCAGGGCGAGGTGCAGCTCCGCGAGACAGTCCTCTAAGATAGAAGCACTGGTGAAGTAGTTTCCAGAACGAGCGCCCGACCGCTGGTCTCAGATCAAGTCGCTTTGAGGAACCATTCTTGAAGAAAATTTCGCGAAGATTTCTGGTAATGTCAGGCACTTCACTCTTATCTGTGACCTGCTGAAATAGTCTTACTTGTTCAAATTTAGTCTCTTCTTCTCAGATTATCTGGTCAATCCTAAACGATTTTAGTCAGGTTTGCTTGAGATGGGTAGATTATTTGGTGAGCTTTATGCAATTCCATTAACACGCACATACACAAATACACACACACACACACACACACACACACACACACACACACACACACACACACAAGCAAACACACACACACACAAGCAAACACACACACACACACGCACACACACACACACACACACGCACGCACGCACGCACAAACACACACACACACACACACACACACACACATGCAAACATACACAAACACACATAAGCAAACACACACAAGCAAACACACATAAGCAAACACACACAAGCAAACACACACAAGCAAACACACACAAGCAAACACACACACACACACACAAGCAAACACACACAAGCAAACACACATACACACACACACACACACACACACACACACATACACACACACGCACATTCAGTTGCATGCAATTGCACCGGGAACACCGCCCCCTGCTTTGTCCGCTTCAACATAGTTTGCAACAGTTTCAAGGTTGTACTCTCATTCCACTCACGAGGAAGTCGTTAACAGTTCGTACCTGTCGTTACCTGTCCTTTGGCTTTAACCTGTCATCGCTACCGAACTCCACAAGTTGTCCTTTCATCCACCATACGTCATATATCTCCTCTTGACTTTATGCCTTATCACAAGCCCCGCTGACAAGGGATTTAGTAGCTGCTGCTTGCTAGCTGCAAGTTAACTTGCCCGGCAAGTAAGTGTTCACACTAGGATAGTTTGGAGGAAAGTTGACTAACTTTCCGCTGATACTGGGCAAGTAGAGGGGTAGTTTGCAAGTCGCTAGCACTAGTGGCTAATAAACTAGTCCCGAATTCCTCTTCGCTACCCAGAAGTGATTGTTACCTGCCTCAAAGGGTATAATAGGGCAGCAAAGGTAACGGCTTCGGCTGCAGTTACTTAGCGCATCCTGGCGTAGGATCCACACCTTCATAGCTCTCTCTCTCTCTCTCTCTCCTGATCTCCCTCATCTAAATCTCTCTCTCCGTTTCTGCACACTTAAAGCTTTTTTGTGTTGCTTTCTGCTGTACTATACCTCTGCTCAGTCCCGAATATGATCAATGACAAAGGGTCAACTCAAGAAGAGGTGACGTTTACCCTCGGAGATTAGAAAAAAAAAAAAAAAAAAAAAAAAAAAAAAAAATTATATATATATATATATATATATATATATATATATATATATATATATATATATATATCCCTTTAGTTGGCCACTTCTAACTTATAGTTCTCTTTCGATATAAGAGATTTGCCATAAACAAACTTGTGTTGATGTACCAACATAGACAGACATATTTGTACAGCTTTTATAGTTTTCATATATTCTGTTCCGAATGATGCCGGACGGTGACCCAGTGAATAACAGGTTCAAATTCGTGAGCAGGTAGTCGTGAGTTCAATTCCTGGAACTCGCTGCGGGCTAAGTCGCGTTGGTTCCCGATAGCCCTTGCCAGGCGGGAAAGCGACCCAACGTCGGCCTAAAACACCCAATGGCTTGGTGCAACTGACGGGACTTTGCTCTCCCAGGGGTTTCTCACTTCCCACTACGTGGAACTGGGCTAGATTTGTTTTTGCACGATGTGATGTAGATCTTCGTCTTCATTGCAAAACATTAGGTGGTATTCTTGAAAAAAAAAATCCATATATAAATCTTGTATAAATCCTTGGAAGGGAAAGATTTATATATGGAAAGATTTTTTTAAGAATACTACCGTAAGATTCTTACGGTGGTATTCTTAAAATAATTCTTTCCTTACATAAATCTTTCCCTTCCAAGGATTTATATAACATTTATATAAGGAAAGATTTTTTAAAGAGTACCGCCGATCAATTCAACATTGAGTGCGTCCTACCTTGACTCAGGAGTCACCCAACTACGGTCGAAGCCGTCAGGGGTATGTGGCAACTCTCTTACGTCACTGGAACATAGAAAACGGCAGGCACATATCTTCAGACTTCGTTGCATTTCTCTCTCTCTCTTCCTCTCCGTCTGTCTGTCTGTCTGTCTCTCTGTCTGTCTGTCTATCACTCTTTCGCTCCCCCCTCTCTCTTTCCCTCTCTCGCTCCCCCTCTCCCTCTCTCGCTCCCCACTCTACCTCTCACACTTCCCCCTCTACCCCCCCCCCTCTCTCTCTCTCTCTCTCTCTCTCTCTCTCTCTCTCTCTCTCTTTCTCTCCCTCATTTTGTCTAATGAGGACATTTTGATCCGATCACAAAAGGTCTGTGGTTACCACCAAACGATTATATTCAACCGAGAACATAACTCGACATAAATTGTTATCTCGAAAAAGAGAGAGACACAATTTTTACAAAATCCGCTTACCTGCCGTATAAAATCATTTTGCCTTTGACAGAGTAAATCTGGCGAGTTCACTGGGTGCCAAGGGATAATATTATAGTATTTGTTCCAACAAATTGTAATACAAAAAATAAATAAATAAAAGGAAAGAGAGGGACGGAAATTTCACTCGTAAATTCCACAAAGAAGAAGAAATCGCCTTATGAATGTTATTACCTTATAAGGCGATGTACAATAAGACAATCCTGGAAGCTTTCGGAAGAGAACTTTACGACTCTTCGCTTTTGTTTACTTTATACCGTCTTTTGATCTGTACTCTTTACACGAGAAATATGTGAACATCTCCCCCCAATTCTATGAATTTGCTTCGCTTCAAGTTTCTAATCTTTAGGCCCTACCAATGCTCAGACATATTACGATGCAAATTCACTCACACACATAAACATATATATTTGTTTGTGTGTGTGTGTGTGTGTGTGTGTGTGTGTGTGTGTGTGTGTGTGTGTGTGTGTGTGTGTGTGTGTGTGTGTGTGTGTGTGTGTGTGTGTGTGTGTATTTTTTGACAATTGCATTAAACAACTCTAGCACTGGGACTCAAACTTTTGGCTGTGCATCGTCTTTATCACGAAACAAGGATACTACCGACCACGCTATAACGAGCATCTAAAAGGTACGTATCAGAACTCATCCTTTACATTCTCCCTTCAGGAGACCCATCCGATAAGTGGATAGGATTTTTGTCGGATGGCTCCTTGAAGCTTTCATACCAGTCTTGCAGACTCTCTGGACAAAGAGTCCCGTCGGATACCGCTGGCTCGATTCTGTTCCTTTACTCGAAGTAATTGTGACACTTGAGGTCTTTGGGGACAATCTGAAGGTCATTTTCTTCGAAGTCTCCAAGCGGAAGACCTCTTCTCCGGTCCGTAAGAATATACTTCTTAACTTTCCCATCACGAAGTCTTCGCAACAAGAACATAAGAACAGAAGAGACTGCAAGAGACCATAAGACCTACACTAGGAAGTTTCATGTCCTTTACCGCCTATCATCCCCACCCATGGAGTTATCTCATCTTATCTTAAATTAACCAATAGATTCAGCGCTCACTACACGGTTACTAAGTCTATTCTATTCATTAACTACTGTTGGTAAACCAATTCTTACCTATTTTCTTCTTAAACCTTCTTAAATTCATTACTGCAAGTCCTACCCTGCTTTCTTGTTATGATGATCTTATGCGCAGCATCCTTGTTAAAATCCTTGACTTTGTCTTTGACTTCTGGATGTCTCGTATGTCTAAGTTAAACAATTTCCCCATTTCCCTTCCTCCCTACGTCCATCCCTCCTTCTCCCTCACCTTTCTCTCTCTCCCTTTCTCCCTCCCTCCCTCCCTCTTCCCATTTCCAAATCCTCTTCTTTGATCAATTTAATCTTCTAAATCTTCTGATCAGATAAGTTGGGAACGTTTAAACAATTCCATTCACCAAAATGATTTTCAGCAGAGATGAAAGATCACAGAAGGAAAAATAGATATCCGATCACCCCTTATTAGAAGAAAGAAGAAATCAAGGAGACATGATCACCGAATTCTGGACAATGGAAGGAGTGGACAAAAGTAATCAAATATCTCACTCACTCACTCACTCACTCACTCACACACACACTCACACACACACACACACACACACACACACACACACACACACACACACATTATATACATATACATATATATATATATCATATATGTATATATCACAACTAACACCACAGTCGGACGAAAGAGTTTAGTAAGCGAAACTATATATTCTGATTGCTAACTGCAATCCTCTTCAGTAGTAAGAAGAGGATTGCAGTTAGCAATCGCTTACTCAACTCTTTCTTTCGTCCGACTATGGTGTTAGTTGTGATTTCTTTCGTCCGACTATGGTGTTAGTTGTGATTTCTTTCGTCCGACTATGGTGTTAGTTGTGATTTACAAATATGTTACTACATTTCTCACCGGATATATATATATATATATATATATATATATATATATATATATATATATATATATATATATATATATATATATGCTAATAAGAACACGGGTACGTGTGTTCACTTATGCAAAGTAGACCACTTGGAAAAAAGAAACTAACGAAGCAGAGCGCTTTCGTATATTACATCTTCAGGTACTTGTTGCACTGAAGATGTAATATACGAAAGCGCTCTGCTTCGTTAGTTTCTTTTTTCCAAGTGGTCTACTTTGCATATATATATATATATATATATATATATATATATATATATATATATATATATATATATATATATATAAACTGTATGCTGCCCAGGTTTTATATTCTCTTTCCCTGCTCCATTTCCTTTTATTACAAGACAACACAACCAAGAGGAACTGGTCACATGACTCAGCCTCAGTTTCGTCGGATTCTTGGGCTCGGGCTCTGACTCACATTTCCTTCAGTTAATAATTTAATCTCCATTTTTGTTTTTCTTCCTCGCATACATTCCTATTACCTGATTTCAAACGAGACAATTACCCTTTAAAAGTCTATTAGAACGATTAAACATTGTTGGCTCTTATGATCAAGTCAGTTTATTTTTTAAACTCCGTCACACATATGCCACTCAAGTGTGTTCTTTGTGAAGCAACGACTAAGATAACAATTCTTTATTTTTTCAGTCTCCAAACGCCAAATCCTCTTTGCGTCATATATTGAGGAGCTGAATGACGAACTAAGAGAAGTTAGACCTTTACGAATATAACACACATTGTTGGATTGTCCTTAGGGAAGTCTAGAATACCTTCAGTGAAGTCATCTTTCAGTTTTTCAAATTCACAACATTTCACGAAAATCTTGAATGTCTGACGGGGCAACTTTACACAACTGTGCGCGAATTTCACAGCAAGTTTCCGTGAACAATGTACTATTTTCTTTTAACCGTGCGAGTTAATCTGCGCGACTGAAGAATACCAGAGCCTCTAGGCATCTTAACTTACATTCTCTGGAAGGACGTAGAGTGCGGCGTGATTCAATAGAGGTATTCAAATGGGTCAAAGGTTTTAACAATGGTGATGCAGACAAGGTCATCTTATTAAAGCGGCAAGGCAGAACTCGCAGTAATGGATTTAAATTGGACAAATTTAGATTTAAGAAGTAAATAGGCAAGAACTAGTTTATCAATAAAGTGGTTACTGAATGGAATAGACTTAGTAACCACGTAGTGAACACTGTAACGATTGGTTGTTTTAAAAGAAGATTACTCTATGGATGGGGGTGATAGGTGGTAATGGACATGGAACTACCTAGTTTAGGCCTTATGGTCTCTTGCAGCCTCCTCCATTCTTATGTTTTTTTATTTCCTTCTGTTTTCGCTTGAACTTTCCAGTCTTACATCTCCACCTCATTCTCTCTTCATGTTCCCTCTCTCCGCATTTCCTTCCACTCGCGAAATATTCTTCGTCTATTTCTACCCTCCACGCATTATTCATTCTCACTTTTCAATTAAATTCTATCTCCACTCTGGAGGAAAAGTGAAAAAAGGTCCAACATTTCACAGAAATTATCCACTAAATTCCGACTTTCCTTCTCTCTTGTTCGTATTTATTATCTATTTTCCTTTTCCCTTTCTAAACTCTGGGATTCTCTTTCCTGTTTTTTATGGTATCATACTTTACCTTTCCAGTCCCATGTTTGATTTCATTTCTTTCCTTCCTTCCCTTCCGTTCACCATATTTGTAATTTTTTTTCCCATTTTATCAATTTCCTTTTCATTATTTCATTGCTTTTACTCTTCATTCCCTTCCTTTATATTTGTTTCATATTTTTCTTTGATTTTCGTTCTTCTTTTTGTAATTCTATTTTGTGTCTTCGGTGTCTTTATGCCTTTGAAAATCCCTCCCTCTCTCCTCCTCCTACCTCCCTCCCTCTCTTCCCCTCCCCCACTCCCTCTCTCTCTTCAGCACTGTCAGTCTCGTAGGGTTCGTCCTTTATCTATTATATTTTCATTTTATCTCAACTATACCTTATCTCCAATTAGTCTCTCTATTGACTTCTTCTCTGGTTCAAACTTCCCCAGATTCTTTCACATTTTCTCTTCCTATAATACAAATTTTCTGTTTTCATGTTTAAATCTCGTACTCTCTTTTTTTTGAGTTTCATATTTCATTACTCTCCCCTCTCCTCTCCTCTCTTCTCTCATTGATCGACTCTCTCTCACTTAACACTTCTCTTTTTCGTTCTTCTTTTCGTCCTTGGTTTCCCTCTTCCGTTTTCCTTTATTGTTTTACTCCCCAATCTGCTTCGTTTATTTTGATCCATTTTCCCCTTGATTCCATTCCATTCCTCTCTCTCTCTCTCTCTCTCTCTCTCTCTCTCTCTCTCTCTCTCTCTCTCCTGTTCTACCGTTTCTCCCTTTTGCCAACCCCTTCTCCATCTCTGAAAAGACGTAGAGTGCGGGATGACCTAACAGAGGTATTCAAACGGGTCAAGGGCTTTAACAAGGGTGATGCAGACAAGGTCATCATATTAAGACAGCAGGGCAGGACTCGTAATAATGGATTTAAACGGGGGGAAATATAGGTTATATGAAGAAAATAGATAAAAACTGGTTTATCAATAGATTGGTTAATGAATGGTATAGACTTATTAACTATGTTGTGAGAGCTAAAACCATTGGTTGTTTTAAGAGGTTAGATAACTTTATAGATGGAGATGATAGGTGGTAATAGACATGGAACTGCCTAGTATAGGCTTTATGGTCTCTTGCAGTCTTCTTCATTCTTATGTTATGTCACTCCTACTTAAAATAGAAAAGATTCAATCATAAATGCATTTCCTGACCCAAACCCAGCTGGCTATTTCAAGTGCTGCTAGACTAGAATAAAGGTCTAGGCTCTAGGATTTCCCACGTGTGAATCACATAATTCAATTAAAATAGGATTACTCTGATCTCCTTATCAAAAACCTCGACAATCCTATCTAGATATGTTATTTATATAACACTGAATAAATAGATCTTTCTTTTGAGTATTTATTTGCATGTTAACAACTGATCCCATTGTTTAGGAAAAAATGTAACTGAAAACTAGATTTGTATGAATACTGACATTCACATCCCCGATTCCAAACCTTGAAATTGATCAAAATCTCAGAACAATCCACAATTACTACCACAACCCCCACCTTAACCACCACACCCGCAGACATAACCACCACAACCACAAACAAACAAACAAGGCGATATAATGTCGGCTATAACTTCTTATACACGCTATTTGACGCATGATGTCATTTAAATGGTCGTCTTCGTGGTCCTCCCACGGGTAACGCGGTTAGTAATACCAGACAGTACAGCAATTCCTTTACACCAAATAATTTATTTTTTCCAAATATGGGTTGATGGAAGAAGAATGTGACCATGAAAGATTCCTTTCTTCCTTTCCTTCCTTTAGACATAAATCACTTTCACGAAATCAAGAAGTGATTTGGCCAAGAGACACGATTTCTTAGTACTAATCTGAAGACAACGTACATAAGGATTCGTACGTACACAATTTTCTAAAAGCAAACCTACCGTATCATAACGAATATACATCTATATCACATCAAAGCATGGTTTCCTACAGCATAGTTCCTGCATAAAAGGGTTATTACACTGAGCTATTTTCTTTCCCACATCCTACCTCCAACCTCCATTTGAATAACTAGAATATGACCTCGCTTACAGAAATCTAGACTTCTCTTAGAATATTTCAACAGTATCTCTAACATTCGTAAAGGTTTACAATCTCTTAGTTCATCGCTCAGTTTTATGACGGAAAGAGAATTTGATATTTGTATAATTGAAAAATTAAATATTGTAGTCGAAGTCGTTTTTAGTCAAACGAACTCTGAACTGTCGACGCTGGCGAAGCCCGTGGAAGCCCAGTGTGATAACCCCCACCTACTTACCTTTATGCATTTAATCCCACTCACTATGATGCCAAAGGTTTGTCATTGGATGGCGGTGGTAAGGTGCCTACGTCAGGAGGCGCTGAGCAACTGCGACCAAAGCCGTCACCTTTGCCCTATGAGCTTCTTGGAGTGTTGAGGCAGGTAGTCACCGCTTGGAACCGGAGAGGAGTCCGGGATTCGAACACAAAACTAAGCGAATTCGAGACCAGCATGCTTCCGATTAGGAAGCCAAGGGTAAACTTCCCAAGGGATGTTTACACTCGCTCATAGGATCTCTCTGTGGTCATCATCCCTGTACGGACCATGTCTGCGTTGAGCAAACATTACCTGCAACAGTTCCGTTCCATCTAATTCAGTGGCTCCCAACCTAGAGGGGGAAGGGGGGGAGGGGCGCCTCCCCAGGGAGGCGTGAGGAACATACAAAGGGGACCGTGAAAGCATCTGCTCGAAAATCATTGCTTAATAAGAACAATCAAATCACTCTAAGAACAAGTACCTGCCGTTACATGATCAGTCTTTCTACCCGTCTTCTATTAAGATATAAATAGAAAATATATGAATAGTGAAAATATAATTTCATATAGATACAAAAACGGGGCTGGGGAGGGAGAGCCGGGTCTGTTGGAGGAGGAGGAGGAGGAGGAGGAGGAGGAGGAGGAGAAGAAGAAGAAGAAGAAGAAGAAGAAGAAGAGGAAGAAGAAGAAGAAGAAGAAGAAGAAGAGGAAGAGGAAGAGGAAGAGGAAGAAGAAGAAGAGGAAGAGGAAGAGGAAGAGGAAGAAGAAGAAGAAGAAGAGGAAGAAGAAGAAGAAGAAGAAGAAGAAATAATAATAATAATAAAAAAAGTCATCATTATAAGATAGTTTGGGAACCATGGTCTCATTACTCGTTATCCATCGAGGCTAAATCTTAGCAGGAGATCGACACACAGTAGAAGCGTCCCGGAAAAGCTAATGTTGTAACAATCAAGCCTCGCATTTAATTAACCCTTCAGAAACTGCTGAACCTTCACTTCACGTAATTAGAATGTAGTAAGCAGATCGAGTTAGAGCCTTAATTACGCGATTCTTTGGCTTCTTCGCGTCCTCTCGATCTCAACTTGGAGACAATGAACGGCCTCGAATTTCTTCGATATTACGATTCTAATTTCATTTCGCCTTTCCTTTCTTCCTCTGCCCTGTGTAATCTTTTCCCCTCTAGCACAGAGCATACAGCCAACAACTATGGTCACCCCTTAATCTACAAAAAAGTTTCATAAACATTTAGCACAATAGTACACTTATGAAACTTCCTTGTCCATAAATTTACCAGTATACATGTATCAATGTCGTTGTTACTAGTTCATATTTTCTGACAAAAAGCATTTTCACATGTGATCAATTGTGCTAAATATCTGTTGTTGTTTTTTTGTAATTAAGGGGTAACTATTGTTGTTCGATCTTCAATATCTGCTACTCCCCAAATTATTCCTTTTGTTTTTCCCATGACCATTAAAGCAATATCAACCACTTACAATGGCAAAGGAAAACTTTCTTTTCTTCGAGCTTTCAAGATTTTCATCTTTCGGGTCATACGATGTCGAATAAAGGAAACCAAAGAATGATAAAGAAATACACAAGAACTCAACCAGGGGGGAAAAGCAAATAAAACAAACAATATCCAGACCGAATCTTAAAATGTCAAACTGTATTACATTCTATCCCCTCTGCAAGAAGTTCTTCAGAAACTATTGTGTTATTAAACTGACATGACCACCTTTTTTTTTTTTTTTTTTTTCTTTCTTTTTTTAGCTCGGACATTGCAAGAGCGATGAAATTCGTACGAATCTGTTTCTTACCCTAAAGCTCTTTTTCAGAGAAGTTCAAAAGAATTCATTCAGCCGAAGACAATGAAGCACGATTGTTTTCTGTCCATGATGAGAACTGTCTGATCATGGTCTGGTGTTAATTACAAGAGTTTCAAGAGAAAATGTTAAAAAAAAAAAAAAAAAAAAAAAAAAAAAAAGTATATGTTTTTGCGTGCTATTCGCAGAACTAGAGGAATCTGTTCAATAAACCAAAACTATCATTACAACCACCTCTACCACCACAATACAAAATCCAGAGAACGAAAAAACGTAGAGACTGGACAACTTCACACCAGTCTTAATGACCCCCTTATGGGTCGATAGCCTTAAAAATCAATAAATGAATAAATAAATAAAAAATAAAAAATAACAAAAAACACTATCCCCACCACTAAGAAAACCTCAGCCACCACAACCACTACCACAACCATCGCTATCACGACAACCATCACTACCTCAACCACCAACAACTCCACCAATATCACAACCACCACAATCATCACCACCACCAATACCACCACCAATACCACAACCACCAACACAAACATTACCACCTAAAGTACAATCACCACCTCAACCACCAAAACTACAACCACCACAACCACAATCATCACCAAAACCATAACCAAAACCACCTCAACCACAACCACCAAAACCACAATCACCATAACCACAATCATCACCAAAACCACACCCTTTACCACCTAAAGCACTGCCACCACAACCACAATCATGATCAAATCTCCAACCAAAACCACCACCACCATTACCACCTAAAACACAACCACCACCAAAACCACAACCACCACAACCACAATCACCAAAATTACAACAACCATTACCACCTAAAGCACTGCCACCAAAACCACAATCATTATCAAAACTACAACCAAAACCACCACAACCATTACCACCTAAAACATAACCACCACCAAAACCACACCCATTACCACCTAAACCACTGCCACCACAACCACAATCATTATCAAAACTACAACCAAAACCAACACAACCATTACCACCTAAAGCACAACCACCACCAAAACCACAACCACCACCAAAACCACAATCATCACCAAAACCACAATCATCACCAAAACCACAACCACCACCAAAACCACAATCATCACCAAAACCACAATCATCACCAAAACCACAATCATCACCAAAACCACAACCATCACCAAAACCACAATCATCACCAAAACCACAATCATCACCAAAACCACAATCATCACCAAAACCACAATCATCACCAAAACCACGGCCAAAACCATTACCACCTAAAGCACTGCCACCGCTATCGTCACCACCACCTTCTTTACCAATCTCCGCTCCATTTGCTTTCTTCGATATGATGCTGACCGGGGAGCCCCGAAGACGGTTGCGTGAAGGGCGAAGGGTGAGGTCGCAATTACTATTACTGGAATATACTGTGTACATCCGTTTCCCTCGCCCTACGATCGTTTGTTCACTTCGGTCTTTGAACCCGAACATCATTGCATATTTTCTATACCGATTTCATTTTTCTCCAGAAATACACTACTACTATCTCGCTTTTCTCATCAAACTCTAGCTCTCTCATACACACAATCACTCGTTCTCAATCTCTCTCCCTCTCTAATTCCATTTCTCTCCATCCCTATTTCCCTCTCCCTCCCTCCTTCCCTCTCTCTTCCTCCCTCCTTTTTCTTTCCCTCCCTCCTTCTCTCTCCCTCCTTCCTTATCTCTCCCCCCTTCCCTCTCTCACCTTTCCTTCTTTCCTCTCCCTCCCTCCCTCCCTTTTTCTTTCCCTCCCTCCTTCCCACCTTTTCCTTTCCCTTCATGCCTTCCTCTTTCTCTCTCCCTCCCTCTTCTCCTCCTTCCCTCACTCACTCCCACTCTCTCTACCTCTCTCTCTCCTTTTCTCTCCACTCTCTCTCATGCCCCTTCCTTCCTTCCTTACTCGTTCCCCTTCCGTCTCTCTCACATACTTTGGGGCTCCTTTCACTTGATTGACTTCCAATTTCATGCAATGCGTACATTGTGTGTGTTCATTTGTACATGTGTACGTGAGGTTGTGTGTCCGTGAGCTTGTGTGTGTGTGTGTGTGTGTGTGTGTGTGTGTGTGTGTGTGTGTGTGTGTGTGTGTGTGTGTGTGTGTGTGTGTGTGTGTATGTGTGTGTATGTGTGTGTGTACGTGTATGTGTACGTGGGTACGTCTTCTTGTGAACGGTTTTCAGTGCATGTGCACACACTTGCAGACTCATTCATCATCCCACGGAGCACCAAGTTTGAGAATTCTCAAGAGCGAAAAGAAACCCAATTTCCTGACTTCACGCCAATATGGAATGTTTTATCGGCCTGAAAAAATGAGTGTGTGTGTGTGTGTGTGTGTGTGTGTGTGTGTGTGTGTGTGTGTGTGTGTGTGTGTGTGTTTAAATATATATATATATATATTGTATATAGTATATATATATATTATGTATAGTATATATATATATATTATGTATATAGTATATATATATTATGTATATAGTATATATATATATATTATATATATATACACATCATATATATATATGTATCATATACATATATATTATATACATATATATATATTCTATATATATATATACACATATATGCATCACTAACATTTCCTCTACGCCCTCATCCTCTTCTTATATTCTCTTCCCTATCCCTATTCAGCACTTATATCACTTCCTATCGATAGATCTTTTGAGAACTGAAACCTCCGTTCAAATCAAGAATTTACGTAACCAAGTCCTTTGTTATTTCATACTTTCTTTCTCCTTGTCCACGATCTCTTCTATCGCTAAGTAACTGTTGTTAGACGGACAATTGATCTGTTTGAATCTCTATCCTATTGTGTCCTTAAATTCAGGAAAGGGAACACAACGGAAATGCCACGCATCCTTTACGTCGTTTGCGCTGAAGAGAAGGACGTGAAATGCAGGACAATTCACTTGATGGCCGGTGCCCGGTGCGCATGCGCAGTTTCATAATAGGAACCTGGATTCATTAACGCCCTGGACACAGTTTAGAAAGTTAGGGACTCCCTGATTAGGTTCGCGGAACGATCTCCATTTCAGGGCGAAATCCCTTCCCTCCTCCAGTGAGAGATTTCCTTTCGCTAGTCTCTCAAAATTTTGACAAGAGATCCTCGAATTCTTTGCGCAGTGTCTTCTATAAATTTTACGATCTTTTTTGGCTTTTGTAAGATCGTCAAATTATGTTGTTTGAACTTCATCTTGCCTCGCTATGAATCATTTGAACTTATGCCACATTTCTCCAATTTCTTTGAACTTCTGACTAGCCTTTGTGGATTCTTCAGTACTTAAACCTCCTATTATTGTATTCTTTGACCTCTCTCAATTTCCTTGAGTCAACAATGCGCTCATCTTAATTCTCTTTGCCCAATGCAGAACGATTATTTTTTCCTTACAACTTTTTGTTTTCTTCCAACTAAACTCACATTTTATTATCACAATATTTCTTCTTCTTCGGGTAACACATCTCCCTTTCTAATCTTTCCGAAGTTCACACATTCTTGGGGCCAATCGTGAGTACCTGATACAGGTGATCACGCAAGATAGGCGGTAGAGAGAACTATGTCCCTGCGTCTCATTTTCAGAACCCGTCAGCCACCTCTCCTCCTCCTCTTCTTCCTCCTCTTCCTCTTCCTCCTCCTCCTCTTATTCCTCCCCTTCCTCCTCCTCTCCTTCTTCCTACTCCTCTCTTTCTCTCCTCCTTCTCATCTCTCTCCTCCTCCTTCTCTCTCTCCTCCTTCTTTCTCTCTTCCTCCTCCTCCTCTATCTTCTCCTTCTCTTCCTCCTCCTTCTCTCTCTTCCCCCTCCTCTTTCTCCTCCTCCTCCCTCTTTTAAGTCCTATTCCTCCTTCTGATATTCCTTCTCCTCCTACACATCCTCCTCTTCCTTTGGGCAAAAGCCGTTGGTAATAGATAACATTGCATATGTAATCACGACGGATTACTCACAAGAACATAATATACATGACAACTGCTGGAAAAGAACATTATTTAGATAACAAATACGTAAGGATATATATGTTGCAACAAGTGAATAGGTGACTTTAACAAATCCTGCATCACAAGGTTTGTCGTTCGGTACAGGGGGCTGGCATTCGTTCCCCGGACTGGGCCTAACTTCAATTACATTTCCTCTACCTTTTCACGTAAGTACAGTTGACAACTCATACTTTCAGCCCTTGCAAGAGAAACAGTCCCACAATGATACAGTGCAGACAAAAACCAAAGCTTTCTTCCCAAAGGAATCTGTGGGTCTTGAGGATCATTGCCGGCCACTATGGGGCCGCGGTTTTCCAGTTGGTAAAAATAAAAACCACAGTGATTCTTTACTCAAACACTCCTTTTGATCCTCTTTCAGTTTAAACCCGTCTTTCTGGTTTCTTAAACCTTTAAGCGTTGTCTCCCATCGGTTGTCAAAGCCATTGTTTTATCGGTCATCAATCATTTCCTTTTTGTCTTTTTATTTCAATAAACCTTTCATTGACGTCTTCCTGCGGCTTTCAAGTCTTACCACCCGACAGTCTTTTGTCTTAAAACCCTCAATGTCTGACTTCCTGGGCCGTGAGTCTTCATTAATAGTCTTTTACTCATTCCCTTTCGGTTTGTTTTGATCGTAAAAACTTAACCTTTCTTAGACTTCCGAAGCATCCTTGTCAAAATCCCAAACCATTTCTTTCATTTTCTATTATTCTTCAACGCGACTCTTTCGGTTTCCTTCGGCTACCGAAATCACGCGCTTCGGTATTCTTCGACCACTAAATCTCTATAACAGGTGTCCACTTCTCCTCTTTCACATCAGACACTCACTATAACCCACATACCTACCTACCTACCCACCCCGTCACCCGATCACCCTCGTCTTCCTCTTCTCTACTTCATTTCCCATTGGTGAAATTGAGACTCAGGTGGGGCTGGCCAAGAAGGAAGAGGAGGAGGAGGAGGAGGAGGAGTAGGAGGAGGGACAGGAGGAAAAAGAGGAGAAGGATGAGGCGGTAGAGGAATAGGAAGAGGAGGATGAGGAGGAGAAGGAGGAGGAGAAAGAGCAGAAGGATGAAACTGAAGAGGAACAGGAGGAGGAGGAGGAGGAGGAGGAGGGAGAGGAGGAGGAGGAAGAGAGAGAGGTGGAGGAGGAGGGAGAGGAGGAGGAGGAAGAGAGAGAGGTGGAGGAGGAGAAGGAAGAGGAGAAAGAGGAGCAGGAGGCGGAAGTGGAACAGGAGTAGGAGGAGAAGGAAGAAGAGGAGTAGGAGGAGGCGACTTTCGAGAGAAGTCATTCCTCTTTTTCTGCCATTCCCTATCACGGAACGGAGTCCTTGACATTCATTAGACCAATCTCATCATCTACAATGGAATTGAAAATGCTAACTCGCTGTCTGGCTGCTACATGGATAGGAGTGTGTTTGTGCGCGAGTAAGCGTGTTTTTTTTCATTCTTGCATAACGAGGGGAGCCTTTGTAGGAATAACAATAATAACTGCTGCCTTGAGTTATACTGAATAGAAACCCGCACCCCCACAGTAACTGTCAACGGTCCTCCAGACTTCTCAGGGATCCCTCTGGGAAGAAAATTTATAATATCGTATGTATTGCGTTACTGTGGGTTTCTTTGTGTGTTATTGGCTACAAAGTGGAGGGAAAGAAGAGGAGAAGAGAAGGAGGAAGTGAAAGAAAGAGGAGGAAGAGGAGAAAGTGTATAAAGAGGAGGATTAGGAGAGGAAGGAATAGGAGTAGTAAGTATAAAAGAAGGAGGAGGAATAGGAGGAGGAGGAGGAATAGGAGGAGGAGGAATAGGAGGAGGAGGAGGAGGAGGAGGAGGAGGAATAGGAGGAGGAGGAGGAGGAGGAGAGATGTTGACGAGAAGAAGGAATAGGAGGAGAAGGAAGAGGAGGAAGAGGAGGAAGTGAAGAAATTGTAGAAAGTGAAGGAATAGGAGAGGGAGGAATAGGAGTAGTAAGTATAAAAGAAGGAGGCATAGGAGGAGGAGAAGGAGGAATAGGAGGAATAGGAAGTGGAGGAGGAGAGATGGTGAAGTTGAAATGCAAAGGAGTGAATGGAGATTAAAAGAACAAACAATGAAGGGGCAACGTTAGCAAGGTCGAAGGACCGAAGAATAAGATTCTCTTGGCTTGTACGAGTTTGGATTGCTCGCACAAAATGAAAGAGAAAAAAATATATTAAGAAAAAAGAAAAGAAAACATTTCCATTAACACACACAGACGAACACCTGAGTCCTCAATATCTTTCAGGTTGTGACTGTGAGCCAAGAATTTTCATCAGTCAGGCAAAGACTTCGAGGAGGATTTTGGTTGATCGAGAGGTGTTCCTCTCGAAAGAAGAGGTGTAGGTAGGTTAGATAAGAGGTTGAGGGTTAACATAACCCCCAAAAAAATAAAAGAAAAAAATGGTGATAGTTTATTTTGTACTATTCTTTCGTCCTGCTAACAATCTTAAACCTCTTCTCTATGATTTTCATGAGTCACGATGGTTATGGCCGACAATAATACTACTCTCCTCTTCACATATTGTTCCTTTCTCCTTTTTCCCATCATTTCCGTGACCTTACTCTCCTCCTTTTCCTCTTCCTCCTCCTCTCTTCTCCTCTTCCTCCCCCTCTCTCCCTCCTCCTCTTCCTCTTCCTCCTCCTCCCTTCTCCTCTTCCTCCTCCTCCCTTCTCCTCTTCCTCCCCCACTCTCCCTCCTCCTCTTCCTCTTTCTCCAGCTCTCTTCTCCTCTTCCTCCCCCTCTCTCCCTCCTCCTCCCTTCTCCTCCTCCCTTCTCCTCTTCCTACCCCTCTCTCCCTCCTCCTCTTCCTCTTTCTCCAGCTCTCTTCTCCTCTTCCTCCCCCTCTCTCCCTCCTCCTCTTCCTCTTCCTCCTCCTTCCTTCTCCTCTTCCTCCTCCTCCCTTCTCCTCTTCCTCCTCCTCCCTTCTCCTCTTCCTACCCCTCTCTCCCTCCTCCTCTTCCTCTTTCTCCAGCTCTCTTCTCCTCTTCCTCCCCCTCTCTCCCTCCTCCTCTTCCTCTTCCTCCTCCTCCCCTCTCCCCTTCCTCCTCCTCCCTTCTCCTCTTCCTTCTCCTCCCTTCTCCTCCCTTCTCCTCTTCCTCCTCCTCCCTTCTCCTCTTCCTCCCCCACTCTCCCTCCTCCTCTTCCTCTTTCTCCAGCTCTCTTCTCCTCTTCCTCCCCCTCTCTCCCTCCTCCTCTTCCTATTCCTCCTTTTCGTCTTCCTCTATTTTCTTTGCAACCAAGGGCGAGCCCTAGACCTGGCAGAGAGTGAATCAGGCGTGTAATTATAAGGTGAGGAAAGGGACCCCAGGCAGAAGGGGCGAGGGGGGAGGGGGAGGGGAGCGAGGTAGGAAGAGAGGAGGAGGAGGAGGAGGAGAGGGGGGGGTACCTGAGAGGGGACAGAGTTGTGTACAAGTCCAAAGGTTGAGAAAGTATGGAAGAACAAAACACTTTCCTGAGCAAAAAGTGTGAGGACCTCTGTGAGGACTTCCAAGAAAGTCGAGATACACACTTAGGGTACACAACCTAAAACATGATTGAATTTCTAGAACAATCAAGCCCCATAACCTCTTAAAATTTTGAATTAATTTGAAAAAAAAAGTTTCAAAATAATGTGGAGCTTAATTTGATGTAAATACTACCAGTCGTGCTATGAAATTCAACAGGTCACGTTGGCGGCATTCCCACGAGTGGGAATAATCTTTATGTATACCAAAGGGTTTTCCCCCTTATAAGCGAGGTAGCCAAGTCAAAAAGGCACGTACCCACTCCCACCCACTCCACTCCCACCCACTCCACTCCCACCCACTCCACTCCCACCCACTCCACTCCCACCCACTCCCACCCACTCCACTCCCACCCACTCCACTCCCACCCACTCCACTCCCACCCACCCACCCACTCCTACTCCCACCCACCCACCCCACTCCACTCCACTCCCACCCACTCCACTCCCATCCACTCCACTCCCATCCACTCCACTCCCACCCACTCCACTCCCACCCACTCCACTCCACTCCCACCCACTCCACTCCACTCCACTCCCACCCACTCCACTCCCACCCACTCCACTCCCACCAACCACCCTTTCCTCCCTCTCATCTTAGCTCATCTTTGATGATAGGTCATCCCTTTTAAGTCACTTGGCTTCAACGAAATAAAACTGTCTGCCATGGAATAAGAAAACAAGAATAATAATGAATTAAAAAAATCTACAAAATACTTCCTCCAATGTGGTCAATAAGATCATCTGTATCAGGAAATCGCGACGCAACAGAGACTTTCGTATAGTCAACATCATCCAATTTTAAAAACAATTTCAAAGACAATTTCAAATACCCTGTCCACCCCACAAAGAAAAAAGAAAAAAATACAAAAGGAAAGTCATAACAGGCGCAGACAAGCTGGAAAAGAGAAAAGATGATAAAACGGGGAAATATAAACAAAGTAACAAAAAAGAAAATAATGAGAAGCACACTGGCGCCCGGATAAAAATGAAGGACAAAGAACGGAATAAAAAAAAAATAAAATAAAATAAAAAAAAAATTCTCGACAAGGATAAAGAGAAGAGAGGAGAGGGGTGGATGGTGGGGGGAAGGAGGCAAGTGAAGGGGTGTGGGGGAACAAAGAAGAGGGTAAGACATTGAGGGAGGTTAGTTAATAACGAAAGATGATTGAAATATAACGTGGTGGAGGTCACGGAAGCAATATGGAGCCCCGAGCATGGAAAGATGGAAGTCATTCCAAGTAACGGGGGAGGCAGGTGGACAACGATGGAGATCGATGGAGAGGACAGGAGAGGAGAGAATGATAGAGAGGGAGAGGGCGTGGGAGGGAAAAGGAGTGAGGGAATGGAGGAATGAGAAAGGAAGAGGAAAGGAGACAAGACAGAAGGGAGCGGAGAGGAGAGAATGATAGAGAGGGAGGACGGGGGAGGGAAAGGGAGAAGATGAGAAAGGAAGAGAAAGGGAGACGAGAAGAAGGAAATAGGGAGAAGGAGGACGAGGGGGAGGGAGAGAGAGGGGGAGGGAGAGAGAGGGGGAGGGAGAGAGAGGGGGAGGGAGAGAGAGGGGGAGGGAGAGAGAGGGGGAGGGAGAGAGAGGGGGAGGGAGAGAGAGGGGGAGGGAGAGAGAGGGGGAGAGCGAGGGAGGAGGGAGGAGAAGATATAAGTGTGGGAGAGAGGGAGAAAAAGTGAGAGAGAGAGACAGAGAGAGAGACAGAGAGAGAGAGAGAGAGAGAGAGAGAGAGAGAGAGAGAAAGAGGCAGAGACAGAGACAGAGACAGAGACAGAGAGAGAGAGAGAGAGAGAGAGAGAGAGAGAGAGAGAAGGACAGACAGGGACAGATTGGGAGGGGCAGGGAGATGGACAGAAAGACAGACAGACAGAGACGGGAATCATAACGAGTACACTGATCATAACAATGAATAATTACGAGAGGGTGGAGGGGTGGGAGATCACCAATCTTTCCAGAGGGTTGGCTCCTCTCCTTCCCCTCACCCACTCCCTCCTTCGGAAACCTCAGAAACGCCACGACCCTTCCACTCAGACTCCCTTAGTATTGAAATTTGTCGCTCGGGTAGGTCCTTTCTCTGCTATTGTACGTACGTATGTACGTACACACACACACACACACACACACACACACACACACACACACACACACACACACACACACACACACACACACACACACACACACACACACACACACACACGGCCATGTACTATACCTGTATGTATACATAAAATATAAGAACACCACAGTAGCTGCATGTATCCGAACTCCACAGGTCTTCCGACAACACAGGATTATGTAACTTCACGAGAAATGTCCTTCAAGACATGGACACCAACCACGACAGCTTTAGATTATTGGTTTGAAAACAGCAATAGTATCTTTAATAGTAACTGACAAATGTATGAACATTGTGACGAATGTGGGTAGGAGGTAAAGGGAACACGGGCTGAGGGAAATACTTTTATTCCTGACTAGTTTCGCCTGAAGAAGCCACTCAGGCGAAACTAGTCAGGAATAAAAGTATTTCCCTCAGCCCGTATTCCCTTTACCTCCTACCCACATTTAATAGTAACGGTAAAAATAAAAGTAATAATAAATTGTTTTCCAGTTGTCCTGGAAACAGTGGAAACCGTCCGCGAGTCTTCACGGACATACCACAACGAGGAAACTTTTCATTGTTGTATGTGTTGCTTTGGTGAAGGTTTATTTCTATCACCTTCTGGTAGAAAAGAGAGTAGTCGCCGGTTGATATTCTAAATTGATATCTTAGACCTTCAGGGTTTCTAGAAGCAGCGTTGAGAGGTTCCTCTCCGACGTCTACCTCAGAAGCTACTCCATAAATAAGTTGGTCCCTTAAAAATATGTCCGTTGTTTAATCATTTCTACGTGGAAAAAGTTGAAGGCTAAAATGACTCTAGCCTCCGAAAAAGGGTCCTTTTAAATTCAATTATCTTCAAACTACAAATTAATGTCACGACTAAAAAATACACGTGTATTTTGTAAAATGTCACTAGAAGCTCCCACAAACCATGAAAAGGATTTTTCAGTTTAACGAAAAATGTGGAAGACACACACACACACACACACACACACACACACACAGAGAGAGAGAGAGAGAGAGAGAGAGAGAGAGAGAGAGAGAGAGAGAGAGAGATAGAGACAGAGATAGAGATACAGAGATAGAGAGACAGATAGATAGAGAAACACACACACACACACACACACACACACACAGAGAGAGAGAGAGAGAGAGAGAGAGAGAGAGAGAGAGAGAGAGAGAGAGAGAGAGAGAGAGAGAGAGAGAGAGAGAGAGAGAGCCTTTGAATGTACATGTGCGTGTGTATGAGCGAGTACGTATGAGCGGGTGTGGGCGAGTGTGGGCGTGAGCGAACGTGGGCGAGGGTGGGCGTGAGCGAACGTGGGCGAGGGTGGGCGAGCGCGAGTGTTCGTAATCATTTGTGGACATTGGTGATTATTTGTAAGAATGGGTGAGAGTTTGTGAGTGTGTGTGAGCAAACGTGACCTTTTGTGAGCTTTTTGAGTATATAACGTGACGATTCTGTTTGACGTTGCGAACTCTCCCTATGAGGAGGCTAGAACGGTACCCCTTACAGAGTGCTTTGTAGCGTGGGACTTAATGAACTATGTCCATGGTCCAACTCGCTGGTGCCAGGGTCCGAGCTGCAGCCACATCGACCTCCGCTGCAAGTAGCGACGCTCTAACTCGCTCGGCCAGCGAGCCTCAAAACTTACCATATGTTATAACACAGGACTGAGCAAAAGAAATATCAAGAAAAAGAGAAGAAAGAGTGAAGGAAGAGGAAGAGGAGGGTGGGAGGAATAACGGAAGGTCTGCAGCAGAAAAATCGAGTAAAAAAGATTGAATTGAATTACGACAAAAAAAAAAAAAAAAAATCGAGGCAAAATAACGAGAGGTAATTACAAGACTACGGAAGTCGGAGTGAAAAATAGGCAAAGAAGAGAAATCGAGGTGATGAAAAGAAAGGAGAGCGGGGTGGGGGAAGAGAGCGGGAAAGAGCTGGGAATACTTCTTATGAAAAGAGAAAGAGAGTAAAGAGAGAGAGAGTAAAGAGAAGAGGATTGATGAGGAAACTGGAGGGAGAGAATGAGAAACTAAAGAGAAGGGAAGATTGAAAAGAAGGAAAGGAAAGGTAAGACAAGAGAAGGGAAGATATGGGCAAACGAAGGAGGTAAAAAATAAGAATTATCGAGAATGAAAAGAAAGGAAGGAATGGAAAGGATAGAATAGAAAAAAAAATCAAAGGGCAATGAAGAGGAAGCCATAGGAAAGGAGAGACAGGAGCGGGAAGGGAGGGAAGATTGTGAAATAATGACTGGAGAAATGGGATTAACAAGCAAAGGGTGCAACCATTTTGGGTGGGAGATGGGAAAAGACATGGGAACTGATGGGGGTAGGAGGGAAGGGGAGAGGGGGAGAGATAGGAAGAGGGGTAGAGATAGGAAGAGGGGGAGGGGAGGGAGTGAGGGACAGGGAAAGAAGGAGAGGAGGAGACACTGGAGAGAGAGAGAGAGAGAGAGAGAGAGAGAGAGAGAGAGAGAGAGAGAGAGAGAGAGAGAGAGAGAGAGAGAGAGAGAGAGAGAGAGAGAGAGAGAGAAAGTACGTGTGTGTGTGTGTGTGTGTGTGTGTGTGTGTGTGTGTGTGTGTGTGTGTGTGTGTGTGTGTGTGTGTGTGTGTGCGCGTATGTGCGAATGTCTGAGAGAGACAGATGAGAAAAATTGGGTGAATATGGAAGGAAACAAAGATAATATAAAGCAAGCGAGGGAGGACATGGAAAGCAACGGTGAGGAAACCTGAGGACACAGAACAGAAGGAAAATAAAGAAAAAAGAGAAGAAGAAAAAGAAGAAAAGTAAACAAAATACGAAAATATCGACTTTTTCATTGCTAATGAGGACTCACCAATTCTATTCAGTCGAAAAGGTCCCTTCCGTTTAATGATTGGTTTAAACGAATCTTGGTTAATCTTCTCTCTGTTATTGGCGATTTAAAGATTTGATCTGTTTGCTGTGAGGGAATTATATTAAACCGAATGAGAGCCTATGTAAAGTGACTTGGGCTACTTATATGTGATCCAGTTTAACATTGCTAACTCCCATCCCCCATTCAGAAGGCTAGGACAGTGCCCCTTACAGATGGCTTTGTAGCGTGAAATTGAACCATGCCCTTGGTCCAACTCGCTGGCGGCAAATTTTCGAACTTCAGTCTCCTCGACCTCCGCCGCAGGTAGCGACGCTCTAACCTGATCTATGTAAAGCAGGGAAACACGAGGCAAAACGGAGGAAGAAAAGAAATGTGATAAAGGGAGGAAAAAGGTTCAACTGGAGAAATAGAGTAGAAGAGGAAAAAGAGATAAAGAAGAAGCAGAAGATAAAGATAGAAGCAGTATGTTGTTATGGCAAAGGAAGAATAAAATGACGAGACAAGACTGAATGCAGATACTCAGAAAGGGACGGCTGGAAAGATAGACGAAATAATAGTGTTAAAGTAGTAAAAGAAATGGAAAAAAAATGACACAAACGAGAAAGAAATCACTGATAAACGAGGGGGCAGTGAGGAAAATGGAGAGGGGAGAGGAGGAGAGAAGGAGAGGGGAGAGGAGGGGGAGAGGGGAAGGGGAGGGGAGAGGGGAGGGGGAGGGGAGGGAGAGGGGAGGGGAGAGGGGAGGGGAGAGGGAAGGGAGAGGTGACATGGAGAGTGACAGATGAGGAACTCAAGAGAAAGGGTGTGCAGCCTAAAAACTAAAAGAAATACTCAAAAAAAAAAAAAAAAACGATTAAAAAAGAACTAAAGACAAAACAATGAAAGGGGAAAGATCTGTATGAGAAATCAAAGGAGGAAGGGGCAACACACAAGGGACGAATAAAGTAACGACAATAAACCTTACAGAGAGGATAGAAAAATAAATGTGGAGGAATTGAAAGTGAAGTGAGAAGGCATCGGTGCAGGTGAAAGGTGTAGGTGGTCGGTGTAGGTGAAAGGTGTAAGTGAAAGGTGTAAGTGAAAGGTGTAGGTGGCTTGTGTTTGTGAAAAGTGCAGGTGAACGGTGTAGGTGAAAGGTGCAGGTGAAAGGTATAGGTGGTCGGTGTTGTTGAAAGTTGCAGATGAAAGGTGTAGGTGGTCTGTGCAGGTGGTCTGTGCAGGTGGTCTGTGCAGGTGGTCTGTGCAGGTGGTCGGTGTAGGTGAAAGGTGTAGGTGAAAGGTGTAGGTGAAAGGTGTAGGCGGAAGGCGTAGGTGGTCGGTGTAGGTGAAAGGTATAGGAGGTCAGTGTTGGTGAAAGGTGCAGGTGAAAGGTGTAGGTGAAAGGCGTAGGTGAAAGGTGTAGGAGTACGGGGAAAACTGTAGATGTTAGGGGAAATTGTAGGTGTAGGTGAGAGAGGGCTTAAAAGTAGGGGAGTTTTAGGTGAAAGGGAAGGCACTGGAGACAGGGGGAGGTGTAGGTGAAAGGAAGGAATAGGTGAAGGAGAAGGGTAGGTGAAGGAGAAGTCGGAAGAAACGAAGAGGAACAAGAAGAGGAAGTTGTTGTGAAAGTGGAGTAGAAAATCAAGTAGAAAAAGTAGCAGAAGAGGAAGTGGAGGAAGAACGTGGAGAAGATGTGGATGAAGAATGGGAAGGGGATGGGAAATTGGAGGAAGAAGAGGGGTAAGAGGATGGAGAAGAGGAACTCCTCCTCGCCTCCTCATTTCTCACTCTATCTAGCCTAGTAACCCCCATCATACTTCTCAGATACCTCATCTCAAACACATTCAAACTCCTTCTCTCTTCCTCTCTTATATTCCATGTTTCTGCTCCATACAGTGCTGTTGGCACAATCACTCCTTCATACAGTCTCCTCTTAGCATCCATTCCCAAATGCCCATTCCTCATATTATAGATTAATGTTATTTTTCCGTTTGTTTATTATTTTTCATTATCTATTGATTTATTTTATTCATCTACTTTTTTTCCTCACCCAACCTAGTTATGGACCAAAAGGTCTCCTGTTGGCATGCCCTACGAACAAAGTAGGATGAGAAAGCAGAAGAGAAACAAGAAAAGGAAGAGAAGTGAAAGGAAGATGATGAAGAAAATGGAGAAGGAAGAAAAAAGTAGAAGACAGAGTGGAAGAGGGAGTGAAAGAAGAAGCACAAGAGGAAGTGAAAGTGGAATTCGAAGAGAAAGTGGAAGAGGATGTGGAAATGTAAGAGTAAGGTGAAAATGTGGACTTGAAAGAAGATGGGGAAGAGACAGTAGGAGAGGAAGATAATGGGGAAGAGGAGGAACAAGAGGAAATGGGAAGGGAAAGAAAGAGATAAAGAGGAGGAGTAAGAGGAAGAAAGGGTGAGAGAGGGAGTGAATGAAAGAAGAGGAAGGTACAAATTCCACTTTCGAACAACCAGCT
>NC_134778.1:79811624-79816624 GCF_046742065.1 Oratosquilla oratoria
TGAAAGGACGGGAATGAAGAAAGGAAATGTCTCGTATTTAGGATTAGGAGAGATCGAAGCTGAAGAACGATTCAGGCGAAGAAGAGGAAAGAGGTACAAAGAAATGGACAAGAGCGAAAGATCACTAAAGTCTCGCTGGTACGGGGCTAGTGTAGTAGCTGCTAGTTCTAGTGTTGGCACTAGAATAATCTGGCGGCAAGTTTACTTATTTTCCGTTGACACTGGGCAAGTAGAGGGTAATTTACTAGTCGATAACACTAGTGGCTATTAAACTAGTCTCGTGTCATCGAAGCTTAATAAATATGATTCAGTAGGAACAAGGAAGAAATCTGGAAGAAAGGCAAGTCATATTTTTGAGAAACACAGAAGAATGGAGGAGGGACATAAAAAAGAAAAAAATGAAAAAAATTATGAAAAACAAACGTTCACGAGAACTACCACTCTAAGCACAGAGTGAAATGTAGCCTTGATCCTTAATCCCTTTCGACAGAGGAAGACAATCTTCAGGTTTTAACTCGAAAGTATATTTGAACCAGGATAAAGCGGTCTAAGCACGCTGACGTATCTTCCAGGAACAAGACCTTTCATGTCTGCAAATGTCCTTGAAGATCAAAGAAAATCCATAAATGTTGCAACATGTGAAACACAATTACGCTTAAGTTACGAACCCAAGCCTTGTAATTACAGAGCAACCTCTCCAATAACAGTGAAAAAGGGTCGTCTAATGTTGGTCATAAGGTCACTCGATGACATTACCTGGGTTGCAGAACCTTTCACTCCATCTTCCGGTCCTTCTTCAAGAATTTCCAAAATTTGGTTCTTCTCGAAATTTTCAGGTCTCAGCACTGACGACTCACTTACCTGGAGGGAAGAAAAGAAAAAAAAAGAAATTAGACTCTCAAACCCAAAGCACTCTCGTGGTTCTGATGTCTGCCAATCAGGCCTTCTATCGCCCAGGTCTAACGTCACTTCGACCAATCAAACGCTTAATCCGTCACCCGAGAGGGATGTCAGTCACAGCAACTCAACGACATCCGGTCCTTCATCCGGACATCTCGGTCTGCACACCGGAGAACAAGACTTCACACCTACGATCGGCCCAATGTGCAGCCGCTGTCCCGAGCCTGCGCATCCGTCAATCAACATTACACTTCCAGCAATAACAGTGTTATTGCGTTTGGCAGTCTTCACGTTTCCATGTAAACAATACTCACGGGGCAAATGATTCGTGAAACAATAAATGAAATTCAGAAGGTTCAGACACGTGGTCGGATGAATGCTAACAAATTATATGGAGAAAGGAAAAATATATACGTGTGTGTGTGTGTGTGTGTGTGTGTGTGTGTGTGTGTGTGTGTGTGTGTATGTGTGTATGTACTGTATGGATAACATGTATGTGCGTAATACATACATACATACATACACACACACACACACACACATACATACACACACGTCACAAAATAATTTTCTCTTTAAAACGGGGGTGGCCGAGATTAAACAGACACCTACATCATATCCAATTAAAATTCATTGAACACCCTGCTCATCTCAACACCAATAGTTATAAGAATAACAGCATCAATAATACTGTTTGCGTCCGCGTGTGTGTGTGTTTGTGCATGTCAAAGTGTGTGTGTGTGTGTGTGTGGGCGCGCGCGCACGCGCGGGGATGCGTCTGATTCATCATGGTCTTAGATCACGTGTTGGACTCGTGATCGACAGCTATTACCCTCCCGAATAAGAGTTCAGAGCTCATATACATCCCGATCTATAGATAATGCTGTGACCTTACGCACATACATTCACCTAACTACTTGCCCACCATAGTCGGAGTGCCGACTCGCAGGACAGTGATACTGAAATGTTCAGCCCTGGGCGAGGCTCGAACTCGGATCGCTGTATTAGGGTTTGAAATAAGTCAGTCGTTTCCATCTTATTCGTACACCTTTAATCTAATTTTCAATATACATATATATTCATATCATCCTACGCATGATATTTGGACTCTAGCATTTGACTGGTATGTGGGAGGTTCCAAATTGTACTTGACAATTTGGCTAGAGCGTTTGAAATGCATCCGTTTTCCTGTTACTCAAACCAGCGATCCCAGCGTTTGAATTTTATCTATTGGTTGATATCGTACACTTTGAACTTAATTTTCATTCATCACTTGACTTTGATATAGTTATGTCACCCTACACATGATATTTTGATTCTAGCGTCTGGTTTATACGTAATAGATGACATACTGCACGGGATAATTTGACTAGAGCGTTTGAAATTAGTAATTTTTTCTTAACTAGTGAGTCTTGAGTTTGATTTTTTGTGTGTGTGTGTGTGTGTGTGTGTGTGTGTGTGTGTGTGTGTGTGTGTGTGTGTGTGTGTGTGTGTGTGTGTGTGTGTGTGTGTGTGTGTTCAAATGTGTGAAATAATTGTATAGCAAGGTAAAAAACTAGTGATTTACAATTACAAAAGAAAAAGATAATAAAGAATGCATAAGTTAAGTACCATGAGCATTTTACAAAACAAGTGCAGCTGATCTCAAACTCTTATATTCTAGAAAAAAGGTTCTAGGTGGCTAGGAAAGAACATAAAAACATAAGAATAAAGGAGACTGCAAGAGACCATAAGGCCTACACTAGGCAGCTCCGTATCCATCACCACCTGTCATCCCCATCCATAAAGTTGTTTAATCGTTTTTTAAAACAACTGATAGTTTCAGCGCTTACTACATGGTTACTAAGTTTATTCCATTCATCGACCACCCTATTAGTAAACCAATTCTTGCCTATTTCCTTCTTAAATCTAAATTTGTCGAAGATGTTCGTTAGTAATTAGAAGTGTCAGTTCACAGTGCTTACTGGATCCACAAATTACTATTCTTCGTCACTAACTTCTTACCTCACTCTTCTATAATACCACAATGTATAATAAAATAAATCTAGATGGTCTGATGCGCCAACACATCTACTTTTTACTAAAAAAGATAAAAATCGAGAAGACACACCCACACACTTCCAAACAAGACTTCTCAACAAATCAAATGATCGTCAAACCGCGGTTTTGAAAACAGCTATGCGACACAAGAACTTTCATTCTATTGGTCAAGAGCAGCAACCAATCAGAGCACTTGTTCGTTCTCACTTCGAGTAGTTGCTTTGTTTTGGTCTTTGTAACTAGCTTGACACCGAAAACTGCTTGTTATTTATGCTAGGATCAGAAGGATAATTGCAGTATGAATTCCTGATCGCTTGTTAATATCTTAGACAAAATAACGATAGACAATTTATATTAGATGACGAAGGATGAATACGGACTGAATAGATGTGTGTGTGTATGTGTGTGTGTGTGTGTGTGTGTGTGTGTGTGTGTGTGTGTGTGTGTGTGTGTGTGTGCGCGTGTGTGTTTGTTTGTGTGCGTGTGTGTGTATGTCTGTGTGTGTGCGCTCAGGTATATATGTGAATAAATGGAGAAATATATTTTATGTAATATAACGAGTCATATTTCCCAAATACATAAAATTATATATGCGTGCTAAACGAAGATAAAAGGGAGAGAGTATACAGGAGGGATAGGGTGAGGGCTGGAGGTGTCAAACCTCCGACACAATAGATTTTGTGACGTCATATCGTCGATGGAGATTTCCACATTTAAAGCCTGACAACAGTGAGATTCGATTTGTTATAAAATTAAGGGTCATCTGACTTTCTTATTAGCCAAGACTGAATTTATACATGCATTTAAACTAAAAGGTATTTAAATTTGCTCTTCTTCATATGTATTTCAGTGAACTTGTCAACCAAACTAATAACTCATACGTTGTTCACAACAGAATGAACCAACCGGCCAGCGTTAAGGTCATGAAACTAAGAAACTGGTAAGCACAGACCTAGATAAAATACATTTGAAACGTTTAGATATAAATCCGTGTAGGGTTGTTTTCCATAGAAGAATCGTTACCCCAGACTTCGACAGAGTGACAATTCTTCTTGTGGGCCATCCTTGGGTGACAATTCTTCATGTGAGTCATTCTGAGTTTACGATTCTTCGGTTGTATAAGTTGATGACAATAACTATAACCCCCATTTAACCTAACCTAACCTAACTTAGCCTAACCTAACCTAGCGTACTGTAGCTTAACCTAACCTAACCTAGCCTTACCTAACCTAACTTAGCCTAACCTAACCTAGCGTAGTGTAGCTTAACCTAACCTAACCTAGCCTTACCTAACCTAACTTAGCCTAACCTAACCTAGCCTAGCCTAGCCTAACCTAACTTAACCTAATATTTACTCCACTGTTGATATTCAGCGTACTGAGGTGACAATTCTTCGGGTGGGATTTCATGGGGTGACTATTCTTCATGTGGGCGTTCTGGGGGTGATAATTCTTCATGTAACCCGGTCACACTAACCACTGAAACAGCTGGCCTGGTCAGGACACCAGTCCAGGATCGCTGATCAATTCAAAACGGCCAAACCGAAATACAAGAGCCAAATATCGAACAAACACTGACGTATTTGAGAATTTCAATTAAGCTGTGTAAACATAGATCTGCAAGTCTTTTTTAATTCATATACACTAAAGATTAGTCAAGGTCTTGGAAGACGAAGAAGCTGGAGATTTTCAAGTGTCAAAAATGTGTTTATTGTCTTTACGTCCAAGATGAGAATTCTCGATTAGCTTAAATCTCTTTTTGTTTGGGGATATCCACACGTATTATAGATAATCCACACACTAATAGTATTCACTTAAGACTGTGATATTATCGTTATCATGGGAATCAAAGCATATAGGGAACATCAAAATTTAAACGACCTAGCGCCATTTCCAGACGGGAAACGGTCTTCGTAAGGTCTTGTGACCACTGGCTGGGCTGATGAAAGAAAATCCACGACTTATCTCAGATTTATCAACTTCCAGTAACGATTCTTTTATTCCAACAAGACAATTTCATTTAGTACAAGGAAATCTTCGCTGCGGCAACATCCACATATT
>NC_134778.1:79819124-79836624 GCF_046742065.1 Oratosquilla oratoria
TATATATATATATATATATATATATATATATATATATATATATATATATATATATATATATATATATATATATATATTGCTTAGGCAAAATGCAGTAGCACATTTGTAAAATAATAATCACGAGGAACCCACAGTCGGAATGAAAGGAAACTTAGGAGAAAGTATAACTTTTATATTTCGGCTAATAGCTATACCCCTCTTCAGAAAAGTTATATTTTCTTCTAAGTTTCCTTTTATTCCGACTGTGGGTTCTTCGTGATTATATATATATATATATATATATATATATATATATTTATATATATATATATATATATATATATGTATATATATATATATATTTATATGTATATATATATATATATACATATATATATACATATATATATATATATACATATATATATATATATATACATATATATATATATATATACACATGTATATACTTCGGTTGGATACATTTCATAAGCCTTCCACGCGCTTCCCAGAGCTTTCCTTCGTGAGCTCCTGCCTCCGGTCGATGGGGATCCTCGTGAAGTAGTTCGTCAAGACAAAATATCTATATAAAAAAAAAAAAAAAAAAAAAAAAAAGTGGGGACGGAATTACAAGGCTCCTGACACGTACACGACTACAAAAACGGAGAATAATGTAGAGAGGGACAGGCTTAGCTACGGGGAAAGGGCTATTCCACTTTCAAAAAACTTACGAATAAAAAGTGCACATGGGCTCGTGAAAACAATACTCAAATGAAAATAATAGCTCTAGGTCCAGATACATGTAAATTTACCTGCACACACCCATATGTATATATATGAATATATACATATATATATACATACATATATATATATATATATATGAGGAGGTGAGGAGGAGAACAGGGGTGGAAAAGGAGCTGGGAGATAGGGTTGATGAAAGAATATTAGGATGGTTTGGACACATGGAAAGAATGAGTGAAGAAAGACTAGTAAAAGAGGTATGGAAGGCAGATGTGGAGGGAGTGAACATGAGGGGACGTCCTAGGATGAGGTGGATGGATGGGGTGAAGGGGGCTTTGGGGAAGAGGGGAATGTCTGTTGAGGAAGGACGGGAGAGGACAGAAGACAGGGGTGAATGGAGAATGGTTGTATATGGATGATGTTGTGATTGCATGAGGTGGAATAGGCGGGGGGATGGGGGGTGAGGTAGTATGTGTGAGCAAAATTTGACGCAGCCCGAAGGGATTTCTCCCTGTCTTCTCCTTTTATGCAATGGGGGGACGGAGAGGGGGGGTCGCCGATTTAATGAAGCGGCCTTGCTGTGGATGTGCTGTGTCTTGCGACACTGCTTCTGACCCAGGGCAGTGGACAGGGTGCAGGGATGACCCGTCATCCAGGAGGTGCTAAGATGAGAGGGAGGGTGGAGGGGTGTGGAGTGTATTCAGGGATGGAATGGGTGGAAATAACTTTATGCCTTTTCCTTTTTGGCTACCTCCCTTGTAAGGGGGAGAAAGCCTTGGTATATGTATGTATGTATCTATATATATATATCTATATCTATATCTATATATATATATATATATATATATATATACTCGTATACACACACACACACACACACACATATATATATATATATTATTATATATACATAATTCCTCTTTCTTCTTCGACCCTGACTAGTCCAATTCCCTGTAAATGGCAGCCACCATATCCCCTCGCGTCCTACCAATCAAAAGAAAATTAGATTTCCTTATATAGACTCCAAAGTTCTCCCCAAGGAAAAAAATATATAAACTCAAAACCCTGAAAAAAGAATCATGAAATGCAAAATTCGGTAAGGAAATAAATAAAAGAATTAAAAAAATATATTCAAAAATAGTGCAAAAACTAAGATCATAATAATAAGATAAGTCTCCAACAAAATATACTATCAGCAAATTAGGTTTCCTGATTCTCATTTCACTAAACTAATGAAAATTAAACCTGGACAACGTCACCTTAGCTAATAAAAGACTATTTGACATAACCCAACAATATATAAAACCCTGAGAGAATTTGGCGAAACGGAACTTGACAATAATTTGGCGAAATGGGATTTACCTTTATCGACGCTTACCGTTCAAAGTTCATATTCATTAAATAAACACAACATGATTTTCACCTATAAATGTAAACACCATAATCTATTTCAAATCACGAAAGGATGATGATTTAGCCACCTTATCAAGAACTGATGGAATAACACGCATGCAAGCTTTACGAACAATTGATAAATATATTAAATTTTCATCCATCCCCTATGCAACAACTATTATTCATCATAATTTAATTATTGTACGTCACAACGAATGCAGGCGTATTGCCATGATACGAGCCATGATGATGAACATTTGATTATGTCAATATCTACATTATCATGATTTCCTTCCAGATCATCCACTTTTTCCAGACTACTTTCCAGGTCCCTACCCCTGCCATGATGTTGAACATTTGATTGTGTCAATATCTACATTATCATGATTTCCTTCCAGATCATCCACTTTTTCCAGAGTACTTTCCAGGTTCCTACCCCTGCCATGATGTTGAACATTTGATTATGTCAATATCTACATTATCACGATTTCCTTCTAGATCATCCACTTTTTCCAGACTACTTTCCAGGAGAAGAACCAGCATTTCCATGGTCCCTACCCCTGCCATGATGTTGAACATTGATTATGTCAATATTCACATTATCATGACTTCCTTCCAGATCACCCACTTTTCCAGACCACTTTCCAGGAGAAGAAGAACCAGCATTTCCATGGTCCCTACCCCTGCCATGATGTTGAACATTGATTATGTCAATATCTACATTATCATGACTTCCTTCCGGATCACACACTTTTCCAGACTATTTTCCAGGAGAGGAGGAACCAGCATTTCCATGACCCCTACCCTTGCCATGATGTTGAACATTTGATTACGTCAATATCTACATTATCATGACTTCCTTCCAGATCACCCACTTTTCCAGACTACTTTCCAGGAGAGGAGGAACCAGCATTTCCATGATCCCTACCCTTGCCATGATGTTGAACATTTGATTATGTCAATATCTACATTATCATGACTTCCTTCCAGATCACCCACTTTTCCAGACTACTTTCCAGGAGAAGAAGAACCAGCATTTCCATGGTCCCTACCCCTGCCCCTCTCCCACTATCGTCCTTCCCCCCCCTTCACCTTCTCCCCTCCACACCCTTCCCCCCCTGTCTGGGCCACGCAAAAAGGCGATAGGACTGAGCACAGTGGATAGGGAAAGAGAAAATAAAGGGGAATGGACGTTAAAGATTACATGGTCAGGGATATCACGAAAAAAGATGAGAGTGATGGGCAAAATGGATGATGGGTGCAAGATTGCGAGATAAAAAAAAGTAAAGCTAATGTTAGGGAAGAATCATAAAGGAGAGAGAGTAAATTACAAGGGAAGGGATTATATGGTTGTACATACATGTATACATTCACGAACACACACACATACATACAGATCACAATGGCTATACTTATACATATATACATATACACGCATACATACATACATATTTTTACATGAAAGTGGCAGTTGCCGACAAGATTGACGAGTTAAACACCATATGAGGACGGAGCCTTTATTTGTACGACGTTTCGCTTATTACAGCTTTTTCAAGTACTTGAAAAAACTGTAATAAGCGAAACGTCGTACAAATAAAGGCTCCGTCCTCATATGGTGTTTAACTCGTCAATACATACACATATATATTCATACAAACATATACATACACAAATATACACACATTCACACACACATATATACATATGCACACACACGTTCATATACAGTATTATATATATATATATATATATATATATATCCACATACATACACCCCCATGCACATACACATATCACCCATATATATACATACATATACGCACACATCCATGTACACGCCTACATTCACATGGTATCTTTACATAAACATCTACATACCTACTATATGTACATATACACGCCGACATACAATTCCCAAAGCCACGTCTTCATATACATACACTCACATACACGCCTGCATGTAAATTATACATATAATCATATACAAACCTTCATAAATATATCAATATACACGTCTACATACATGTACTGTATTCATATACACATACGTACATATACTGACACACACGCCTAGACACGTCTATATTAATGAATACCCATAATAGAATATCAAAGAGTTCTTTGTTTGTACATCTATGGTTACAGTTATTACAGTAGATATATGAATCACACCGTGCAGGTCGGGTGAGGTCCATGAAAGGTTTATGAATTGATTAATATCCTGAATAAAGAATATATATTAACTTGACACTATAACTCAGCCCTTGATGTAAAATACGAGAGTGCTGTGTCCCGTATGAACATGTATGCACCACCTTCTCATTCCACCACTGATGGGGTTATCACACTGGGCAATTTTTCCTCTAACCTCCGAATCATCGGCGGTACCCTCTCACCTCCAGAACTTCTTCCGTCGTAAAATCACTACGGCAAACTATTTTGTTTTCTCAAGAAAAAAAAAAAAAAAAAAAAAAAAAAAAAAAAAAAAAAAAAAAAAAAAAAAAAAAAAAAAAAAAAAAAAAAAAAAAAAAAAAAAAAAAAAAAAAACCATAGAATGTCGATTGGTATGCTGGAGAAATATTATTTTCCTTCAGCATGTCTGATTCCCTCCCGAAAGCTGCGTACTGCAAATCTGTTCCAAATGTCGGAGGAAAAGTAGCCCAGTGTGATAGCCAGTGCAATGGTACTGTATATTTACAATGAGAAAGCAAAGCAAGGTTTGTATCACTAATCCTTTTCATATGTTTGCACTGTATTTGTATTGGATGAGGGTATGAGATTTTTTCAGAGATATTAAGGGGTACAAAGGGCACTGAAAAAGGTTAAGAATTTCTGCTTTAGACGGACAGCGTAGCGTTGGAAGAGGGTCTAGCGCAGCGTTCCCAACCTTTTCCGACCATAGCACCCCCAGCTGTCATGTCTAAGGAGTCCAGCACCCCTATCTTGTTATTAGAAGGATAAAAGAAAGTAAAACTATTTGATGATTTATTTTCTTGATTCCTTAGAACTGAAACAAATTGACAATACTGTTTGTAGAAGAAATAAGAACAATCTAGAAAAATAAAATGGCATGGAAAAAGTCAAATATGCACAACTAGGTAATCATTGATATATATATATATCACTGTGATTTTTGTGTGTATCACTTCCCAGCACCCCTTATAATTTATTTCAGCTCAGGCCTAGCGAGATGTAATGTCTGACCCTAATAATAAAATAATTCCTCTCAATATCCCTGTGAAGACCTACGGCAAAACAAGCGATTCTGCAGCACTCATTACAATGGTGATGTCGTCATTACAATAACTCACGACATTACTATCCACATCATAACTCAGCGTAACTAACGGCATTAGTGATAATGAGGCCAGCGGGTCCGAATGCGATTTATTTTGCTAATACGTCCATTTCCGCTAGGGACTGACGCTCTGACTGCATCACAGAAGGGCATAAATTTTCGGAGTTGTTCATTATCGTTTACTCCCCAGTTTGGTTTCAGTAAGTGTAGATATTTACTGACCCATTCCGTGAGATGCGATATGTCGACTCGCAAAAGAATACAACGACATGACGTCACACAAATCTGAAATATTGTCTTCCCATATAGTGTCCTTTGGCAATGTGCGAAAGAATCTGTACTCACGAAGAGTTTTTGTTTTTTCTTTGTCATTTTTCTTTTCCAAAACCTCTCTTGCACCATCGCCATCGCCTGTCACCAGCTTGACCCTCCTGCAACTCAGCAAGATACTCTGTACCAAACTTCTGCCATCTCTTCAACAATTCACGTACCTCCCTGGTTCTCCAGTTCTTCTTTTGGCTCCCTTCTTTCTTTTCATTTTACATTTATCCCCTCCTTCTCACTATGTTACACTCCAAAAGCAAGTATAAATCCATCTTCAGACACTAAAATAAAATCTTTGAAGTTTGTCACTCCACTGAAGAGTTTAGTCAAGACGAATTTCGACTCGTGTCTCTGAGCCACTGTTCAATTGAATAAAACATTTTGGTTTTAGTCAAAACAATATGAAAAACGTTACCAGACAGCACGAGTAACTCCCAAATTTCCCGACACTTTTCTCTTCCTCCATGTTTTCGTTTATCTCTTTTCCTCCCCCTCCCCCCCTCTCTCTCTCTCTCTCTCTCTCTCCCGCCCTCCATCTCTCAAACCTCTGTCCACCTTCCCCCTCACCCCTCACTTCCACGTACTCCTTCCTGGTCCATGCGGCAATCGTGGGTATACAATCCTCTTAATCCCTTCAAAAAGGTAACGTCCCTTACATACTACTGTGGTCAAAAATAAACGATTTCCTATAAACCGATACTTGGTCTTTACCCAGACGTAAAATTAACTAATCGAGACTCCCGTTCAGACAAGTTATCCATTTATCAGATTAATAAAATCGCCTGAGGCCGGCTGTAGTAGAGTCTACAAATTGCTTCACCTTATTGAAGACGTTAATCCCTTTCCCGGGCACAAAACAATTCCAATACTGTTGTCCTCCTCTGTATTCTGAGCTCTTGCTAAGGCTTCGAGTTCCAGGTATCAGACTCGCCCGAAGAGAATATGGGACTCTTTACGAGGAGGAAGAGGAGGAGGAGGAGGAGGAGGAGGAGGAGGAGGAGGAGGAGGAGGAGGAGGAGGAGGAGGACGAGGAGGAGAAGGAGGAGGAGGAGGAGAGGGGGAGTGGTCTTTCCAAATTTCAACTCAATTAATATACTTTCAGCCGAGGACCATGCATTGTAGATTTTATTTCCAGATAGTACCACAAAATTCTCTTCAGCTTAGATGGAGCCTCAGGTCTAACTGAGAACGTGCATTCTTCCGGATTCCATCACAAAATTTCTTCAAGACAATTCTGATGATTATATGAAGAAAAACGAAAAAATGTATACATTCCTAGAGTTACTTAAACGTGCAGAATACAGCTTAGACATGGCTTGAAGGATTACCTATGAGAAACTACGATATATCATGAATATGTATCCAAAGCCGTTTGTTGCACAATGGTCGCTGCCTGCTCTTCGTCATATAATGCTTGGTGCCTGTTGGCCGTCACGAAATCCCTCTACTGAAGCTGTTGGGTTGGCCCAGGAACTATGAGTTGCTACCAACGCGTTGTTCCAATCTGGGTGTTGACAGAAGTTTGATGAGACCCAGCTGCTTGTTGAAACCAGTAAGTGCTCGTAGACCTCACACTTATGTGACGCTGTTTGTTATATTCCTAGAAGTCATACCGACGCTGAATAAAATCGTCTGGTTGCTAACGATTACTCATTTTCGATTAATCTGAGCACAAACGCATTAATGACATACTTCTTTAACTATAGCTATCCTTCGGCCTTGAGTAGGAGGAGGAGGAGGAGGAGGAGGAGGAGGAGGAGGAGGAGGAGGTGGAGGAGGAAGGGAAAGAGAAGAAGGAGTGAGAAGAGAAAGAAAAGTAGGAGGGATGAGACGAGAAAGAGGAGGAAAAGAGAGAAGAAAAAGAATACGTGGGAAAAGAAGAGGAGGAGAAGGAGGAGGAGGAGGAGGAGGAGGAGGAGGAGAAGGAGGAGGAGGTGGAGAAGGAGAAGGAGGAGAAGTCCCTGTTTTTTCTTGATTCTGCTCCCCGGAGGAAAGAACTCGTCTTTACTTGCACAGAACAAAGTTTTCAAAAAACGTAACTGTCCTGAAAGTGCTTCTTGACCTGCTACATGCATTTTGAGGGTGCCGCCATTCGATTTTATTCAGACAATCATCAGTGTTCAGGGGTTGCAGTCCATCACGATTAAACCGTAGAAGTTAGGAATCATCAAATTTTCTTTAAGACTGCCACCGGGCGATTTTCTTCAGACGAGGGGAAACTCCCCCAGTTGATGGCCGGACCTTCCGTGTCAGTTGGAAGCCACGCCCAGGCCGATCTCTTTTGCTTTTTTGTCACTCCTCCTACCTCCTCCCCTCCTCACCCTCTATCACCACCACTCCCCTGCCCTCCTCCTCCCTCACTCCCCTGTGCCGGCGTAAACTCGGGGGAGTTCTGCCCGTCTCGTGCTTCCATCTAACTTCAACAATAAAACTTGGAAACAAAGACATCACACTGCTGGGGAAGACTCGCGCCAGGGATGAGGCGTCTGCCACGGTTGACGGCTACTCCTTTCCCTGGAGCTAAAAGCGGCCTATACATGATCAATATTATTGAAACAAAATACTAACCAAATATTACTGTCCCTCCTATGTGGCTCCATCCATATCATTATCTACATTGTCAATAAAGATGTGTAATACTACGGATTTTTAAGTATCATTACTGATCGTATGTGCCCTGGTGGCGTATTCGGAAGCGTGTTGGTCTCGCATTCGCTTAGTCGCGGGTTCGAGTCCCGCACTTATCTCCGATTCCCGGCGGTGAATGTTACCTACCCCAGCAGTCCAAGCGCATAGTTGGGCAAAGGTGACGGCTTTGGTCACAGCTATTCAGCGACTCTTGGCGTACGCTCTTCCGCAGTATTACTTAACCCATTCAACTCCGATGACAAGATGTCTTGTCATTTGGTCAAATAAAACAAAAAATCATAAAACACCAAAATGTTTGATCAAACACCAGAAAAATATGACGTCAGTTCTCGCTTCGCTCGCAGCGAAGCGAGGACTGACGTCATATTTTTCTGGTGTTTGATCAAACATTTTGGTGTTTTATGATTTTTTGTTTTATTTGACCAAATGACAAGACATCTTGTCATCGGAGTTGAATGGGTTAATGTTGAAAGGGAGCTTTAGACACGCCCAGACTCTGACTCTTCGGACGGATGTCTGGATGGCATAAGATCATCTAAGACCGCGCGATGACCCCAAGAACGTCTTTGACATTGTTCATTACAGATACCATGAAACGATTTTTTTTTCTTCTTTTTAACTTCAGCGACAGAGGCGAAATACAATGAGGGTCTCGTTCATCGAGACCTTGTTCTTCCTTAAGTTTGTTCTTCAGATGAAGAAATTTGCCTGGCGTTACAAGAGGAAAAATTGGAAAATAAGCTACAGACCTATATGGCTCCAGAGACAAAACGACACAGAAATCTTTTTTTATTGACTGGCCAGATATCACTCCTTTACGTCAACTATGATGTCAACTATGATGTCAGCGATGATGTCAGCGACGACCATCACTCTCCCCCCCTCTCCATCACTTCTCCCTCACCAACAGACTCATGAAGGCGTTTCTTGTACATATCTTTCCTCCAACCAAGGAACCTACCCCCCATGAATCGACATAATAAATTTGGGCGTAAACCTTTCGAATTTCATACTGAAATAAGTTTTTTTTTTTCTATTCCTTCAGTAAATGCCTGTGCATTGGTCCACCTCCACCACCACTACCACCTCCACCACCAATACCAACTACTACAACCTTTCCTACCACTAATACCTTCACCACCACTACCACTTCCACTATCACCATTACCAACTCTACCACCATCATCACCACCACCACCACTATCATCTCTAACACCAAACCATCTCCACCATCACGACTACCACCTCCATCACCACTACCACAACCACCTCCACCACCACAACCACCACCACCACTACCATCTCCACCACCACAACCACCTCCACCATCACGACCACCACCTCCACCACCACCACCACCTGGCGTTACAAGAGGAAAAATTGGAAAATAAGCTACAGACCTATATGGCTCCAGAGACAAAACGACACAGAAATCTTTTTTTATTGACTGGCCAGATATCACTCCTTTACGTCAACTATGATGTCAACTATGATGTCAGCGATGATGTCAGCGACGACCATCACTCTCCCCCCCTCTCCATCACTTCTCCCTCACCAACAGACTCATGAAGGCGTTTCTTGTACATATCTTTCCTCCAACCAAGGAACCTACCCCCCATGAATCGACATAATAAATTTGGGCGTAAACCTTTCGAATTTCATACTGAAATAAGTTTTTTTTTTTTTTGCTTCAGTAAATGCCTGTGCATTGGTCCATCTCCACCACCACTACCACCTCCACCACCAATACCAACTACTACAATCTTTCCTACCACTAATACCTTCACCACCACTACCACTTCCACTATCACCATTACCAACTCTACCATCATCTTCTCCACCATCACCACCACCACTATCATCTCCAACACCAAACCATCTCCACCATCACGACTACCACCTCCATCACCACTACCACAACCACCTCCACCACCACAACCACCACCACCACTACCATCTCCACCACCACAACCACCTCCACCATCACGACCACCACCTCCACCACCACCACCACCTCCACCACCACCACCACCAAACCGTAAGTCTCGTTGTCAAAGGAGGAATGCCACGAGCACATAAATCCAAATCCAAACCGTCGTGAAGATATCATTTGGGGTTATTTCCACCTGTGACAGATGGCGCTATTTGCCAGGCAAGTCACGTGAGTAGGAAGCACCGCCCCCCAAACCCTCTCGTGGTTGCCCACTGTACCTGTCGATGACGGACAGACTTTACGAAGAGGCGCTCGCTTCGTGGACGTGAAGGCAATGACTTGTAAATTCTGCCGCACCAAACACCAGATGATTTCGTTATACAGCTCAAGTTTTCGTTCGGCTTAATCGCGACGCCGTCGTTGGCTACGAAGGAACGAAAAAAGGAAAAGAAAAAAGTGGGCCCCCGCGTTGAACGAATTGAACCCCGCCGAAGGGGAGGACGGGAGGGAGGAGGAGGTGGTAGAAGAGAGAGAAACAGGCAAGAGATACCAAGGGTAGCAGGAGACAGGAAGTCAGAACTGGAGGGAGAAGAAGATAAGAAAGAGGAAGAAGAAGAAGAAGAAGAAGAAGAAGAAGAAGAAGACAAAGACGAAGAAGATGGAGAAGAAGAAAAAGAAGTAGAAGACAAAGGAGGAGATGGAGAAGATGAAAAAGACGAAAAAGAAGATGAAGAATATGAAGACAAAGAAGAAGAAAGAAAAGAAGAAGACAAAGAAGAAGCGGAAGAAGAGGAGTAGGAAGAGGAGGAGGAGGAGGAGGAGGAGGAGGAGGAGGAGGAGGAGGAGGAGGAAAGAGAAGAAGCGGCGAAAGAAGAAGCGGAAGAAAAACAGGAAGAAGAAACAAAAGAGGAAAAACAACTGAAAGAAGAACACACAAGAAGGAAAAGAAGAACAAGAAAGAAAATTTTTGAAAGAAAAGAAAGGATTATACACAGAGGAGTACAAAATAATCCTAAGACAGGATTCAAGCTTTATAACGAAGGCCAAATATAATGTACGAATGAATTAACGAACTGTCTTATAAGAGCGAGTCATACTCATCGAAACTGTCTCACCATGTTCAATGCGTATGTTAAATCCATCTATCATAAAATGCATAGAAAAAAATCATCCGCCGAAATTTTAGTTAAAACACACTACTGACGAAGAACTCTGACGCCATTCTACATCAGGTCTACTGTCGTTCCCCTTTCGTCCTAATAAATTCTCCCTTTTCCTTTCCCCTCTTCCACTTTTCCTTTTCCAATCCACAAACCCATACGCTTTTCCACAAGCCGCGAAAATACAGTCACAATGACGCCATAAAACAAATTCACATCGTTACTCTAATTGCAGCGACATGACGTCACGGAATGTGCTCGGCTTTATTTTGGGCATCCCGGTGCCAGAGGAAGTTTTGTGGATGGAAGGGGGTGGATGGAAGGGGGTGGATGGAGGGTGTGGATGAGGCGGGGCGGGGGTTTTTGGGTTGTGACCCAGGGTTGGGCTAGTGAGGCGATAGCGGGTACACAGCGATGGCTAGTAATCGGTTGATCTCAGATTATTATTTTTCTTTTTGAGTTCATTCACTCAGGCGAGACCTCACTGCGTCCAAAGTCTCTCCTTCATGTAAATAAAATATTTGACAAATAAAGACATAAAAATATAATAATTTCATTCTCATAACTTAAGCATGTCTAGCTAAATTTGATAACACTTAAAGTCCCCAAAGGGAGAAATCAGAACCCATTCCTCTTCACACACACACACACACACACACACACACAAACGTTATTATGCAGGAACCTGGAGGAAAGGCAGTCGAAGAGGATACAGAGAAATCTTGGACTTGATCCGAAGTCGCAGTCAATCCGAACGCACTTCCTGAAAGAGGTGTGATTGTTCATAACAAGCAACAGGGAGACGATTCTCTTCGACGTCCCTCTTGTGAAACAATCACATGCAGGCTCCCATCGCTGGTCCTGCACATACATACACACACACATATAAACATACATATATGTACGCACACATACATATGCACATACATACATACATACACATATATATACATACATACATACATACATACATACATACATTACACATACACACGCACATACATTCATACATGCATACATACATACATTCCATACATTACATACACACGCACATACATAGCATACATAAGCACATACATACATACGCACATACATCTGTGCATACATAAATACATACATACATATATACATATGGATACACATGCATACATATATACATACATGCGCACATACATACATACATACATAGACATATACCTATATTCATACACACATACATACTAACATACATACGCACGTACATACATACATACACATGCACATACATATATACATACATACACACATATATACATACATACATACATTACACATACATACATACATATATACGCACATACATACGTACATACATAAATACACACATACATATATACATATGGATACACATGCATACATAAATACATACATACATGCGCACATACATACATACATACATAGACATATACCTATATACATCCACACATACATACTAACATACATACGCACGTACATACATACATACATACGCACATACATACAAGCACACATAAATATATAGGCACATACATACATACATACTGATACACATGCATACATATATACATATACATATACATACATACATGCGCACATACATACATACATACACACATGCATACATACAAACATACATGCATACATACATAAACATATACCTATATACATACGCAAATACATACTAACATACATACATACGCACGTACATACATACATACGCACATACCTACATACATACATACATACACACATACATATACGCACATACATACACAAATGAATACAAGCGTACATATGACAAAATGAGATGCCAAACTGACCACCTCGATGGATGAAACCCTCTTCCTCTCCCCTAAAAAGTCAACATAAAACCTAACGAGACCTCAGTTAAAATCATTGTTGATAGACCTTTAAAAAGAGGATAAAGTTTCCTAATTACCATCTTCGTTACTTGGCTGATGTTATCGCTGCCTTTACGACAGATACTTAAAACTTTTTTCTATCAGACTTCTCGCAATTCCTAATGCGTTCTTTGTTCACGTTAATCTTTTCGCCTGCGCGTCCTTTGTCTTGCAACAAAGTCTCCTCCATGTATTCCCATACAACGTCCATCCGATTTATTTACCAACTTACTCAAGCTCTTGTTTTCCGTTTTTGGATCATACCGTGCCAGCTTCATCCTTCTCATCGTCTCCATATCCAACCTCAAAAGCGTTGCTCATTTTCTCAAATACGGATTTTTTTTTACATAATACATTCTTAATACCCTCACGTTTCCGGCATATAATAATCTATTCTCTTTACGTCACGTACATTACTCTGGTAGTCATTCAAAACTCTTCTATTTCGTTTCAATATAATATCCTGAATGTCCACAACACCTCTCATACCATTGCACTGCCCCAGTATGCTCTCCACCACTCGCATATTTTGTCTAATTTGAAACGCCCATTTAGATTTAAGAAGTAAATAGGCAAGAATAGGTTTACCAATAGAGTGATTAACGAATGGAATACACTTAGAAGCATATAGTGAACGCTGAAACTATTGGCTGTTTTAAGAAAAGGTTAGATAACTTAATGGATAGGGATAATAGGTGGTAATTGACATGGAACTGCTTAGTGTAGGCCTTACGGTCACTTGCGGTCTCCTTCATTCTTATGTTCTTATGTTAATTATCCCAATATCGCCCCCAAATAATATGGTAAGCTTTAGTCAATATCTTTATATTTTTCCCTTTTTGTTCAACTTTGTATTTTATTTTCCTCACCCAGCAGTATCTATATTCATGAAAAAAAATCTCATATATAGAATGATTCTTCTCACGTCAGTGTCTTAAACCTTTATTTTTATTTATCTATTTATTTACTTTTGACCATCAAGAACTTAATCACCTTGATGTCTGCCCATGCCTTCAACATCCTGCCACACAGACTTTTACCAATGCTTATCTTACATCTTAAAGATGATGTAGCACAGATGGGCGACTGAAAGTTTTACAGACTTTTTGAAAAGATAAGAAATGAATAGTTAATGTCTACTGTACACTTAAAGATGTCATTACAGAAGTCGCTGATAATCACAGATAAAAATTGTGAACATAATTTCCTGAGATTTTATACTACAAATGGGAGACTACACTGTGAGCAGCGAGTTAAGATAAAATCAGCAATATTCTTGTGTGTGTGTGTGTGTGTGTATGTGTGTGTGTATGTGTGTGTGTGCGTGTGTGTGCGTATGTGTACGTGTGTGTGTGTGTGCGTGTGTGTGTGTTTGTGTGTTAGTGTGTGTGTGTGTGTGTGTGTGTGTGTGTGTGTGTGTGTGTGTGTGTGTGTGTGTTTATGTGTGTGTGTGCGTATGTGTACGTGTGTGTGTGTGTGTGTGTGTGTGTGTGTGTGTGTGTGTGTGTGTGTGTATGTGTGTGTGTGCGTGTGTGTGTGTGTGTGTGTGTGTGTGTGTGTGTGTGTGTGTTAGCGTGTGTGTGTGTATGTGTGTGCTTGTGTGTGCTTGTGCGTGTGTGTGTGTGTGTGTGCGTGTGTGTGTGTGCTTATGTGTGTATGTGTCTGTTTATGCGTATGTGTACGTGTGTATGTGTATGTGTGTATGTGTGTGTGTGTGTGTGTGTGTGTGTGTGTGTGTGTATGCGTTTGTGTGTGCGTGCGTGCGTGCGTGTGTGTGTGTGTGTGTGTGTGTGTGTGTGTGTGTGTGTGTGTGTGTGTGTGTGTGTGTATGTGTCAGTTTGTGCGTATATGTATGTGTGTGTGTGTGTGCGCGTGTGTGTATGTATGTGTACATGTGTGTACGAGTGTGTACGCGAGGGAGGAAGGGAACGAGAGGAAGAAAAACAGAGAGAGAGAGAGAGAGCGAGAGCGAGGGAAAGAGATGCATGTAATTACATGTATGTTTGTCAGCCTGGATTCACGACCCTCTAACCAGCCTTGCAAATGTAAGTGTGGGTCACATGAGAGTTCGTTGTGCTTACACAAACACAAACACACACACACACACACACACACACACACACACACACACGCACACGCACACATACACACACGTACACATACACACACACACGCACACGTACACACATGTACACACACGTGCACACGTGTACACACAAACACACACACGTACATGTACATACACTCACACACCTATACGGGCACGCCCTGGTCTACGCATGAACACAAGCCAAGCATATCAGAAAAAAAAAAAAAAAATCCTGAAACGCAAAACTAAAATGGCTTCAGGAAACAAAAGCCAAACGCGCAAAAACGTGTCGTAAAAATGAAAAACTGTCGTAAAAAAAGGGGCAGCAAAAATGTCGTCGCCAAATGGAAAAAGGGGAATGAAATGCGTCAAAACGGCGTGAAGAAGAATAAAGGAATGAGAGATAAAGGGTGCGGAGGAGGAGGAGGAGGAGGAGGAGGAGGAGGAGGAGGAGGGAAATGAGAAGGGGATGGAAGAGGGGAGAGGAGGGTAGGAGAGATGGCGAGGGGAAGTGAAGGGAAGTGAAGGGAGGGTGGGAAAGAGGAGGGGAGGGAAAGGGAGGGAAAGGAAGGGAAAGTGAGGGGAGAGGAGGGTAGAAGAGATGGGGGAAAGGAGGGGAAAGTGAGGGGAGAAGAGAAAGAAGGAAGGGAGGGGAGGGGGGAAGGGACAAGTGGACGGGAATGAAGAGGAATAAAGGGGAGTGGATGAAGTGGAGGGCAGGAAGGGAGGGAAGAGGAAAACAACGGAAAGGAGGAGCTAGGAGAGAGGAAAGAGAGGTGAGAGGAAGAGAAGTGAGAGAGGGGAGAGCGAAGGAGAGAAGAGAGAGCTAAGAGAGGGGAAGGGGAAGGGAAGAGGGGGAAGAGGAAAGCAACGGAGAAGACAGGGAGGTATAAGAGGTGAGGGGAAGGGAAGAGGGGTGAGAGGAATGGACGAGAGGAAAGAGGAAAGCAAGAGAGAGAAGAGGGAGGTAGGAGAGTTAAGAGGAAGGAAAAAGAGGTAAGAGAAAGGGAAGATTAGTGAAAGGAAGAGAAAAGAGGTAAAAGGAAGAGAAAAGAGGTAAGAAGAAGAGAACGGAGGTGAGAGGAAGAGAAGAGAGGTAGAAGAAAGAGAAGAGAGGGGAGAGGAAAGGAAGAGAGGTGAGGAGATGGGAAGAGGTGATGTGATGGAAAGAGAGCTGAGAGGAAGAGAAGAGAGGTGAGGAGAAGGGAAGAGAGGTGAGAGGAAGAGAAGAGAGGTGAGATGAAGAGAAGAGAAGTGAGAGGAAGAGAGGAGAGGTGAGAGAAAGAGAAGAGAGGCGGGAGGAAGAGAAGAAAAGTAAGAGGAAGAGAAGAGAGGTGAGAGGAAGAGGAGAGAGATGAGAGGAAGAGAAGAGAGGCGGGAGGAAGAGAAGAGAGGCGGGAGGAAGAGAAGAGAAGTGAGAGGAAGAGAAGAGAGGTGAGAGGAAGAGGAGAGACATGAGAGGAAGAGAAGAGAGATGGGAGAAAGAGAAGAGAAGTGAGAGGAAGAGAAGAGAGGTGAGAGGAAGAGAAGAGAGGCGGGGGGAAGAGAAGAGAGGTGAGGAGAAGGGAAAAGAGAGGAGACGCGAATGGGATGGAGGAGAAAGGAACGTAAAGAGAGATGAAGTGAAGAGATGGAGACAAAGGGAAGCGAGGAATAAGGAAGGGAAGGAAAGGAAGAGAAAGACAAGAGAAGGGAAAGGAAGGAAAGAAATGGAGTAGGAAAATAAGAGCGTGGAGAGAAAGGTAAAAGCAAACATGAAGGTAAACAAGGGGAAGGGAGATGGAACAGTGGAGTTTAACGGAGAGGAAAGAGAAGAGGAAGGTAAGAGAGGAGTAAGAAAGTTAGATGTATGCATGACTAAATACTATATATATATATATATATATATATATATATATATATATATACATATAATCTTCCAATGTTATATATACATATATATATATCCGTGCTCAACTCGAAACCGGTAAAAGTGGCGGGGATGCCCCTCTGTTTCTGGACGTCACATAT
>NC_134778.1:79846624-79856624 GCF_046742065.1 Oratosquilla oratoria
GGGACGTTAGTCAAGGAGCTGTGACCTTGCTCTCCCGGTGTGTGTGGTGTGTGAGTGGTCTCAGACCTACCCAGAGATCGGCAAATAATGAGCTCTGAGCTCACTGCCGTAGGGTGGTGTCTGGCTGTCTCGACAGAGACTGCAGCAGATCCGAGGTGAATACACACACACACACACACACACAAACGCACACACACACACACACACAAACGCACACACGCACACACATACACGCACACACACACACACACGCACACAAACACGTATACACATACACACACACACACACACACACGTATACACAAACACACACACACACACACACACACACACACACACACACACACACACACACACACACACACACACCACAGTGCTTAAGTTATGATGCAACACTGTTGATTTTCGTAATCTTGTGCATCACTGTCCTTTAAAGAATGTTTAGTTGAGTTGGACAATATGTTAAAACAGCTTGTAGACATCTTACAATACTCGAACGCCTTGTCAGGTATTATAGCTTCCAACTTGGCCTTCCTCAAGTTGTGTGTCACAAGTCTAAAGGGAAGTGAGCATACCATTACTTTAGTTTCAAAATTCTTAATTTTTTTCGGTGAGTCGCTGGGTCCCAGATCTGAAGTAGAATGAAAAATATGGGTCGCAACTGAAAAAAAAAAAAGATTGGAGAACACAACTTTCGCCTACTCCCGTCCTCGCTTAAGGCAAAGCCTCTTCTTCTGAAGAAGGGCAAAGAGCTCTGCTAGATTAAGGTAGTTTCTTCCGTAATACATTCGTAGACTCTGCATAGCAATCTCCCGAAGAACGGCTGCCTGAATTTCTTCTTTTTAGGCCACGTGCTCCAAGTAAGTATTCACCTACTTGCCCAACAATATGAACGTATGTCATCGTTCTTTGTCCACCATGTGTATTCCTGTTCTTGTAATACCTAAATCTAAAGCTGCAGTATGCTACATTGAAACACACGCTGGGCAAAATAATAAGAAAAACATCTTGCAACATCACAAAAAAAGAAGAAAAAAAAAACATATAATAATATGTGCTTCCCTTGTGTACTTTTAATCAGTTAAATCCTGGTTTGTCCGAATTCCTGACATCTTCAAACTGTAGTTTGAATAGTTCTAATAACTAACGTCGAAGAACCAGGTTGACGACATCACCATCAACTTTCCTCCTCCTCCTCCTCCTCCTCCTCTTCACCTTTCTTTCCCTACCTTCAAGAACCCCAGCTTTCTCTGTGAATGCTTCAGTCAAATCAATCGCCGAGACTGCTACCAGGTCACGTCAATCCTCTTATGTGAGGAGATCAATCGTTGCATGTCCTTGTGGTACCCGAGCACCAATCAATCATGGAGGCTTTAAGGACCCGTGAAGACCACTGCCGGCATTTCCTGTGGTTGTGTAAACCTTGCCAGTGTAACGTTCTCGTTACAACCTTCGAGAACGGAATGTTATACTAGAAACCCGAATCAAACTCTCGACTCATCCCAAGTCCTAAATGCCCAGGGTTATGACCTTACTACGTAAACTGTGGAGGATCCTTCATATCATTTTTCTGCTTACCGCTCGTTGATTTCATTCAGCTGAAGAAACCTTCCCATCACCTCTTGAGTCTGCCTCGACTAATTCGAAAATAGTGAGAAGTCTTCTATATTTTTCTGACTGCTGTCTTACGATTTCATTCAGGTGCGGGAACATTCCCTCTGCCTCACAATAGTCGCAAGGTATGCCATCATGTTTAAGAAAGTAAATAGGCAACCTGTACCTTGAACATTCCAAAGTTACAGACCTCCATCTTAACCTCACTAGGCAAAGATGGTTCCCGCCCACGGAGTTCAGGTGCTTCAATCGTTACATAACAGCACAGAGCCTCTCCATTGTCAAAACTCCTTTTGTGCCTCCTCGCGGCTACACACGGTAACTGGCCATCTTGCGACTCCAAACAGAACATAAGAGGATCTCGGAACAATAGCAGCTTCCAAGAGGGGCCACACATTGATAGCGACTAGTCGTTAGAGGATGCCAGAAGGTTCTATTCAGTACTGACCTCGTATCCGCGATGTTGGGAAACAGCACTACATTAGGGAGGGATGTATGAGATAAGAAGACGGAGGTCTCTGGTTTAAGCTAACGGAAAACGCGACCCGACTGATGACTTCCCTCCCCCATAATTTGTTACAGTCATCTGTCCTCATTTTCTTGAGAATTCATCTCACCATCTCAGCTTACCTAATGGTATATATATCAACGTGTGTTTACTCAAGTCTCTCACATTACTGGGATGTTTCATTCGCATAACACTGGCATTCAACGTTAATGTTGGAGAACCTTTCTTCAGAGAGCTGGATTTCTACCGTAAAAGACTCGATTCATACCCAAACAATTATTGGTACATTTAGCTTCATATCCACAATTAAAAACTCACGGTATAACGCAGACATTCATTCGCCAATAATAATCACTTAGGAACAGTCTGCTTACGACTGACTTATCCAATTTGTGACTGGTTCTATTTGCAACGTTGATTCTTTCGACGGCGTTTTTGCGTACGCCGCTAATGCACCTGGCAATGATCCTGGAGAGCTACTCCTCTAACTTTTATCACCCCAATATTAATGCCTGCGAATCCACTGACATTTATATCCCATTTTCTGCAAGACAGTTTTACTTCTTTGCGGATCTGGACTTCCGTTAATGTACAGGCATAACTAACATACAAAATACTGTTAATACCAATTTTTTTTGCGGATGTGGACTTCCATTAATGTACAGGCATAACTAACATACAAAATACTGTACATGCATTTTTTTTTTCCGGATCTGGACTCCGTTAATGTACAGGCATAACTAACATACAAAATACTGTACATACAATATTTTTTTTTGCGGATATGGACTTCCGTTAATATACAAGCATAACTAACATACAAAATACTGTACAAAATTTTTTTTTTTTTTTTCTTTTGCGGATCTGGACTTCCATTAATGTACAGGCATAACTAACATACAAAATACTGTACATACATTTTTTTTGTGGATCTGGACTTCCGTTAATATACAGGCATAACTAACATACAAAATACTGTGCATACAATATATTTTTGCGGATCTGGACTTCTGTTAATATACAAGCATAACTAACATACAAAATAGTGTATATACAAAAAATACTTACAAAAATGTATACATTTGCGTTTGTATTGACACAAACGTACACAACTTGTACAAAAATGTTTATTACTATCACAATATCAACACTCGATATGACAAGCAATGACAAAAGATGGAACCATATACATTTTGTTCTGACATTTTCATCCCTTCCTTATTGTCCTTTCTGCTTTTCTTACTTTAATTATTGTATGATTAGCTTCCTTTCCCTTTCTTTATCAACTACATGCGCCATTCAATAATGATTATCGTTCAGTTTCAATTTAATGAATAAAGGAATGAGAATTAATAAGTATGTCATAAATATAACCTTGCCATAACCTTGGACAAACAAAACGTTTATAGCAATGAATATTAACAAATATATAATGACTATTACCCATATCAACACTAAATGTAGCCCATGTAGCTGGGGAGCTTCGTACAGTCCTGACATCAAATGATATCATTATCTTCATAAAGGTTCGCTCAAAAACAATTACTGTTAATGTTCCCGAATGAAGCGTTTTGAAAACAGGGAGGAGTTACTGAATAGGGTGACTACATCACGTCGCATGATTATTTGTTTTTATCTGATGAGGATGAAGACCAACGCATTCTCTGGGTCTTTCATTATAGGTCTATCTCCTGATCTGAATAAAATTGTCCAGTTTTCCCAGAAAGATGTGTCTCAAGGTTCGTCAACCCACTACAGGTGAACGGAACATTACGTACAAAGTGAATACATAAGAGAGCGTTGCTTGCCGGTGGTACACCGTCTAGATAAAGGTTTACAATGAAGCTTTAATTCCATATAAGATGTCATTCTTGTAGAACAACTCTTGTCTGGTTTGCAAACAAACTACGTCTTCTGGAAATTAATGTAAAATTTGCAATTACATCTAAGCTTTGCCTTCAAATGAAGTTTGCAAGAGGTGCAATGCTGTGACCTTACACGCACACAAACCCCAAACTCCCCGCCCACGAGAGTTAGAGTAACGACCCGCAGCGCAACGATACTGAAATTATTTCAACCCTGGGCAGGATTCGAACCCGGAACGACGTAGTGGCAGCCGGGAACTCTACCAACTGCGCCACGAGTTTTGTGTGTGTGTGTGTGTGTGTGTGTGTGTGTGTGTGTGTGTGTGTGTGTGTGTGTGTGTGTGTGTGTGTGTGTGTGTGTGTGTGTGTGTGTGTGTGTGTGTGTGTGTAACCGTATGTGCCCCAACGTCATTAGCTGCGTATTAGTTTACACTCGCAACTCCTCTCTCATCCTAATTTGCTTATGCCTGCCAATACGGGCAAATGTGTTCATCTGCACCCATGTACGTATAAACATCTGTATCTATTTACATACATTTACCAACATTTGCACAAGTATTGAATGATTGCTGGGCTGTGTGCGAATGCCATCGCCTACAGACATCGATTACTCGCGATTTGAAATCAATGTGTGCCTGAATATGAACACTATTGTATAAACAATTATATACATAAATGCAGCTATTCTTTATGTGCGCGTCATTTGTGCAACGTCCGCGCGCGAGCGTACGCGTCATTTGTGTAACGTCCGCGCGCGAGCGTGCGCGTGAGACCAAGTGAGACGAGAGAATTGAGTGTGAGTATGAGTGAATATGAATAAAAACAAGTGTGAGAGTGCGTGAATGTAACCATGCGTTAGCTTGAATTATTGTGATTTGAGTGGGTGATGGAGTGTGTGTGAGTTATGAGTTAGCGTGAATAATTATGAGTGATTTAGTGAGGGCGTGAGTGAGTGAATTAGTAACCAAGTGAATGAACGAATGTGAATGAGGAAGTTTATCCCTGCGTGAGTAAAGCTACTCAAACTCACTTGGCACTGTCAGCATCTACATTACTTGAGCCCTGATAACTTGAACGTAAAAACGACCACCACATAATATATATTCCCGGGATCGAGCCGTGACCTCGGCCCGTGCGTGATGATCTTACGGTAGTATTCTTGGAAAAAAAAAAATATATATATATATGTATATATACATATATACATATATATATGAACCTTATATAAATCCTTGGAAGTGAAAGATTTATACAAGGAAAGATTTTTTTTAAGAATACCGACGTAAGTCTTACAGTGGTATTCTTAAAAAAAAAAAAAAAAAAAAATTCCTTGTATAAATCTTTCACTTCCAAGGATTTATATAATGTATATAAGGTAAGATTTTTTTTTTTAGGAATACCACCACAAGAATCTTGCGATGGTATTCTTAAAAAAAAATCTTTCCTTACATAAATCTTTCCCTTCCAAGGATTTACACATGATTTATATAAGGAACGATTTTTTTTTTTTTTTGAAGAATACCACCGTTAGTTCTCCGGCGGAAAGCCTCTACGTAATGACAGCTCCGAGCGGTGGGTGGTTGAGAATTTCGATGACCTAAAGAATTTACAGCGGGTTGGCTGACCCAGGTTACACAAATAACACAACCTTTGTATATTTCCATATAATTGGGTGCACCGGCTGTTACATCAGTGAGTGCAAGTGAATGAGTGTGTGTGTGTGTGTGTGTGTGTGTGTGTGTGTGTGTGTGTGTGTGTGTGTGTGTGTGTGTGTGTGTGTGTGTGTGTGTGTGTGTGTGTGTGTGTGTGTGTGTGTGTCCTGTGTCTCTGACTGTTCTTATTTTATTCTCTTCTACTTTATTCAATTTAATTTTACTTTTATTTTTCGTTATTTCATATAATCTTTATTTCTATTTTCTATATTTTCATTTTCCATTGTTCTTCTTTTTTTTCGGTCTGCACGCTAACTCCAATTCTACTCTCAATTACACTATCTCTCAACTCCCACTCAAAACCTCAATTTTCTCAATTTCTCTTCCCTCCCATTCTTTCCCCCATTTTCTCTCCTCATCTCCCCACCAATATAATTCTTCCACGTCCTCTCTTCACCATTTCCCCTCACGACTCTCCATCCCCAACCTTCGCCTCTCTTTCTATCTCACTCTTCTCACTCTTCCTCCCTTTCTCTTCATCGTGAGAGCCTTTGACGTCACCGCAAGCTGTGTTGGTTGGCAACCTCGTTTGACCCATCCTCTCCCCTCTCTTTTCCTCCCCCAACCTTTCCCCTCTCCTCCTTTCCCATTAAATCATTTTCCCTCCCCTCCCCCCCTCCTCTCCCTTCACTCTTCTTCCCTATTTTCCCTGTCATCATCTCTCCCCTATCTCACTCTCTACTCTCCTTTCCCTTATTCTGCTCTCTCCTCCTCTCTCCCTACTCTACCCTAGCCTTCTTTAGTCTCCCCTCCTCTCTCCTCCCCTTCCCTCTTTTACTCTCCTCTTTTTTCCTCTACCTTCACCCCTTACCTCAACTTTACCCCCCTTCTCCACCTCCCTTCCCCTACCTTCCTCCCCTCCTTTCCCTTCCTCTCCTCCTTTATCTATTCCCCTCTCCCTAGTCCCCTTTTCCTTTCCTTTTCACTTTGTCCTGATATGTTCACTTTCATCTTGGCCCCTTCTCTCGCGCCTGATCCATACACTTTCCTCAAAGCCTCGCTTTCAATTATAGACATATTTTCATTTCCAGTTGTGTCTTTGGATATGGCTACAGACTTCTCTTTTATTATTTATCATTATTATTTTTCATTTTTTTTTTATATTTCTTTTTTTAGCATCTCGCTCCTTAACCCATTCAACTCCGATGACAAGATGTCTTGTCATTTGGTCAAATAAAACAAAAAATCATAATAAAACAACAAAATGTTTGATGATCAAACAGCACCAGAAAAATATGACGTCATCAGTCCTCCTCGAGGAGGACTGATGACGTCATATTTTTCTGGTGTTTGATCAAACATTTTGGTGTTTTATGATTTTTTGTTTTATTTGACCAAATGACAAGACATCTTGTCATCGGAGTTGAATGGGTTAACCCGTACTGACATATCTCATCTATTGGCACATACTACCAATTTTTTTCTGTAATACTTCCACAGCAGTTTAATATTTTGCTTTATTATTCCATATTCATACGTACCACTTATTGTATTTTCCCATATTTCTTACTTTACGCTCTCCCTCCCTCCCTCTCACTCCATCCTCATCCTCTTCTATCTCCTCTTTTCCATCCATTTTTATATCCCTCATACCTTCCCGACCTAAATATGGACCAAAAGGTCTCCTGTCGGGATGCTCCGCCTCCTCCGCCTTCCCCATTTCATCTCATATCTTTGTCCTCTCCCCTTTTAAGTCCCTTCGCAACACACTTCTTTCTCTGTTTTCATTTTCTTCAGAAGCCCGTTGTCACTCCCCGGCATTGGCTATTGACGCGGCTGACCTCTTACCTTAGTTTGCCCACAATTTCCCTAATCCGTTTTGACCTGATTCTTCTTCTGACCTAAGATCACCCTTAGGTCGTTCTCAGGTTCCAATAGTTCCCGTTTTCTTTATGGCGATTCTGTGACGTCATGTTTTGTTTATCGAAACAAGAAGCATCAAAAGAACGGAACCATTCAAGGTTACTCTTCATATCAAGCCATAAGCCTGAATCCAGAGGAAAACACTAGAATTCAACTACAGATAATGTTAGAAAATGCTCAAAGATTTATCTTATTCATAAAATCAATGGCCACAAAGTCCGAATGCAGAGGAAAACACTAACTTTCATCGGGAGGAAATTGTTAAGAAATGCTCAAAGATATTCTATTTATCTTATACACTAAACCAGTGGCCACAATATAGAATAATGTTTTCAAATATTTACATAGTTAACACCGATTTATGTACTGCTCTGAACTGTCTTTGTTCTATTTTACTAGAACATAAAACATCGGAAAAAAAATATCGCAATCAATTCACATCTCCATCCTTCCACTTCTACCCACTTCCACTTCATTTACAAAGGCAAAACAAACTTCATTCTATCTACAAAGGATTACAAAGGAGGAGCATGCCTTCAGGAGACCTTTTGGTCCATATCTAGGTCGGATGCGAAAAAATCATAATAATAATAAAATAATAAATAAAAACTATAATAATGTAAATAACAAATAAAATACATAAATAAATGCATAGGTATAGTTAAATAATAAACAAACAGGTAAATAGTAAATAATAATAAATTAACATATAACTAATGATAAATGAAAATCAGACAGACAAATGATAACAAAACAAAAACAAATAATATAAAATAAATTATAATCATTACAGCATCTTGCTTAGGTGTTTATCTAAACGATTTTTAAAGCTTCGAACTGAACTACATTGCACTACCTGTGCAGGAAGTTTATTCCATTCATTAACTACACGGTTGGCAAAGTTGTTTCTACCTACTTCCAAATTGAATCTATTTCTGGACAGTTTCAACTTCACCTCATGGGCAAATATATGTTTTAAGAAGGAAAGAGGCAAGAACTGGTTTACCAACAGAGTTATCAAAGAAAGGAACAGACTTAGTAACTATATAGTGAGCGCTGAAATAAATGGTTCCTTTAAGAGAAGATTAGGTAACCTTATGGATGGGGAAGACAGGTGATAAGAGACATGTAACTGCCTAGTGTAGGCCTTATGGTCTATTACTGTCTCCTCCATTATTATGTTCATTATATTTAGAAATCGATTTTCGTGTCTTTTTGAAATTCAAATTTTTGGTTTTATTTTGCCACTTCAATGTTTAAGACGAACCTAGAAATTTCTTTAGGTCTACAAGGCCAACTCTAATCATAAATTCATTAGGCAGTACAATTTCATTAAACCTTTCAGTACATAGCCCTTCCCGTGTGTGTGTGTGTGTGTGTGTGTGTGTGTGTGTGTGTGTGTGTGTGTGTGTGTGTGTGTGTGTGTGTGTGTGTGTGTGTGTGTGTGCGTGCGCGCGCGTGTGTGTGTGTGGGCGCGCGTGTAAATGTTTGTGTGTGCGTATGTCTATCTTTGTACGGGGATGTGGTTGTAGTGTTGTTGCATTTCGTTTGGGTTGGTTGTCGGAGGGACCAAGAGTAGGAGAATAAAGAGAGGACGAAAAGAGCAAACGAAGATGGGAGAGGATGGAGAGAGGAAGGAAACAGGGAGGAAACTAGTGCATGCGGAAGACCACTTTTTCATGGCCGTCCATTTTTTTTTTTTTTTTCCCAACAGCAGTCACCAAAACGCCTGCAATGGTAGATATCTGGGCTTCGAATTCGTAACCTCATTCACATTCCCCCCGAAGCTTCGATGATCAATTCTTTATTTGGAAATCACAATTTCACCAGTTAGAATTTCAAAGTAGTTGTAAATGCGTTTGTAATTAATGTGCGCATTTGATCATGAAAAGGGTTTCATATATTACATTATATTATATTATACCATATATCATTATGTCACATTATACGACACATTATATATTGTACCATATTACATCACATTATAATAAACTATACTATATCATATGATCATATATACTATATATTTTCATATGCATGCATATATATATTACATACACTGAATGGTCCCCAGTGAACAGATTTTCATCTTTTCACATTAATTCACTTTAATTCCATACCATCACAGTCGAGCCCGACGAGGAGCTCGAAGTAGCATATATACGGAAACTGATACGTGGCCAAGCTAAGGACTCGAACCCAGCTGAGACATAAGAAGTGACCAGCGACTTAGCCCATTGCGCTATCAAGATTATATATATATATATATATATATATATATATATATATATTCACGTTTATGTCTCTTCCCCATAACCCATAATACTTCCCTATTTTTTAAGCCATGATGGCCGTCCGACCGGAGAGTGGATGCTCCTTCCACAGTATATCTATGATTATCAAAAAACATTTGCTACTCACTTCTCGAACCCTTTTTT
>NC_134778.1:79861624-79864124 GCF_046742065.1 Oratosquilla oratoria
TCATGGAGGACACTCCATCCCTCTCGAGGGCTCACTTGTATGCAACGGTACTTCAGAAGTCTTCGTGACATATTCCTCTTGGAGGACGAGAGGTTTTGGATCGCGCGGTAACTCAGTGGATACCGTGTCGAACTTATAAGAAGGTGGTCGTGAGTTCGATTCCCGGGGACTCGTTGTGTGCTATGTCGCGTTGTTCCGCCGACAGCCATGGCCAGGCGGGGAGGCGATTCAACATAGTTAAAAAAAAAGAAAAAAAAAAGTGGTTTTTCCCTGACAGGGGTTTCTCACTTCCCACTTGCGTGATAGTGGCATGATGAGTAGTTGGACGTGAGTTCGTAAACTTCCATTATTTCGTTCCGCAGCAATAAACACGCAATCACACGCGCAGTTCCAGGACCAGGTCCCGACGCCCTATAATTTTTATTGTATACATTCGTATATCTTATCTTGCCTCTCCCTTCCCCCTCTGCCAATATCCCTCCCTCACTTTTAATATAGCCTTTTACTACTTCCTCTTCCTTTCGTTTACTACAATCTCCCCGGTCACCCTCGTCCTGAGACCCCTTTAGTTGTTTACCTTCTTCAGTATCCTAAATCTTTGTGCTCTTTAAACCTATATCCTAACATCCCTTTGCCTCCCCGTTTCATCTCACTCCTCTACATTCTTCTCCTCCTCCCCCTCCTTAACTACCAGTTTTATTCCACGGAACTAACGCTGTATCCTCCTTCCTCACCCTCTTCCTTTTCTTCTACCTTCTCCTCCTCCCCTTCTTCCTTTTCCCTCTCCACATCCTCCTCCTAACCCTCTTCCTCCTCCTCCCCTCTTCTTCCTCCTCCTCCTACTCTACCTCTTTCTCTTCTTCTTCTTCTTCTTCCTCCTCCTCCCCCTCTTCCTTTCCCCCTCCACCTCCTCCTTCCCTTTTTCTTCCTCCTCCTCCCACTCTACCTCTTCCTCTTCCCTTGCCCTATTCCTTTGTTTCCGGTTCCTCATCCCTGGCGTGCATGCTTCCATATTACTCTTCAAGCAAGTTCCCTCCCTCACCCACTCCTCTCCCCCTCCCTCCTTGTCCCTTCACCAAAAGGCCTGAAATTCCATTTCCTTCGCCGCCTCATCCAGTGACCAAGTGCATCCAGAAGTTCTGCAAGAAGTTCTGCATCACCGGCGAAGTCTAGATCTGTGATCCAGCCAATGGCACAAGACAAGCACGAGCGAGGATCAGATGCAAAAAGATCCCCGTCCGATCATGAGCACTCAGATATGACAACTCAAAGAAACGATGCACAAAATTGCAAGCACAGACTCGAGAGACGCCCATAGTGTATAAGGAGGTGGACACAAGAGATTTGGTCCTGCAAGAGTAATGATTCTCCACTTCCCCCTCCTCGTCTTTCTCTTCCTCTTCCTCCTCCTCTTTGGCCTTATTCTTATCTCCTCCTCCTCCTCCTACTCCCCCTGTCTCCTTTCTTCCTTCCCCTCTTTCGCCCTCCTACCCTTCTCCATAGGCTCCTCCTTCTTTTTTACTCCCCAATCCTCCTCCTTTTCCTCTTCTTCCTCCTCTTACTCTCCCTCATACTCTTCATTCTCCTTCCCCACTCCTCTTCCTCCTACTCTTCCTTTCTCTCCTCCTCTTGAACCTTTCCAAAGTCATTCTTACCTCCAAAATTTTCATCCTCGACAGTCCCATCATTCTCCATCACACAAAACCCCAAAGAACTACATTTCTATTCCTCTTCTCTGGTATCATCCCGGCTACTCCCTATCATCAACTATCAATTTCGTTCCTTTCCATGGATTACACATCCCCGTTTATTTCAATCCCCCATCATCTATTCTTGCAGACTTCTTCACTTTCTCTTTCCGCCACATCTCTCACCGTCCCTCGTCCCTTCCTCAGCGTTCCTGCTCCATCCCTTCTCTCATTCTTCGCTCCCAATCTTCTCCCTTTCGGCCGATTCTTTTTACCTTCCCGTTTCTCCTTTCCATCCTCCCCCCTCCCCCCCGGCCTCTCCCTCTCCCCCGCTCGACCTTCTCCTTCCTGCTCCTTCCCTACCACCTGAACTGGGGCCTCTCGAACAGTTCGCACCAGCTGTGATTTTTCTTCACTTTGGTTGCTTTCAGACGCCTTTGCCTGTTTTCCGTTCGGACGGCCTTGGCACATACACGTACGTGCAGACATGAAAATTTCAGTGTGTGTGTGTGTGTAAGTGTGTGTGTGTGTGTGTGTGTGTGTGTGTGTGTGTGTGTGTGTGTGTGTGTGTGTGTGTGTGTGTGTGTGTGTGTGTGTGTGTGTGTGTGTGTGTGTGTGTGTGTGTGTGTGTGTGTGTGTGTGTGTGTGTGTGCAAGTTTACCTAACTGCATTTAACTATTTTTAGCAAGGTTGCCCATAACAGAATTCTTCCCCGTAGAGCCAAGGTGGGAATAAAAATTCCTTTGAAACAAGAAAGCTTTCTGGACAATAAAAACATAAAAACAACACAGGAATGGAGGAGACTCCAAGAG
>NC_134778.1:79869124-79871624 GCF_046742065.1 Oratosquilla oratoria
CAAAGCTCCACAGGTACTTTTCGCCTTACTCACTCCGTGATTAGATAATATAGATGTATTTTCCCCATGGGATAGAGCGGTCTTGCAGTGAATTACTCGTCACACGTACAGTGCCACACTGAGGTTCTCTCGGATAATCTTAAGGTCTATCATAGGCAACCATGTCTATTTACCTCGCAAAGCTAGTTAGAAAATAACAATACGATAAAACAATATATAAAAATTAATAATAAATTCAGACAAGATCAAATGAAAAAATAAGATAAAACAAATTACAATGCAATGAAACGTAATGAAATAAAGCAAAAAAGGATATTGTCATTCCAAAAGTTCCTGGACAAGTTTTCCGGTGGGGGAGGGTCAGGTCAGCCATGACATGTCGAGTAAGGTCATGTCCATCAGGTCAGGTTAGGTCAGTACCAAAGACAGGACACGAAAAAATGTCTTAATAGAGATATACAGCATTTTCTCTCACAACACAAGTTTTCTCTCTGATCTCAACTCTTTCAAGTGGATCTGTATTGATTTCAAACGTCTGTGATTCCATTAATTAAAGTAGTGGTAGAATGAGATTAAGTGAGGTGGCGTGTACGTGTGTGTGTGTGTGTGTGTATTCACTTGGTCTTTGGATCACGTGTTGGACTCGTGATCGACAGCTATTTCCCTCCTGGAAGAGAGCTCAGAGCTCGTAGGTCCGAGCTGTGTGTGTGTGTGTGTGTGTGTGTGTGTGTGTGTGTGTGTGTGTGTGTGTGTGTGTGTGTGTTTGTGTGTGATTCACCATGTTTCACCATGATCTTGGACCACGTATTGGACTCGTGATTGACAGTTATTACCCTCCCGATAGAGAGCTCAGAGCTCACATATGACCGATCTATGGGTACTAAGGTGTGTGCGTGTGTGTGTGTATGTATGTGTGTGTGTGTGTGTGTGTGTGTGTGTGTGTGTGTGTGTGTGTGTGTGTGTGTGTGTGTGTGTGTGCGCTCCCCAGCATGCTTGTGTGTGCGTGCGTGCGTATACGAGCGTGTGAGTATTCCAGCGTTCGTTACAGGGACAGCTTTCCATGGCAAAACATGTTTCAAGGAATTCATCTCGTTTTCATTAGTTGGAAACCAAATGGATGTGGTATGAGCGTGTCCATGTGGGCACGAATGTGGGTGTGAGAGCGTGTGGGTGTATATGTGCAAACGTGTGAACATAAGTTTGTATGTGAAAGTAAATGTATACATGGGTGTGAAAAATGCTTGCGTATGGCGTGTGCATGTGATTCACCACAGTCTAGGATCACGTGTTGCAATCGTGATCGACAGGTGTTCCCCTCCCGGAAGAGAACTCAGAGCTCATATATGACCGATCTCTGGGTAATGCTGTGACCTTACACGCACACACACACCCAACTCCCCGTCCACGCGAGTTGGAGCAACGACTCGCAGCGCGGCGATACTGAAATTATATCAGCCCTGGGCGGGATTCGAACCCGGACCGTCGTAGTGGCAGCCGGGAACTGTGAACTCTACCACTGTGTGTGTGATTCACCTTGGTCTTTTGGATCACGTGTTGGACTCATGATCGACAGCTATTTCCCTCCCGGAAGAGAACTTAGAGCTCGTATGACCGATCTATGGGTAATGCTATGACCTTACACGCACACACACACCCAACTCCCCGCCCATGAGAGTCGGAGTAACGATTCGAAGCGCAGCGATACTGAAATAATTTCAGCCCTGGGCAGGATTCGAACCAGGCACCACCGTACTGGCAGTCTAATACTCTACCAACCGCGCCGCGCCGTGTGTGTGTGTGTGTTAGCGCGCGTGTGTGTGTATGTTAGCACGTGTGTGTGTGTGTGTGTGTGTGTGTGTGTGTGTGTGTGTGTGTGTGTGTGTGTGTGTGTGTGTGTGTGTGTGTGTGTGTGTGTGTGTGTGTGTGTGCGCGTGCGTGCCTGTGTGTGTGTGTGTGTGTGTGTGTGTGTGTGTGTGTGTGTGTGTGTGTGTGTGTGTGTGTGTGTGTGTGTGTGTGTTAGCGCGTGAGGGTCCACACGCGCGTGCATGCATCTATTTGGGAGTTGGAGAAGGAATGAGTGGAACAAAGGGCAATTGGTGGTGAAGCAGAAGGGTCCCGCATCCTCTGTGAAGGCGTCGCGTGTACGTTTGGGACATTTGTCGCGCACTTGCGGTTCCCTACTGCATCGTTTCATTTCCGAAAACAGTTCAAAGCAAAACGTTGTTTCCCCACAAACGTTTGAGACACGCAACGACGCACAGTCCCGCACGCACGTGCACGAGTTTGTGTTACCCAACAGATATGCATCAGTAAAGGTGTGAGTACATGCAATAACGTATGCTTTCTCCCTCTCGTTTTCCCTCTTAAGTCATACACAAACACACACACACACACACACACACACACACACACACACACACACACACACATACACACACACACATGCACATTAATGAAAAAATAAATAAATAAAAAGCAAAGAAGCAAATTACATTGTGCT
>NC_134778.1:79879124-79911624 GCF_046742065.1 Oratosquilla oratoria
CACACACACACACACACACACACACACACACACACACACACACACACACACACACACACACACACACGCACACATACACACAAACGCACATATACATAGAAAAAATAAAGAGGACAGAGGAGAAGAGAAACCGGAAACTTGATATCGAAGAGGAGGGTGAAACCGGAGAGGTTGGCGAGGTGAAGAAGTAAATGACGCTGGAATGAGAAGCAAGACAGGAAGGAAGGAAGGAAGGAGGAAAGTAAGGAAGGAAGGAAGGAAGGAAGAAAGGAAGGACGGAAGGAAGGAAAGAAGGAGGAAAGAAGGAGAAAGGAAGGAGGAAAGTAAGGAGGAAAGTAAAGAAGGAAGGAAGGAAGGAAAGAAGGAGGGAAGGAAGGAAGGAGGAAAGTAAGGAGGAAAGTAAGGAAGAAAGGAAAGAAGGAAGGAAGGAGGAAGGAGGAAAGTAAGGAGGAAAGTAAAGAAGAGGGGAAGGAAGGAAAGAAGGAAGGAAGGAAGGAGGAAAGTAAAGAAGGAAGGAGGAAAGTAAGGAGGAAAGTAAAGAAGGAAGGAGGAGAGTAAGGAGGAAAGTAAGGAAGGAAGGAAGGAAGGGAGAGACATAGCAGAGTAAGAGTCCAGGGTGGTGGGGAACGACTGGAAAGGGAATGGGGAATGAACCGCTGGAAAGAGAGGAGAGGAAAGAGAGGAGAGGAAAGAGAGCAGAGGGTTGATTTAGGGAAAGAAGGTGTCAAGAAGAGCGGATATAATAAAGGAAGGTAAGGAGAGAGAAAGGAACGAGAAGAAGAGAGAAGATAGAAAATGGGGGTGAGGAGATAAGGAGAAAAGTAGAGTAGGGAAGCAGAGGAATGAACGGGAGAAGAGAGAGCAGGAGAGGAGGGAGAAAGAGAGAAGAGAGCAAGGAAGGAGAGGGATCGGGAGAGGAGAATAGGAGAAACAAGTAGAAGGAAGAAGATAATAATAGCAGTAGAAGTAGTAATATCAGTACCAGCAGCAGTAGTAGTGGTAGTAGTAGTCATAGTAGTAGTAGTAGTAGTAGTAGTAGTAGTAGTAGTAGTAGTAGTAGTAGTAGTAGTAGTAGTAGTAGTAGTAGTAGTAGTAGTAGTAGGCTTCATTAAAGTGAGATAATATAAAAAAATAAAATAAAAGGGCGGGCAGTCGACCACAGTCATTAGCGAGAGAGAAAGGGGCCAATGAACTGTGTCTGTGGGAGACAGATCCTGACTGCTTTCACCACACAGTTCCACGAGGATGGAGGTCGTTTTTACATAAAAAAGTAGTAGTAGTAGTAGTAGTAGTAGTAGTAGTAGTAGTAGTAGTAGTAGTAGTAGTAGTAGTAGTAGTAGTAGTAGTAGTAGTAGTAGTAGTAGTAGTAGTAGTAGTAGTAGTAGTAGTAGTAGTAGTAGTAGTGGTAGTACAAGTAGCAGAAGGAGAAGGAGGAGGAGGAGGAGGAGGAGGAGGAAGACGAGGAAGAAGAGGAGGAAAAGAAGGAGGAGAAAGGTGAGGAAGAAGGAGAAAGAAGGAGAAATAGCGGGAGATGAAGAATCGAGGGAGCGAATAAATGGACAGAAGCTGGATGGGAGAGAAATCAAAGCGAAGGAAAATAAGAAAATGTAAATGTGAGGAGAAACGTGTTGTTTCGGGGCTTGCAAACAGAGATCATAAACGAAGAGAAAATTGCCCTTGGACAAGGAAAACGAATAAAGGGGGAAACAGAGAAATTAGGAGTACAAAGGGGGCCAAAGAGGACCAAAGGAGAGAGTCTTCTTCTTCTTCTTCTTCTTCTTCTTCTTCTTCTTCTTCTTCTTCTTCTTCTTCTTCTTCTTCTTCTTCTTCTTCTTCTGCTTCTTCTTCTGCTTCTTCTTTCTCTTCTTCTTCTTCTTCTTTTTCTTCTTCTTCTCCTTCTTCTTTCTCTTCTTTTTCATCTCTTCTTTTTCTTCTTCTCCTTCTTCATTTTCTTCTTTTTCTTCTTCTTCTTTCTCCTCTTCTTTCATCTTCTTCTTCATCTTCTCTTCTTTTTCTTCTAATTTTTCTTTTTTTTTTCTTCTTTTTCTTCATCTTTTTCCTCGTCTTCTTCCTCCTCTTCTTTCTTCTTCTTCTTCTTCTTCTTCTTCTTCTTCTTCTTCTTCTTCTTCCTCTTCTTTCCATTTTTTTCTTCTTCTTTTTCTTTTTATTTTTTCTTCTATTATTTATCTTTCTTAATTTTCTTTCTCTTCTACTTCTTCCTCTTCATTTTTTCTCTTCTTTTTTCTTCTTCTTTCTCGTTTTCCTTTCTTTGTCTTCTTCTTTCTTCTTTTCTTCTTTTTCTTCTTCTTTTTCTTCTCCTTTTTCGTCTTCTTCTTCTTCTTCTTCTTCTTCTTCTTCTTCTTCTTCTTCTTCTTCTTCTTCTTCTTCTTCTTCTTCTTCTTCTTCTTCTTCTTCCTCTTCTTCTTTCCATTCTTTTTCTTCTTTTTTATTCTTCTTTTTATTCTTTCTTTTTCTTTTTTCTTCTATTACTTATCTTTCTTCTTCATTTTCTTTCTCTTCTACTTCTTCCTCTTCATTTTTTCTCTTCTTTTTTCTTCTTCTTCTTTCTCCTTTCCTTTCTTTGTCTTCTTCTTTCTTCTTTTTCTTCTTCTTTTTCCTCTTCTCCTTCTTCTTCTTCTTCTTCTTCTTCTTCTTCTTCTTTCTTCTATTTCTAATTCTCGTTTTTCTAGTTCTTCTTTTTCTTCTCTTCTTCGTCTTCATCATTCTTTTTTCTCCTTTCTCTTCTTCTTCTTCTTCTTCTTCTTCTTTTTTCCCTCCTTTTTCTTCTTCTTCTTCTACTTCGTCTTCTTCATCTTCTTCTTCTTCTTCTTCTTCTTCTTCTTCTTCTTCTTCATTTTCTTTGTCTTGCCAATTCCTGTAGCTTGCCAGAGGGAAGAAACAGAAGTGGTAGATGGGCACGGAACGGAGTTGACAGGACGTCTTCATCATTTTTTCTCTTCTTTTTTCTTCTTCTTTCTCCTTTCCTTTCTTTGTCTTCTTCTTCTTTCTTCTTTTTCTTCTTCTTTTTCCTCTTCTCCTTCTTCTTCTTCTTCTTCTTCTTCTTCTATTTCTAATTCTCGTTTTTCTTCTTCTTCTTCTTCTTTTCTTCTTCTTCTTCTTCTTCTTCTTCTTCTTTTTCTTCTTCTTTCTCCTTTTTCCATTTCTTTTTCTTCTTTTTTCTTTCTTCTTTTTATTCTTCTTCTTTTTCCTCTTCTCCTTCTTCTTCATTTTCTTCTTCTTCTTCCTCTTCATTTTTCTCTTCTTTTTTCTTCTTCTTCTTCTTCTTTCTTTGTCTTCTTCTTCTTCTTCTTCTTCTTCTTCTTCTTCTTCTTCTTCTTCTTCTTCTTCTTCTTCTTCTTTCTTCTTATTCTTCTTCTCCTTTTTCTAGTTCTTCTTTTTCTTCTCTTTTTTTCTTCTCTTCTTCGTCTTCATCATTTTCTTTTTTCTCCTTTCTCTTCTTCTTCTTCTTCTTCTTTTTTCCCTCCTTTTTCTTCTTCTTCTTCTACTTCGTCTTCTTCTTCTTCTTCTTGTTCTTCTTCTTCTTCTTCTTCTTCTTCTTCTTCTTCTTCTTCTTCATTTTCTTTGTCTTGCCAATTCCTGTAGCTTGCCAGAGGGAAGAAACAGAAGTGGTAGATGGGCACGGAACGGAGTTGACAGGACGTCTTCATCATTTTTTCTCTTCTTTTTTCTTCTTCTTTCTCCTTTCCTTTCTTTGTCTTCTTCTTCTTTCTTCTTTTTCTTCTTCTTTTTCCTCTTCTCCTTCTTCTTCTTCTTCTTCTTCTTCTTCTTCTTCTTCTTCTATTTCTAATTCTCGTTTTTCTTCTTCTTCTTCTTCTTCTTCTTCTTCTTCTTCTTCTTCTTCTTCTTCTTCTTCTTCTTTCTTCTTATTCTTCTCCTTTTTCTAGTTCTTCTTTTTCTTCTCTTTTTTTCTTCTCTTCTTCGTCTTCATCATTTTCTTTTTTCTCCTTTCTCTTCTTCTTCTTCTTCTTCTTCTTCTTCTTCTTCTTCTTCTTTTTTCCCTCCTTTTTCTTCTTCTTCTTCTACTTCGTCTTCTTCTTCTTCTTCTTCTTCTTCTTCTTCTTCTTCTTCTTCTTCTTCTTCTTCTTCTTCTTCTTCTTCCCTTTCTTTGTCTTGCCAATTCCTGTAGCTTGCCAGAGGGAAGAAACAGAAGTGGTGCACGGGCACGGAACGGAGTTGACATGAAGACGAAAACGCGATAAGGAGTTATAGGGGGAAGTCAAACACACGTAGTACAAAAGACCTACAAGGGAGTTTTGGCCAGAAGAAGAAACCTCTGTCATGCGTGGTCAAGAGGAGTCACAGAGGACACGACGGATGTGACATGACTGCAAGGAAACAAGAGAAAATAAGAAAAAGAGAGGAGGAGGAGGAGGAGGAAAGGGAGGATAGAGGGGGAAGGAAGTAGGGGGAGGGGTGGTAGGAGGGGGAGGGAAGGGAGGAGGGAGGGATGGGTGGAGGGGAGGGAAGGGAGGAGTGAGGGATGGGAGAAGGGGGAGGGAAGGGAGGAAGGGGAAGGAAGGGAGGAGGGGAGGGAGGGGAGGAAAGGGAAGGAAGGGAAGAGGGAGGGATGGGAGGAGGGGGAGGGAAGGGATGGGAGGAGGGGGAGGGAAGGGATGGGGAGGGATGGGAGGAAGAGGAAGGAAGGGAGGATGGGGAGGGATGGAAGGAAGGGGAGGGAGGGGAGGAAGGGAAGGGAAGGGAAGGGAGAAAGAGAAAGGAAGGGAGGAGAGGAGGAATGGAAGGAAAGGGAAGAGAGGAAGGGGAGGGATGGGAGGAGGGGGAAGGGAGGAGAGGAGGGGGAGGGATAGGAGGAAGGGGAAGAAAGGGAGGAGGGGGAAGGGAGGAGAGGAGGGGGAGGGATAGGAGGAAGGGGAAGAAAGGGAGGAGGGGGAAGGGAAGGAAGGAGGGGGAGGGAAGAGAGGAGGAGGAGAAGGGGACAGGGAAGATATATTCCAAGGTATAATCTGGAGAGAGGAGAGGAAGTGTGGCGTGCGTGCGTGAGAGGCAGAAAGGGGAGGAGAGGAAATGAGCACCGGAAAAAAGATCTAGAGGATCGGGAGCCGAATCCGAATGGGCCGCCAATGAGGGCAGGTAAGGAACGGCTTCGAGAAGATGGAGAGAACCAGATGGTTAATAATTGGGGGATGGAATGACCAAGGTTGTGGGGGGAAAGGGGGTAGGGTTGTGTAGATATATATGGGAGGAAAAAGATACTACAACAACATCAGAAATAACAACATCAGCAATATCAACAACATCAATATCAACATCATCAATTGTTGCCTTGAGTTTCTGTGATTGGAAACCCGCAGACCCAAAGCGGCTGGCGACGATCCCCGGGCCTTCAAACTGATCTCTCTACAAGAAATTTCGGAATGCTGTCTGTGTAGTATTCCCTTCTATTATCACCGACTAAAACTAGTCGGGAAAGTCACCAGCTGTCAAAGGATTACAAAGGATTTACAAAGGAGGAGCATGCAGACAGGAGACCTTTTGGTCCATAACTAGGTCGGATGAAATAATAATAATAATAATAATAATAATAATAATAATAATAATAATAATAATAATAATAATAATAATAATAATAATAATAATAATAATAATAATAATAATAATAATAATAACAATAATAATAATAATAATAATAATAATAATAATGATAATAATATAATAATAATAATAATAATAATAATAATGATAATAATAATAATAATGATAATAATAATAATATATAAATAAATGAATAAATAAATAAATAAAATAAATAAATAAATAAATAGGTAAAGTTAGATAATAAGCAAACAGGTTAAATAATCAAATAAACTCTCCACGTGTCAGGACGTAGATTTAATTTGGAAGTGGGCAGAAACAATTTCGCTAACCGCGTAGTAAACGAATGGTATAAACTTTCTGCAGAGGCAGTGCAATGTAGCTCAGTTCGAAGTTTTAAGATTCATTTAGATAAACACCTAAGCAATATGGTGTCATACCTGCCTTTTATCTTACTTATTTGTTTATTATTATTTATCTATTATTATGTACCTGTTTATCTTTTATTTATCATTCAGTATAAATCATTTTCATTTTTGTTCGTTTATTATTTATCATTATCTATTATTCTTATCTATTTACTTATTTTTTATTTTTCCCCGTATCCTAGTTATGGACCAAAAGGTCTCCTGTCGGCATGCTCTTCCTTTGCAATCCTTTGTAAAACGTTCAAGGCGTACAGCTGAACTTGACATCAAGGTCATAGGCCAATAGGACAGACCGAATGTCAGCCTCTCAAGGTTCCACCTTCTGATGGAGGTAAAGGACTGACGGGTTTTGAAAATGAGCAGCTCCATGTCCATCCTGCAGGATCACTGCTAGCGGTAGCTGTCATGGGACCCCCAAAGAAATGCATCGTAGCTGCCGTGAGAGAAGAGAGAAGTGGATGAAGGGGGAAGGAGGAAGCATGGGGGAAGGAGGAAGGGAGGAACTGAGAAGGGAAGAAAGAAGGAAGGGGGAAAGGGAAGGAGAAGCGAGAAGGGGGAAAGGAAGAAGAGGGAAGGAAGAAGGGGGAAGAGGGAAGGGGAAGGGGGAAGAAAGGAGGAGGGGGAAAGGGAAGGGGAAGCGAGAAGGGGGAAAGGAAGAAGAGGGAAGGAGGAAGGGGGAAGAGGGAAGGGGAAGGGGAAGTGAGAAGAGGGAAATGAGGAAGGGGGAAAGGGGAAGGGGAAGAAGAAGTGGGAAGGGGGAAGGGGAAGGAGAGAAGGAAGAAGGGGAAGGGGGAAAGAGGAGAGAGTGTATAGGAAAGGAGAAAGAGGGGCAAAAGGGGAAAGGGGAAAGGATAGCATGAAAAGGGGGGGTTTATTACACTATTACTAAACGAAAGGGATGTAGTATATGATACAAAAAGTGAGGGTCTAGAATTTCGAGAAGAATGACATAAGATCTATCTTCAATTTCGTCCTCCAGGTGTCCAGAGCATTCTTAATTCCAGCGTTCCAGTACAAGAACAGTTACTGGTTCTTATGAGATGCTGTCTTTTCAGTAGAGCTATAAGACACCATGTTTCGTTTTTTTTTTTTTTTTTTTTTTGTGACCTTGAAGGCACTTGAAGGAAAACATAACAAGGGAATTGGTCATGGAAAAATATTTTGGGAAGACATGCGACAGCGCCATTACAAGGTGAGGAAGGATGGAAGGGATTGGAAGGACCACAGAGATGGGTTCTGGATGAAATGGCGAAGAGCAAAGGGAAGAGAAGGGAAAGAACGAGAGTAAATGAAAAGAAAAGAAAAAGAGAAGTAGTTGAGGAGGAATTGGAGAAGATGGGCAATAAACAGGAAGGAAATGGGCAAAAAAAAGAAGTAGAAAGAGAGTAGGACGGAGAGGTACTTTGGTAAAAAGGAGAAATACAATGATAAAAAATCGAAAAAAAGTAAAAAAAAAACGAAAAAATCGAAAAAAGACAAAATCGAAAAAAAGAAAAAAACATTATCAGTTGGAGAGAGAAAAGAAGATTAGAAGAGGAAATGGGGAATGAAGTGGCCGACGAAGGAGAGTGAATGAAGAAAAAAAAAAAAAGACGAAGAAGAATGAAACACAAAACGAAACGGAAGATGCTGAAATGAAGAAAAAAAAATGGAAAGACGAGCAAAATGTTGCAAGAATTCACGTAAGAATAAATGGATTCAAAAGGAACATCGGGTAATTTAAGACCTGAACAAGGTTGAAAGAAACGCCAGAGAATGAAAGAGAAGGATGGGGAGAATGAAGGAGAGAGAAGAATTGAGAAGAAGAGAAGAAAAGAATAGAAGAGAGACGAAGGAAGAAGAAGGGGGAAGAAGGAAAAAGAAGGGGGAAGAATGAGGAATTAGGAGGAAGAGCAGAAAGAAGATGAAAGAATGAGAAGAAAAATATTAGCAGGAGAGGAAGGCGAGGAAAAGGAGAAAGAAAGAGAAAGAAGAAGATAGAAAGGGTAGTAGTAGTAGTAGTAGTAGTAGTAGTAGTAGTAGTAGTAGTAGTAGTAGTAGTAGTAGTAGTAGTAGTAGTAGTAGTAGTGCTAGTAGTAGTAGTAGTAGTAGTAGTAGTAGTAGTAGTAGTAGTAGTAGTAGTAGCAGCAGTAGTAGTAGTAGTAGAGGTAGGAGTGGAAGTTGTAGTAATAGGAGAGGAGGAGGAGGGAGAAGAGGAAAGAAGGAGGAGGAAGAGAGGTGGATGAGGAAAGTAGGAGGAGGAGGAGGAGGAGGAGGAGGAGTAGGAGGAGGAAGAGAAGGAAGATGTGGAATAGCAGATGGAAAAAAAGATGGAGGAGATAAGATTCACATCGGCGCAATGAGTATGAGAATCCAGGAGGGGATAAGACAGACGGATCCATACGAAGCTGAACAAAACAACAAAAGCAAGAAAGAAGAAGAGACGAGAGAAGAAGAGAAAAGAGAAGAATGAAGAGAAACGATAACGAGGAAAGCGATAGGGAGAAGGAGGGAGGGAGGGAGGGAGGGAGGGAGGGAGGGAGAGAGAGAGAGAGAGAGAGAGAGAGAGAGAGAGAGAGAGAGAGAGAGAGAGGGAGAGAGAGAGAGAGAGAGAGAGGGAGAGAGGGAGGAAGAGAAAGAAAGAGAGAAAGAAAGAGAGAAAGAGAGAGAGAGAGAGAGAGAGAGAGAGAGAGAGAGAGAGAGAGAGAGAGAGAGAGAGAGAGAGAGAGAGAGAGAGAGAGAGAGAGAGAGAGAGAGAGAGAGAGAGAGAGAGAGAGAAGAGCGGGAATTTTAGATATATGTGAAGAGTGAAAGAGAAGAGGCAAGAAAGAGGAGAAAAGAAGAGAAAGGGGATGGAACCGGCTCGGCTGACACAAAGGAAAGAGAGAGAATACAAAGGTTCAATTAAAAAAAAAAAAAAAAAAAAAAAAAAAAAAAAAAAAAAAAAAAAAAAAAAAAAAAAAAAAAAAAAAAAAAAAGGAGGGGAACCAAAGACTCCTCCATCAAGGCTGTGGAGGGACCTATGGAGGTATAGGAGGGGCATGTGGAGGGTGACCACCATGAAAGGGGCCAAAGGAGGGAAAGAAGCAGGAGGGGGAGGGACATGACCAGGCAAATTGGAGGATCAAAGGAAGCAGTATGACTTGTGCTGAGGGTTCCATATGGAGGGAAGTAGAGGAGGGAATGGAAGGGAATGTACATGAGCGAATAACGAAGAAGGAGGTGAGATGTTGGGGAAGCAAAAATACAAGGGGAGTAACATAAAGAATAGGCATTCGTTCCTTCACTATCAGCTTTTTCCAGTGTATCAGTCTTTATGTACTTTCCTCATATTCTTTGTGTACTTTCCTAGTGTAACGTTTATATATATATATATATATATATATATATATATATATATATATATATATATATATATATATATAGTCCACTAAGAAAAGGAAAAACACACGGAGTCCGAGCGCTTTCGTGATATATTCACATTATCAAGGAGTACAGAAGAGTGAGAAAAAAAATCATATATATATATATATGTATATATATATATATAGTATATATATATATATACATCCCGTATTTATCATCAACAGCTCATTAATTTCATAATGTATTTTGTTGGAGCGAAACGTTGTTGTAATATTTTATGACAGTGTACAGTTGTTTTTCTCCAGGAATTTAGGCCAGTTTTAAAACAATCCTGAAGAGCGTATATACTTTAGTCGGACAATCAGGAAATCTTTTTGAGATTTCTTATTGTGAAACAACATTTACTTTCAACAATACTTGTTTGAGGGAAAACCTACTGCCTGAAAATACTCATGCACCCATTTACTCACATACACGCAGATGTGTGTTACGATTATGCGTGTGTGTGCGTGTGTACTTATGTACGGAATGCATGTTAATGATAACAGGACCAAATGAAACATGAACGGAACCACTAAACACGAATAAGGAAGATCGAGAAGCTGAAGTAGAGGCGGAGGGAGAAAGATGGAGGATTGAAAACGTAAAGCAGACATGTTCAGACGTATGTGGAGGCATGTGGAGGAGGTGTGAGGAGGAGGAAGTGTGTGGAGTGATGAGGCAAACTGTAATAACATATGAAGGACAGAGAAGAAGAGACACCAAATCTGTGCCACGAGGAAGAGGGACGATTGCAAGATATTGAGGAGGGAAGGGCATACCGATAGAGAATATCGAGCTACATAAAGGTGATACAGATGTACCGATGTTAAGGAATATGACACTTATGGGGGGTAATGGACTGATCTAGGAAGGCGTTATAGTAAAGTGATGAACACCGAATGAAGAACGGGATGTGAAGGAGGAGGGAAGGACAGGCAGACGCTGAGGAAGAGGAGAACTGAAAAGGATAATGTGGAGATCCCTAAGAGTCTCCACGTCAGCACGGAAATGTCAATGAAATTGGTTATTCACGGCTGCAGTCTTACGTGGAAGTGGGGAGAGAAAAAAGGGAAACAAGAGTGTGTAGGAGGTAAGTGGAGCGGTAGCGAAGGTGTTATGAGAAGAGGAAGGAAGGGAACACAAGAGAAAGCAGGAAAATGAGGATGGAAGAGAGAGAGCGGGAGAAGGAAGGAAACATGGAAGAAGTGAAGAGAGGAAGGGAAACAAGAAAGTATGGGAGATAGGAAGAGAGGTAGCGAGGGTGTTAGGAGAAGATGAAATGAAGGGATGTATGAGCGAATAAAGAAGAAGGAAGTGAAATGTTGGTAAAGCAAAAATACAAAAAAGTACCATACCTATTCATTCCTTCACTGTAAATTGTTTTTTCAGTGTACCAGTCTTTATATATATTTTCCCCCAGCCTTTACATATTTTTCCAAGTATCGGTATTTTATATATTCCACATTCATTACCAATACCTCATTAACTTAATAATGTTCCCTGTTGAAGGCGGGAGGACAGGAGAAAGGGAGAGAGGGAGGACAGAGCGTGAGGAGGAAGGAAGGAAGGAGGAATTGAAGAAGGAAAGGGGAAGGAAAGACGAGAGAGAGGAAGAAAATTCTTTTCGATTTTCGAAGAAGTCAGCGACGTTGCCCAAGAGCAGCAAACACAGCGAAACGCTGTGACGGATAGAGTGGCTGCAAAACAGCAGCTTCAATGGCAGCATGAATACGGAAAGCGACTGAAGTGTTCAGCGACAGATGAGGTGAAAGATGCAATAAAAGCAGAGTATGCATGAAGGAAATGTAATATATGTGCGAGAAGGCTGTTATATTACTTGCAAAAGCGCCAGCGAACGTTTGAGATGTGCATGTTCGGGTGTTTGTGTGTGTATGCGTGTCAGAGGATACGTTTGTGTTCGCAAGGCTTAGCCTGAACCAATGTATGGAACCGAAACGTGAACACTAAATTCGCGGCGAAGGAGTAAAACGTTTTAAGAAAAAAGAAAAAATGCTGCAGGCGGTATGGAGAAAAAGAAAGTGTATGTGGGAGAATGATACAAAAGGGAACAAAAAAAAAAAAAAAAAAAAAAAAAACCACGGCTGTTTCATTTTTCAATTTGTATATCTTGCGAATGGGAGGAAAGAAAAACGGTTATGTCTGGAAAGGAAGAAACCGGAGAAGAGGATCGAGAAAAGAAACACGCACACACACACACACACACACACACACACACACACCCTCCTCACAAAACACACACAGAGGAGAGAGGGGAGAGAAGGAAGAGAAGGGAGAAAGGGGAGAGAAGGGACAGAAGGGAGAGAGGGGAGAGAAGAGAGAGAGGGGAGAGAAAAGGGAGAAGGGAGGAAGGGGAGAGAGGGGAGAGAAGGGAGAGAGGGAAGGAAGGGGAGAGAGGGGAGAGATGAAAGAGAAGGGAGAGAGGGGAGGAAGGGGAGAGAGTAGAGGTGAAGGGAGAGATGGGAGGGGAGAGAAAGGAGGGGAGAAAAAGGACAGAGGTACAATATATAAGGAAAGAAAAAAGAAAAAGGACAGGAGAGAAACAGAGGAGAACAGAAGAGAAACAGAGAAGAACAGAAAGACAGGACAGAAGGAGAAAAGGAAGAGCGAGAGTAAAAGGAAGGAGAGAAGGAGGGAAGAAGAAGAAGAGGAGAGAGGTACAAGAGAAGCTTAGAGAAGAAAACAAAAATAAGTAACAGAGGTGAGTATAAAAGAATAAGGAAATAGGAAGGAGATTTGGAAAAAAAAAATTAAGAAAAAGAAAAAAGACAAAAGAGAAAGCGAAGACGAGAACAGGCAAATAAAGAAAAGGAACAACAAAGAAGTTTAGAGGTGATGAGGAAAGAAAGGGTGAAAAAATAAACAGAAAGACAAGACAAAATGTAGAAAGGATGAAAGAAAATGTAGAAAACATGGATGAGAGATGGGGGTTGCACAAGTGAAGAGGAAATAATATGAAAAAAAATAAAGAAAAAAAAATTGAGGGACAAATGACGGGAATAAGGGCGTGAACGAACAGAAAGATATAAAAGAAAGAAAAGAAAAAACGTGAAGCATAAATAAAAATAATACAGAATACCTATAGTAAAGTTTACATAGGGATGATGAAGACGGGCTTAAAGAAGGACTAGAGTTCAGAGAAAAGATAGTGACAATTTGTACTATACAAAACTTTGGTTTCGCAAACGTTTGAATTCGTAAAAAAAAATATCAAACAAATAAACGAATGAATAAATAAATTAATTAATTAATTAATAAAAGCAGACGTGTGTGAACATGAGAAAAGAAGAGGAGAAACAAGAATATGTAAGAGAAGAAGAGGACGGTTAGGAAGAGCGGGAGGGGGAGAAGGAGGACGAAGAAGAAGAAGAAGAGGAGGAGGTGGGAGAGGAGAAGGAGTAGGAGGAGGAGGAGGAGGAGTAGGAGGAGTAGGAGGAGGAAGAGGAGGAGGAGGAGTAGAGGGAAGAAGAGGAGGAGCAGGAGGAGGAGGAGTAGAAGGAAGAAGAGGAGGAGTAGGAGGAGAAAAGAAGAGGAGGAACAAGAATATGTAAGAGAAGAAGAGGACGGTTAGGAAGAGCGGGAAGGGGAGGAGAAGGAGAGGGAGAAGAAGAAGAGGAGAGGAGGAGGAGGAAGAGGAAGAGTAGTAGGAGGAGGAGGCGAGGAGGAGGAGTAGGAGGAGGAGAGGAGGAGGAGGAGTAGAGGGAAGAAGAGGAGGAGAGGAGGAGGAGTAGAGGAAGAGGAAGGAGGAGAAGAGGAGGAAGGGAGGAGGGAGGAGGAGGAGGTGGAAGAGGAGAAGGAGTAGGAGGAGGAGGGGGAGGAGGAGGAAGAGGAGTAAGAGGAGGAGGAGTAGAGGGAAGAAGAGGAGGAGTAGGAGGAGGAGGAGTAGAGGGAAGAAGAGGAGGAGTAGGAGGAGGAGGAGGAGGAGGTAGAGGAGTAGGAGGAGGAGGAGGTAGAGGAGTAGGAGAAAGAGGAGGAGGAGGAGGAGGAGGAGGAGGAGTAGGAGAAAGAGGAGGAGGAGGAGGAGATAGAGGAGTAGGAGAAAGAGGAGGAGGAGGAGGAGGAGGAGGAGGAGGAGGAGGAGAAGGAATAAGAGGAATAGGAGGAGCAGGAGTAGGAGGAGAAAGTGGAGAAGGATAAAGAGGAGAAGGAGGAGGAGGAGGAGGAGGAGGAGGAGGAGGAGGAGGAGGAGGAGGAGGAGGAGGAGGAGGAGGAGGAGGAGAACGAAATGAACGAAACAAATATAGGAATAATGAGAAGGGGGAAGTTAAAAACGAGAGGAATGCAAATGTAAAATGTAAATTGAAAAGAGAAAGAGGAAGATGAAAAATAACGAAGTTATACAGATAACAGGAGTTCGTGCGCAAATGGGAAGAGAAAGAGGAAGAGGAGGAGGAGGAGGAGGAGGAGGAGGAGGAGGAGGAGGAGGAGGAGGAAGAGGAGGGTATTGAGTAGGAGTGTTTGGATTAGGATTAGGAAGCGTATGAGGAAGATGATTAAAATTAAGATGATTCAGGATGCTAAGAGTTTTGATGAGGATTAAGAAGGTGATTAGGAGTATTCATATGGTCAAATAAAACAAAAAATAAGAGGATCAAACACCAGGAAAAATATGACGTCAGTCCTCGCAACAGGAGGACTGGTTATTTTTCTGGATTAGGGAAAATGGAAATTGGAGGAATGTTATGTCATCGGAGGAATGGAGAGGTGAGGAGGGTTAGGATTAAGGAGGATTAGGAAGAGGGGGAGGACGGTTAGGATTAGGGAAAATGGAAATTGGAGGAATGTTATTTGGAGGAATTGGAGAGGAGGAGGAGGAGGAGGAAGAGGGGGAGGAGGAGGAGGAAGAAGAGAAAGAGGAAGAGGAGAAGGGGAAGAGGGAAAGGAGGAGGAGGAGGAGGAGGAGGAGGAGGAGGAGGAGAAGGAGAAGAAAGAGACGGAGGAACAGGTGGAGAAGGAGGAGGAGGAGGAAATGGAGGAAGAGGGGGAGGAGGTGGAAAGTGAAAATATGAGTAGTTAGTGATTAGGTTTTGATACGAAAAGAGATGAGAGAAAATAAAGAAAAGGACTTAGAGGAAAATGGAAGAGTTAAAGGAATACAAGAAAGAATACAAAGACTGAGACGTGGACGAAATAATTTGAAAAAGAAAAAAAAAAACAGACATGGCAGAAAATTATCAACAGTGGGACGAATAAGGAAAATAATGACGGCACAAACATATATATATATATATATATATATATATATATATATATATATATATATATATTATATATATATATATATATATATAAACAGAAGGAAAACGGAAAGAGATTAACGAGAAGAATTGAATATGGAAGAAAACAAAGACAAGTGCAAGGAGAGTAGTTCACGGAGTAGGAGGATGAGGATGAGGACGAGGAGGGCGAGGAGGGCGAGGAGGAGGGCGAGGGGGAGGGCGAGGAGGAGGGAGAGGAGGAGGGAGAGGAGGAGGGTGAGGAGGAGGGCGAGCAGGAGGGCGAGGAGGAGGACGAGGATGAGGGTGAGGATGAAGGCGAGGAGGAAGGAGAGTATGGGGGGCGAAGATGAGGGCGAGGAGGAGGGTAAATATGAGGAAGAGGAGGAGGCCGAGGATGAGAGTGAAAATGAGGGCGAGGAAGAGAAAGATGAATGTGAGGATGAGTGCCAGGAGGAAGATGAGGAGGAGGGCGAGGATAATGGCGAGGATGAGACCGAGTATGAGGGTGATGATGATGTCAAGGATGAGGCCGAGGGTGAGGAGGATAGGTAAGGATGAAGAGGAGAAATTTTAATGAGATGAATACTTTTTACTTATTGCAAGAACTAGGGATTCTCCAACAACGCCAAGGAAGTCAGCATCAAAGAGACCCAAATTACAAAAAATAGATTGATAAATAAATAAACAAATAAAAATGAATAAATAAATAAAATAAAAAATGAATAAAACGAATAAATAAACAAATAATAAAAGATAAAATGAAATAGTGATAGTAAAATAAAATCAGAAATAAAGACGAGTGTGCTCATACGAAAACGGGTGAAATGGAAGACAGTAGAAAACCTGGACACATATACGAGTGCAAGGACACATGAGAAGAACAGAAACAGACAGTAATCTGGAAAGAATTAGAAAGCTGGCGGAGGGAAATGAGAGGAGAACAAGGAGATCCGCTATCCAAAGAAGAACCAAGAAAACGATACCGGAAGGAAGAAGAGAAGAAGAGAAGAAGAGAGAGAGAGCGGGAGAGAGAAATTAAATTGAAGATAATTTGAAAAGTAGTGATGATGGGTGGGGGTGGGGGTGGGGGTGGGGACGTGTATTTACCTAGTTGTATTATACGGGAAGGGGGAAGCTATGCTCGTGGTGACCCGTCTTTGTAACTCGTAACATCTAGTTTGTTCTTAAAATCTTGTATGGTGTTTGCACACCCTATTGTTTCGTCCAGTTTGTTCCAGACATCCACCACTCTATGTGGAAAGCTGTTTTTTTTCTTCAGATCTCTTCTATAACTGTCCTTTTTGAGTTTCTTTTCATGCGAGTGTGTGAGTGTGTGTTCAGCGAATGAATAGAAACAAAATAGCCTGGCCGAAGACAGAACACTGACAAAAGTAAATTCTGATAAGTTAGGACTTGGAGGAAAGAAGGAGGTGGAGGAAGGAAGGGAGGAAGTGGAGAAAGGAAGGAAGGACATGGAGAGAGGAAGGAAATTGTGGAAGGAAGGAAGGACACGGAGAGAGGGAGGCAGGAAGGATATAGGTGGAAGAAGGAAGTGGAGGAAGGAAGGGAGGAAGTGGAGGAAGGAAGGAAAGACGTGGTGGGCGGAAGCAAGGTGGTGAAAGAGAGGAAGGACGTGGAGGGATGCAGGAAGGAAGTAGGTGGATGATGGAAGAACGTAAAGGAAGGAAGGAAGGAAGGAAGGAGGGAAGGAAGGAAGGAAGGAAGGAAGGGAGGAAGGACGTGGATGGAGGAAGAGAGGATAGGAGGGAGGTCGTTTGGGCACACAAGGAGGTCGTGGAGGGAGATCGAAGAGTTTATACGAGAGAGTGGGAGATGAAGGGAGAGGGAGGGGATAAGCAGGTCTATATTGCTTTTCAAGGAGCATTGGAGGGCATCGGTAAGCCGGGATGGACGAAATAATTGCAATGCCCCCCTTCCTCCTCCATGGGCCCCACCCGACCCCTCCAACGTACCTCTCCTCTTCTCGTCGTCCTCGTCTGTCCAGTTCTCATTATCGAGACCTCTGTCTACCTGCTGTTCTTCACGATTAGTCTCTCAACATTTGTGTGTGTGTGTGTGTGTGTGTGTGTGTGTGTGTGTGTGTGTGTGTGTGTGTGTGTGTGTGTGTGTGTGTGTGTGTGTGTGTGTGTGCATGCGTGAGCGTGCATGTGTGACGTATGTGTGTGTATACGTGTATATGCGTGGCGTATGCGTGTGTATACGTGTATACGCGTGTGTGTGCGCGTGTTCGTGTACGTATGTACGCACTTGGATACGAGTGTACGTATATACTTGTATAAATTTTTATATATGTATGAATGACTGAGGATAAGTTGTGTAGAATATTTACTTTTATTTAGAACTTGTAGGATAGAAAGTATAACAATTTACTCTAGAACATACTGATGCGACCTATTGATGTCAGTCCTAATTGTAGTATTTTCTAGAGCATGGGAAAAAAATAAAAGAAATATTAAAAAAAAATCGTACCCAAACACAACCTGAGACAATAACCTAACCTAACCTTAACCTGATAAAAGTTACAAAATCTCGTAATCCACTTACGAGGCGAAAAGGAGGTCAGTGCTACCACGTGGCCTAGTTACCGCCAGAAGCAACGGTTGTCCTATTTCTGTAGGTCCAGAAGCCGCCAAACTACTACCTTGTGGAGCATTTTCCGGGCAATTATAATTGCTTTTAGTTTTGAAGAAAGTTATGTTTCTGGTGTGTTACGATGTGCTTTCGGTTCACAGTTGATTGGACCAATTGAAGTGAGGACATGACGGCGATACTATCACTTTAATTTACAAGAAAAAGGAGGAAAAGGAAAAGTAAGAAAAGGAGAAGGAAAAGGAGAAGGAGGAGAAGGAGAAGGAGAAAGAGAAGGAGAAGGAAGGGGAGCAGGAGAAGGAGGAGGAGGAGGAGGAGGAGAAGGAGAAAGAGAAGGAGAAGGAAGGGGAGAAGGAGGAGAAGGAGAAGGAGAAAGAGAAGGAGAAGGAAGGGGAGAAGGAGAAGGAGGAGAAAGAGAAGGAGAAGGCGAAGGAGAAGGAAGGGGCGAAGGAGAAGGAGGGCGAGGAAAAGAAAGAGAAGGCGAAGGAAAAATAGAATGAGGAGGAGAGAAGGAGAAAAAATAGGTGAATAAGAAGTAGTAAAAGAAGGAGGAGAAGGAGAAGGCGAAGGAGAAGGAAAACGGAAAAAAAGAAAGAAGAGAATAAGGAGGCTAAAAGAAAAAAAGAAAGAAATAGAAGTAGGAGAAGCAGCAGCAGTAGAAGGAGGAGGAGAGGAGGAGGAAGATAATGTACTGTATATGGACGATGCATGTGTGTTGGAGCTAATGAATATTTCCTTACCTCTGCCTTGCGCTCTCTTATCCCTTCCCTCTATTACAATATTTACCTCGATACTTACTCAAATATTGAAGTTCCTTAATCCTCGCGTCTTACCTGTAAATAAAGAAAAATATTCATTAATACGTTTCTAATATTACACTTTTCTTTTCATAATCTTCTTGTTCTTATCCCCGTTTTATACATTTGTATTTTTTCCCTCGTCTATTTCTCTTTCTTCTTCCTGTTTGAGCTCCTACACAAACATGTTGTCATTTCGTAATCTCACTAAGTTGCTGAAACATCACATTCGATGTAGTTACCCTAGGCCAGCTGGCCTCATCATCAAGATGCGTTTACCCCGAGGCTTGTTGCTCGATGGCAGAGGACCAGACTCCCCAGTCTGCGTTTCTCCCCCCCCCCGCCCAACAAATCATAACGGTCAAGACCGTCCACAGCTGGCACCCACCGCATCATTATTCATCTGCTCTTCTCGAAACACTGAAACACTTGTCGTCTGTCATAAGGAGAGTACAGAAGGCGGCACCTGGAACAGATTGGCCTTCGGAGTGTCTGAAGCCACGATCCACCGCAACATTACTTATCTGTTCTTCTCGAAACACTGAGACACTTGAGGTCTGTAAGGAGAGTAATGCAGACACCTCCAACAGCTTGGCCTTCGGAGTATCTGAAGCCACGCTGGGAGGAGGAGGACCGTCTTGCAATACCCCTGTTCCGAGATCCCTTTCAGCATTCACCAAGATGGAATAATATTGTTTGTTCACTGCGAAATTGCTGCAGATTGTGCAGTTGCTGTCAATGTCATTCTCGTTAATAACGACAACAATAATGTCGAAGGCGACGCGCTCGATAAGGGGAACAATGGCGATGCTCAGGGAGGAGGCGTTGGAGAGGACCATCTCCCCCTGCTACTTGCCATCAAATCTCCTCGACGCCGTCACCTCCTTCTGGAGTTACAGCCCCGAATGACTGGCATACGGTCCACACACCGGACCTAAAATCTCGTATCGATTTTCTTTCTTTTCTCCACTTTTTCACAAAGAAAGTGGTTTAGGATTTTGATATGCTGGAGAAAAATAGTTTTTCTTCGGCATATCAAATGACATTCTATGTAAATTGTTGAGAAAACAAAATAGTGTACCATAGTGATTTTCCGGCGGAAAAAGTGTTGGAGGTGGGCGGTACCGCCGATTAATCGGAGGTTGGCGGAAAAATAGCCCAGTGTGATAACCCTTTTAGCCAACGACCACTTTCCTCTTTTTCCTACCAGCCGGTGATACAAAAAGTACCACACTAAAACAACGCAAACGAGACTCCAACGTTTCTTCCCGGAGTGATCTACGTGAAGGCCAAGGAACCCGTACAGTTGATTAACATTGTGGTCTTACGGGTTTCCAGTCAGTAGAGCTCCAAAAAAAATCATAATTATCATTATTACGACAAAGATGATTTTAACGGCACCAACGAGGATGACAACAACGATTGCAATAATGATTCTGCCGCTGATAGCAATGTTGATAATCTTTTCTTTTATTTTCTTTCAATTGTTTTTAGTGATAGCAGAAGTGCCAATGCAATTCGCTCCCACCAACATACTCATCAGAAAAGCGCGAACTTTAGGCCCCTTCAAGTTAATCGAATAACCAGACAAGCGTTCGTTCTCTCCCATCCGCGCTTTCAAGACAACACAAGCATTTCCTTATGCTCGTCCATTCAACCCAAGGCAAACCGGCTTATTCAGTACAACTGCAGTCCTATTCGATTACTGCAATTACTGTTGCCTTCACTTCCACCCTGAACAATGACCGCAATATTACACTCAGCTGAAGAAACCCAGTAGCCGTCTCAAGAACATAAGAATGAAGAAGACTACAAGTGACCATAAGACCTACACTATGCAGTTCCATGTCCATTACCACCTGTCATCCCCATCCATAAAGTTATCTAACCTTCTCTTAAAACAACCATTAGTTCCAGGGTTAACTGCATGGTAACTAAGTCTATTCCATTCATTAACCACTCTATTGGTAAACCAGTTCTTGCACATTTCCTTCTTAAATCCATTACTGCGAGTCCTGCCCTGCTGTCTTGAAGGTTACAATTGGCGGCGAGACTTACATTCTTTCTTTTTGCCGCCAGGCGATTTTATTTGGGTGAGGGGGAGATGGGAATAGAAGGAGATAGCACAGGACCGAAAGACAAGGCGAGGCATTCAAAAGCAGTTATGAATTGCCAAGGGACCCGAAGACCAACATAGTTAGAATAGGTGGAGACCTGTCTCCTGCACCGCCGTTCAAGGGTCAAGAATTACACAGAGCTGGGCGCGTTCCTCGGTGCGTTCCGCTTTAGTTTGGCCGCGGTTAGCGCTCCCAAACTATTAACGCTTGAGAGACAGGTTCAAACCGAAATAAAAGTCCGGTAGGCCACATACTCGAATACCAAAGAAAAATTTCGTAGGGCACATACTATACCGGCACCTATATTGCTTTAATAGTTTGGGAGCGCTAACCGCGGCCAAACTAAAGCGGAACGCACCGAGGAACGCGCCCAGCTCTGCAAAATATATCACGTCACAACCACCAAAGCTTGTATTCGCTACAAGTCCGCATATAAAGCTCTCGAACTCAGGTATGTACTGTACAAATCCTGTCGGAAGTAAATATCAGATTATTATATCCAGCTAAGGAGGACATACCTGGGGAAGGGAAGGAAGAACGAGCAGGGGGAGGAGGGGGGGGAAAGGGAGGAAGGAGAGGAGGGAAGAAATGCAGATGGGGGAAGAAGAGGAAACCGAATGAAACACAAGACGGGGTGGCTAAAGTTGGTGCGGCCCGGAGGAGTAAGTCCCTTCCGTATTAAAGTCTTTATCACTCTGAGTTATTTTTCCTCCAACTTTTGGACCAGATGTACATCCCGCAGTTTTCGGGAAGGAATCGGATATACTGGAGGATTTTTTTCCCTCCAGAATATCAAATTACATTCAATATATTTTTCTATTGAAAAACAAAATAGTTTGCCGTTGTGATTTTACGGCGGAAAAGGATCTGGAGGTGGGCGGTACCGCCGATTAATCGGAGGTTGGAGGAAAAAACAGCCCAGTGTGATAACCCTTTAACGCATCCTTTTGTCGGACTCCATACAGTCTTCAGGCACAGGAGCGTCAGTTTACTACGGTTCCCAAAGATTGCGAAGTGGAGTAAGGAGGACAAGTGAGGCCATGGAGGAGCGAGGAGGTGGAAGAGTAGGGAGGTGGAAGAAGCGGAAGTGTAGGAATGAAGAGGTGGAGGAGTAGGAAGGTGGAGGAGTAATGAGGTGGAGGAGTGAGGAGGAGTGGGGAGATGGAAGAGTAGGGAGGTGGAGGAATAACGAAATGGAGGAGTGAGGAGGTGGAGGAGTAATAAGATGGAGGGGTGAGGAGATGGAAGAGTAGGGAAGTGGAGGAATAACGAAGTGGAGAAGTGAGGAGGTGGAGGAATAATAAAATGGAGGGGTGAGGAGGTGGAGGAGTGAGGAGGTGGAGGAGTAATGAGGTGGAGGAGTAATGAGGTGGAGGAGTGAGGAGGTGGAGGAGTGAGGAGGTGGAGGAGTGAGGAGGTGGAAGAGGAAGGAGGTGAAGAAGTGATGATATCAAGGTATATGGAGATGGAGTAGTAACGAAGTGGAGGAGTAAGGAGATGGAGGTGTAGGAGGTGGATTAAGAAGGTGGAAGAGTAACGAGGTGGAGGAGTGAGGTGGTGGAGGAGTAAGACAGTAGACAACTGAGGAAGAGTAAGAAGAGCGAGTTGGAGTGAAGACGATGAGAAGGAGAAGTAAAGAAGAGGAAGAGGAGGTGAAAAGTAGGTATGGAAATGAGAAGGGGAGGAAGAGGAGAAGGAGAATTAAGGAAGAGGAGGAAAAGGAGAAGTAAGGAAGAGGAGGAGGAAACGGAGGGGTAAGAATTAAGAGAAGAAGTAAGGAAGACGAAAAGGGTGGAAGACGAGGAACCAGGAAGACGAAGAGGGAGGAATATGAGGATGAAGAGGAGCGAAAAGAACTAGGAAGAGAAAGAAACTGACGCAAAAGATGCGGAGGAGGAGGAGACGAAGGAGGAGGAGGAGACGAAGGAGGAAGAGGAGACGAAGGAGGAAGAGGAGACGAAGGAGGAAGAGGAGACGAAGGAGGAAGAGGAGACGAAGGAGGAGTAGGAGACGAAGAAGAAGGAGGAAGAGAAGCAGGAAGAGGACGTGGAGGAGGAGATATGAGATATGACTGCTTCTGGCGAATTAGAACCTCAATATACACCTTACTCCCACGAAAGAATAGATCAATGCCTCTTGAGTGCAGTCCACGTTCTTATCTATCAAAAAAAGGCGAGGAGCCTACGCCATGAGGCACGTAGCTGCTACCGAAGTCGTCATCTTTGCTCTGTGCGCTTGCACTGTTGGCGCTGGCAACTGGATAGCAGTTCGGGATTCGAGTTCACAACTAAGCGAATGTGAGACCAGCACGCTACCGATTACGCCACCAGCGTACATTCTTCTGCTTAGGAGTTGAAGCGGTCTTCGATCTCTCAAGACCCCATTCAAGGCAGGATCTCCTCTCCCATTGAATGAAATCGCCTGTGACCTATCATCTACAATGGCGACCTATCCAGTTCAGGACGGTCCGGAACCAAGGTCAAACGCATCTAATCCCTCTCGATATTACTCCGAAGTCTTCACCCTGTAACTCTGGATAAAATGCGACTTTACTAGAACCTCTACTTCTCACCTCCCATTCCTTCCTCCATTATGAGAAACGACTCGACGGTCCACTGCTCTCCGTGCGACACCAGGTGACCTGGCTTTGATCTTCAGTGAGGTCATACGGCGCGTGACATTCTTTCTCTCACCTGGCACGATAAGGGAGCTTATCCACGCCAAGATGCAAAGTGGAGGGGCTGGACGTGGATTCTTTTTTTCGGCATGGAAGTGTATTTTTCTATGGAAGTTGAAGGAGGAAATGAACAAAAAGATGATTTTGGGAAAAATAAGAATGAGAGTGTGGATGAACATTGGAAGAGAAGTAGTAGAGAGGGCTATAAGGATGATGGTGATGGCGGGAAGAGAACATTAGAACATTATAATGAAAGAGATTGCAAGAGACCATAAGGCCTACACTAGGCAGCTCCTTGTCCATTACCACCTATCACCTACACCTTTGAAGTTATCTAAATAAAATCAAAGTCCATGGTATAGGAGGGAAAGTGTTAGAATGGAATAGAGAATGGATTAGTGACAAAAAAGAGCGGATCACCATTAACGGTGTAAAATCCAAATGAGGAAGGTTACATGTGGAGTTCCACAGAGTTCGGTTTTGGGTCTGTTATTATTGTGTATATAAAATTTATGAAGAAGGACTGTGGTGGTCTGGTGGAGGGAAATAGGCCAGGTGATGGGTTGGGGAATAGGACAAATTTAGGTCTAAGAAGGAAATAGGCAAGAACTGGTTTATCAACAAAATGGACGACGAATGGAATTGACAATGCAACCATGTAGTGAGTCCTGAAACTACTTGTTGTTTTAAGAAAAGTTTAGATAACTTTATGGATAGGCCTAGTGGCCTTATGTCCTCTTGAAGTTTCCCCCATTTTTATGTTCTTTTGTAGGATGGGGAGAGGAGCCCGGAGGTGGGTGGGGGGAAGGGCCTCGGGCGTTGTTGGGGAAAAAGTGTTGGAAGAGGAAATTGGGAAGTAAAGGAAATGAATGTGTTTAAGAAAGATTATAGTTGTTGAGTAGGAAAGAGATATCCATATGGGGATTGGTCACAACGCTGAACATATGTGCATTAAACTATATAAATGAATAAATAAATTAATTAATTAATATATCATTTCGTTGATTAATTAATAAACAAGTATATAAATAAATAGATATTAATAGCATAAATAAGTGAATAGATGAATAAATAAATAAATAAATAAAAGAACAAAGATGGATAATAACATTACTTGGTGACAGAAGAGGAAAAAGAAAGCCTTATCTAACAGTGTCAAAAGAAACAAAGACACATGAGAAAATGAGAAAAATAACAAACGAAGAGAAAATGGAAAATGAAAACTAGGGTGAGAAAACAAGAATGAAATATAAGTCAAAAATGTTTGCTTCACACCTTCTATGTTGTCCCTTTTCCAACCTTCAAGTGTGGAACCTCAAAAGTTACTTCGTGATTTGTCAGATGACGCATTTTGATAATTAGAGGCTTTGAGGTCCAATGCATCTAGAAGGTCGTTGCATGCAGCTGAAGAGTCCCACCTCAACTTAGAGGAACAGAAGAAAAAGAAGAAGAAAAAATAAAAAGAAGAAGGAAAAGAAGAAAAAGAAGAAAAAGAAGAAGTAGAAGAAAAAGCAGAAGAAGAAGAAGGAAAAGAAGGAAAAAGAAGAAAGAAGAAGAAGAAGAAGAAGAAGAAGAGAAGGAAAAGAAGTAAAAGATGATGAAGAAGAAGAAGAAACGAGAAAAGGCGAAAAGGTAATTGGAATCGTGAATAAAGCAGACTTGAGACATCGGTCTGCAAGAAGAAGGCCAATGCAGGAGCAAGGACAATGCCAAGATTGGCCTACGTTTGTTTACCTGAAGCCGCTCCATTAAACACAGCTTTCGGATCTAATGAAGTTCGTCTTCCAGCAACAATACAGGAGGGAGAGACTCAGGTGTGACTCCTGTTATGTACCTCCATAACCTCCGAGAGATGAGCCAATGCAAGGTACAATGTGATTACCGAATGAAATTGACTTAGTAACCATGTAGTGAGCGCTGAAGCCATTTGTTACTTTAAGGATAACAGGTGGTTATGGAACTACCTGGTGTAGGCTTTATGGTCTCCTGCAGTCTCCTCCATTCTTTGTTCTTAGCGTTCCGTCTTCTGTTCAGTAACAATCACCTTTCTTCGAACTGCGCTCCGTGTAAAAACACGTACGTGCGCACGCACGCATCATTGCTGCTTTGCCTTGTTTGCGCTTTGTATATAAGATTGTGCAATGACATGCTATTATCTTGAGCGAACGAACGAGAGAGTGAGAGAACGAGCACACGCACACACACACACACACAGCACACACACACACACACACACACACACACACACACACACACACATACATACACACACACAAACACACAATATACTGTGCATATTAGCAGTTGCGATCTGTCACTGTAGTTACTGTAATTAGAATAAATCAATGCTTCCTATTCGACGAAGTACAGTCAATATGCACAAACCGACACATGTTAGAGCAGCAAGGAGAAGCCCCAATCGCTACAATGAGGCAAGCTGCTCTGGAGGAGTCTAGGTATTGGAGGGGGAGGTTGAGGAAGTGTGAGGAGATGGAGGAGGAGACTTCGAGGGGGGAAACGCCGAGGAGGAGGTTGTCATGGCCCATAAAGTTCCTCGAAGGCGCTCCAAGTCTGCTTCCATCTCTCTCTTTGACGTGTTAACGTCAAAGCCGGCGCTTGCCAGAGTCAAACACTTGGACAAATAATCGCACGGATTTTTATATACGAGGAGACCGGCAGAGCAATGTTTAGTGGGGTGGAGGAGGAGGAGGAAGAGGAGGAGGAGGAGGAAGAGGAGGAGGAGGAAGAGGAGGAGGAGGAGGAAGAGGAGGAGGAGGAGGAAGAGGAGGAGGAGGAGGAAGAGGAGGAGGAGGAGGAAGAGGAGGAGGAGGAGGAGGAGGAGGAGGAGGGGAAGGGGGGATGAGTAAGGGGAGAATAGGGAAGAGGAGAAAGTTAAGCAGGAGAACGAGGAGGAAGGACGGGGAGGGAGAGGAAAGGAGGAAGAGGAAGTGTAGGAGGAGGATGACGGGGAGGGAGAAGAGGAGAGGAGAAAGAGGTAGTGTAGACGTAGGAGGAGGAGAAGGAAGAGGAGCAGATGAAGGGGGAAGATGAGTAAGTGGGGAATAAAGAGGAGAAAGTTAAGCATGAGGATGGGGAGGAGGACGGGGGAGGAGAGGAGGAGTGGAGGAGAGAGTTTAGGAGGAGGAGAAGGAGAAGGAGAAGGAGGAGGAAGAGGAGGAAGAGGAGGAAGAGGAGGAGGAGGAGGAGGAGATGGTGGAGGAAGAAGTGAAAGGTAGGGGTAAGTGGGGGCTGAAGAAGGGAGGGAGGAATTGAAGAGCTGGCGAATGGGGGAGCGAAGAAGCGGAAGGGGGAAGGATTAGAGAGTGGGGGAGATGGTTGAGTAGTGGGAGAGGTGGAATGGAGGGAAGAAGGGGGGTATGCGGTGGAGGGTAGGGGGAGGGGGGATAGGGAAGTCAGGAAGGGGGTTTATGTTAAACGGCAGCAAACAAGTTAGGTATCCCTTATTACCTTTCCTATAACTGCTGAAGTACCAAGGACCTTGGCGACCTTAGATCATCATTATCAAGTCTACGGCAGGTGCTAACTTTATGTCTCACAACAGCTTTTCATACACTCCGCCCTTTTTTTTTGGGGGGGGGTAAGGGGGCGCAAGAGCAAAGGGAAGAACGCGGGAGGGGGGCACTGTGCCCTTCAAGAAAAAAAAATTGCACCTGTCGAGATCAGAGATGAGCCTAGGTGGCACCAAACCGGCCGGGCAAGAGGGGCTCCAGCGTGAACAGTGCCACTTCGAGATTGTACTAGTTCTGAGGAGGAGGAGGAGGAGGAGGAGGAAGAGGTGGAGGAGGAAGAGCAGGAGGAAGGGGAGAAAGAGGACGAGCAGGAGGAGGAGCAGGAGGAAGAGGAGGAGGAGAAGGAGGAGGAGGGGAAGGAGGAGGAGGAGGAGAAGCAGGAGGAAGAGGAGGAGGAGGAAGAGGAGGAGGAGGAAGAGGAGGAGGAGGAAGACCAGCAGGAGGAGGAGGAGGAATAGGGAAAGGAGAAAAAGAATGTAGACGAGAAGGACGAAGAGGAAGAAGAGAAGGAAGAGGAGGAGGAGAACAAAGAGCAGGAGGACGAGGAAAAGGTATAGGATGAACAGGAGGATGAAGACGAGGATGAGGAAGAACAAGAGGATGAGGAAGAAGAGGAGGAAGAGGAAGCTGGAGACGAGAAGGAAGAGGAGGAAGAGGAAGGGAAAGGAAAAGGAGGATGAATAATAAGAGGAAGATGAAGAGGAGGAGGAAGAAGAAAAGGAGGAGGAGGACGAAGAATAAAATTATTCATTTTGAAAAAGGCGCTTCAACTTAAGAGCTATAAATCAAATATTCAAAGAAAAGTAAAAACAAACAGAAAAAGACACCTAAAGCAAGAGAAGCGATGGTTATTGTTGCGTAAAAAAAAAATATATATATATATATATTGTGAGAGAGGCAGAGGGGAAAACACACAAATAGAACTAGAGTTTATTCTTTAACTAGTTTCGCACTATGGTGCTTCTTCAGAAAGAATATTACACAACAGAAAATACTGGCAATGAATGCAAAAAATGTGTGGGTAATGAACTAGGAAAGGTCTGAGTTCAAGGAGGCTCTAACTCTCGTATATATATATATATATGTATGGGTAGGCTATATATGGGAATGAGCAGATCCCCTACACGATCCTGAGAGTTTCAAAGCCACCAACCATCTCCGGAAGGTCTTCATTCAAGTTCGTTCGCCGGAAGCCCTAAAGTCATTCGCTACCTTCGAAGTCGAAGACTTGGGCAACGTGGAAGACGAAAAAGAAGATGAAGAAGATTAAGAAGATGATGATGAGGAGGAGGAGGAGGAAAAAAAAAGATAAAAGAAGACGAAGAAGAAGAAGAAGAGGAAGAAGAAGTACGAGTAGAAGTATATGATGAAGAAGAAGGAGAAGAAGAGGAAGTAGTAGATGAAGAAGAAGAGAAAGAAGAGGAAGAAGAAGGAAAAGAAATAAAGAGGAAGAAGAAGGAGAAGAAGAGAAAGAAAGAGAAAAGGAGAAGAAGAAGAGGAAGAAGAAGAAGAAGAAGAAAGAGAAAAGAAGAAAAAGAAGAAGAAGAAGAAGAAGAACAAGAACAACAGTAACAAGTCACATATTCCATAACCAAAAATGGGGTCACAGAACCTACCTACAATGTCCGTTCCCTCTAACGGGGCTATCACACTGGGCTTTCACGGATTTCACCAGCGCCGACAGCTGAGAGTTCGTTTGCGTAAAAACGACTTCGGTTACAATCTTTTATATTTCTCAAATCTCCAAATATCAAATTATCTTCCCGTCACACATAGTAAAGCTGAATCATCAATTTAGAGATTGTAAACCTATGGGAATGTTAGACATAGTGCTGAAATGGTCTTAGAGAAGTCTAGACTTCTGTAAGCGAAGTCATATTCTAGTTATTTAAATGGAGATTGGAGGAAGGATGTGGGCGGAACCATAGGCTCGCAGTGGATGAAAACGATCCCAATACAACCCTAAACTCACACTATACCTTCACGTGCGCAATTTCGACGACCAACCAATCAGCGCTCTTGGCCACGCCTCGTTCCAGCCACCAATTATAAGGACGCACGGGACTCAGTCGCCATTCACGGCACATAAACAAACGACCTTAAATCACATCACAAAAAGACCGACAGTCCTGTGCCATAGCTGTGGAGTACGCCCCTGTACCTTGCTGTGTTAAATGTGAGGGAGAAGCTAATTAAGATGTAGTTAGGACTGCATCAACAGGGTGGGGGACTGGGAAGGTTTGCATGGGAGATGGAAGAACAGGGAAAGAATATAAAAGAGAGTTCTTGTGAAATACGAGAGCAGAGTAGAGAGAGAAAGAAGAGTAAAGGAGAGAAGAAATAGGGGAGGCTAAGACTCATGTCACACGTATCGACCTTTCGCCGTGCGCCGTCGACGACACGACGTCGTGTTTTCAAATAACCATGGGTGTATATGGACGCTTTCATATGTGGTTCGTGGTCCTGACGTGTGAAAGCGTCCAGAGAAAACCATGGTTATTTGAGAGCACGACGTCGTGTCCTGGACGGCACATGGCGAAAAGTCAATACGTTATGAAACGAGCCTAAGGAGCAGGAGGAAGTGGAGCAGGAAAAGGAAGAAGAGGGAGAAGAGGAGGAGGAGGAGAAGAAAGAAAAGAAAAAAAGGGTAAGAAGAGGGAGGAAGAGGAGCAGAAGGAAGAGGATGGAAAAAAGGAGTAGGAAAAAGGAAAAAAAATGGAAAAGGAGAATTACGAAGACCAGGAAAAGGAGGATGAAGAAGACCAGGTGAAGAAGGAGGAGGAGCAAGAGGAACTTGAGGGAGAGCAGCATGATAAGCAATAAGATGAGGAGGAGGACGGGAATAAAGAGGAGGAGGAGAAGAAGGAGGAGGAGGAGGAGGAGGAGGAGGTGGTGGAGGAGGAATAGAACTAGGAGGAGGAGGTGGAGGAGGAATAGAACTAGGAGGAGGAGGTGGAGGAGGAATAGAACTGGGAGGAGGTGGAGGAGGAATAGAACTAGGAGGAGGTGGAGGATGATTAGAACTAGGAGGAGGAGGAGGAGCATGGGGGAGGAAGAGGAGGCCAGGGTAATGGATAGGGTGAAACACGGAGGGCAGGGGAGAAAGTGGGAGTAGAAGAGAAGGGAAGAAGAATGAAGAAGAAAAGCAAGGTAGGTGGAACGATCCTCACAATGTACAGGATCACCCGTACCTCAAACGCAAAGATACGCTGATGCATTCGATCACGCTGCCTCTTTTTTCAGACTCTACAGCTTTTTTTCTTTTTTTTTCTTTTTCTTTTTTCTTTCTGAAGTGCTCCAACGTTATACCCTTCTCGATCGAAGGATTGCATACAACAAGTGTTGGTGACTGTGACAACACTCTCTCTCTCTCTCTCTCTCTCTCTCACACACACACACACACACACACACACACACACACACACACACGCACACACACAATCGCATGTGCATACGCGCACAGACACTCCTGAATGAAACACATTTATGGAAACATACACGATTCTCAAAAATGGCAACACCCTTTTTCAGTACTTTTGCAGCTCTTGACTAGCTATCGGCCGAGCGAAGGACCAGCACAAAACGACACTACCTCGACAGCCGAGCTACATATGTCAACAAACATAACATGGCCGTTTATTAGTGTGTGTGTGTGTGTGTGTGTGTGTGTGTGTGTGTGTGTGTGTGTTGATACATATGTGTACATATATATATATATATATGTATATGTATGTAATATATATATATATTTATATATGTATGTATATATATATATATTTATATATGTATGTATATATATATATATATATTTATATATGTATGTATATATATATATATATATATATTTGTGTGTGTGTGTGTGTGTGTGTGTGTGTGTGTGTGTGTGTGTGTGTGTGTGTGTGTGTGTGTGTGTGTGTGTGTGTGTGTGTGTGTGTGTGTGTGCCTGCATTTACCTAATTGTAGCATACAAGAAGAGATCTACATTCGTGGGTTCCTGTCTCTTACTCCAAATATCATATCTCGGTTTAAATTAAAAAAAGACTCCAGCTTGCGTTATATATTCCCGCGGGCTATTGCATGAGGTTACGCCTCTGTACGGAAAACTATTTTCAACATACTTCTGGCTTGTGGTTATTTTTATGTTGTCAGCAGGATATGTTGATAGCTTTCTATCCCAGATTGTGTGTGTGCTTGTGTGTGTACTGTATGTGTGATTCACCATGGTCTTGGATCACGTGTTCGACTCGTGATCGACAGCTATTTCCCTCCCGTAAGAGAGCTCATAGGTCATATATGACCGAATAATGAGTAATGCTGTGACCTTTCACGTACACATACCCCTAACTCCCCGCCCACGAGAGTTGGAGTATCGACTCGCAGAGCAGCAATACTGAAATTATTTCAACCCTGGGCGGGATTCGAACTCGTACCGCCGTAGTGGCAGCCGGGAACGCTAACACTACGCCGCCGAGTCGTGTGATTTACCTTGGTCTTTGGATCACGTGTTGGATTCGTGATCGACAGCTGTTTCTCTTCCGGAAGAGACCTCAGAACTCATATGACCGATCTGTGGGTAATGCTGTGACCTTACACACACACACACACACCCAACTCCCCGCCCACGAGAGTTGGACCGCAGCGATACTGAAGTTATTTTAGCCCTGGGCAGGATTCGAACCCGGACCGCCGTCGTGACAATCAAGGACTCTACCAACCGCGCCACCGTTGTGTGTGTGTGTGTGTGTATTCACCTTGGTCTTTGGATCACGTGTTGGACTCGTGATCGACAGCTATTTCCCTCCCGGAAGAGAGCTCAGAGCTCGTATGACCGATCTGTGGGTAATGCTGTGACCTTACACGCACACACACACCCAACTCCCCGCCCACGAGAGTTGGAGCGCAGCGATACTGAAGTTATTTTAGCCCTGGGCAGGATTCGAACCAGGACCGCCGTCGTGACAGTCAAGGACTCTACCAACCGCGCCACCGTTGTGTGTGTGTGTGTGTGTGTGTGTGTGTGTGTGTGTGTGTGTGTGTGTGTGTGTGTGTGTGTGTGTATATGTGTGTGTGTGCGTAATGTGTGTGTGCGCGCGCGCGTGCACACATGAAATCAGAAAAACGACATATTTTGGATTTGAGTACCAGAGCAGGACTTCCATTTACAAAAATACATGGTCTGACTATGCCTTTCCAAGGACCCGCGCTGTGTCAATTTCTTTCCGTCGCCTTCGAGATGTGGCACCTGTAGTTCAATCGAAAAAAAAAAAAAAAATAAAAAAAAAAAATACAAGTGAGGGAATAGTGAAGGGTAGCCCCCCCCCCCGATGAAAAAAATGCAGCACAATAATGTGTAGGTAAATCGTTTATATGATAGCATTCGGATTCTTCTATTTATGAAAAGCTCTACTACTAACTAAACCTATCCTTTCGGCGCTCTAACTAGTTAATGTCATGAATTATGTGGTTAATCAAACTTAAACTCCTTTAGATTTGGAGTTGCTTGGCTAATTCTCATGTTTATCGACTATGTATTCCCGAGGTTATATTATCTAGGTTGAATCAACGGGGTGTAAATTTCACCCTCTTAGGTGCTGGTTTGACATTACAATGACAACTTGAGACTATACAGGACTTTGGATCCCGCAGGAAAAGTCCATCAATGAGTTAAAGGTCTCTTTAAGTTAATCTTGGGCCTCTTGCAGATCATATGCGCCTTCACCAAATCTCGCCATCTTCTTCTGTCTTGTGCAAGTTCCATCCAGTCTTCTGGACAGTCACTATTTCTCTTTCAAACCTCCTCTTCCTTCATGTCATCATCTCACTTCGTTCGAGGTCTTCCTGTTGGTTTTCTACCTTCCACACGCGCGTTCATCACCTTCTTGGTATCCTGTTCTCCATACGCGCAACATACCCTGCCCATATAAACTTGTTTCTCTAGACAGTATCTATGATTCTGTCGAGAGAAATAAAAAATGACATGTTTCCTTCAAAGAAATTATATGCTTCCAGGAGAGGGGGGTCGCCGATTTAATGAAGCGGCCTTGCTGTGGATGTGCTGTGTTTTGAGTCACTGCTTCTGACCCTGGGCAGTGGACAAGATGCAGGAATGACCCGTTATCCAGGAGGTGCCAAGATAAGAGGGT
>NC_134778.1:79914124-79931624 GCF_046742065.1 Oratosquilla oratoria
GATCGGTCATATGAGCTCTGAGCTCTCTTCCGGGAGGGAAATAGCTGTCGATCACGAGTCCAACACGTGATCCAAAGACCAAGGTGAAAGACCAAGGTGAATACACACACACACGTGCATATCCACACGTGTACTTGTATAATCAGCTCATGAAAACAAGGTTAACCCATTCAACTCCGATGACAAGATGTCTTGTCATTTGGTCAAATAAAACAAAAAATCATAAAACACCAAAATGTTTGATCAAACACCAGAAAAATATGACGTCAGTCCTTGCTTCGCTGCAAGCGAAGCGAGGACTGACGTCATATTTTTCTGGTGTTTGATCAAACATTTTGGTGTTTTATGATTTTTTGTTTTATTTGACCAAATGACAAGACATCTTGTCATTGGAGTTGAATGGGTTAAGCTGCAAGGAACAGGATGTGTGTTTGTGCACATGATCCATAAGTGGGCTGGCCTTAGGAGAGTAATGCTTTCAAGAGAGAATAACTTGGATTAATGCAAGAGATGGTAACGGACGAGAATGGACAGGCTGGGATGGAGAATGAATTAGTGAGATTTCACAGAAGAGAGATGACGACAGAAACCCTGAAGGCGAATAAATTAAAGATTTTGCAGCGTCATTTGATATGACATTAGTGCATAACTTCTGTGTGCAGTGTCATTTGATAGAGCATTAGCAATGGTCTTCTTTGAAGAGACATGTATTTCATCACACACGAATTTTCCAGTGTCACTTAATGGGCTACGACTGAATAGCTTGTTTATATATAAAGGTGAGTATTCGATTACACATGAGCAGAGGTAGATCATTTCAAATTGACTACAGATTATGTACAAGGTCTAAACTGCCTGAAACGACATAGTGGAAAGTGACTTCAGATTTTTTCTTCATCCAATGTCTTTAAGAGCAAGAAGGTCTCCTGAAGATATTCTTTGTCACTGTAATCTCATTTTGATAATAAAAAAAAAGGGGGGGAGAGGGGAAAAGACGCAAGGTATTAGAAGAAATATAATTAGTAATAGAACATGTCTCGGACTGGAAGTAAAGTGAAGAAAGATAGAGAAGTAAAGAAAGTTGCAACTGGAAAGGACCAGAGCGACAATGGAAAGACGCACAGACGATGAAAGAAAGAGACACCAATGCATACAAGAAGCAGAACAGAAGCACAATCTTTCGATAATCTAAAATATTTAAACTGACAAAGAGTAGAGAAAAAAAAGGACGAAATATATTACCTACATTAAGCTTAAATGGAAATGGCATAGTACTTAGAAGAAAAAAATAAATAAATGGAGGAAGCACTCTGAAGGAATCTTCAACTGAGAGATCACAGACACTTCAAAAAGATGAAAAATGGAAAGGAGATGGGAGCAAAAAGTCGAGGGGGAAATTATTTGAGAGCTGATCAAGACAATATTCATTCAAGAAGAGCGGCCAGAAGAATAGCACACACACTACACTGGTGTGCGTGTGCGTGTGTGTATTCACCTTGGTCTTTGGATCACGTGTTGGACTCGTGATCGACAGCTATTTCCCTCCCGGAAGAGAGCTCAGAGCTCGTATGACCGATCTATGGGTAATGCTGTGACCTTACACGCACACACACACCCAACTCCCTGCCCACGAGAGTTGGAGTAACGACTCGAAGCGCAGCGATACTGAAATCATTTCAGCCCTGGGCAGGATTCGAACCCGGACCGCCGTAGTGACAGTCGGGGACTCTACCAACCGCGCCACCGAGTGTGTATGTGTGTGTGTGTGTGTGTGTGTGTGTGTGTGTGCGTGTGTGTATGTTTATACGTGTGTGTGTAATCGCGTGTGCGGTTGAGCGCTCAGCACAAACTCTTTCAATGACCATTGTCGAGGGAACTTGCAACAGTTATTTATTTTAGCCGCATTCAACCAACAGTATGAATGGGTACACATTATATCATCACATTTATATAAAATGGAAAGGGAATTAACACGAACGGAGGTATCCTGTGGGTACAAAGATATAACACACACACACACATATACATACACACGCACGCACACACACACACGTGCACATATATATGAGCTTTGAGCTCTCTTCCGGGAGGGTAATAGCTGTCGATCAAGAGTCCAACACGTGATCCAAGACCATGATGAATCACACACACACACACACACACACACACACACACACACACACACATATATGAGCTCTGAGCTCTCTTCCGGGAGGGTAATAGATGTCGATCACGAGTCCAACACGTAATCCAAGACCATGGTGAACCACATACACACACGGACACACACAAACACACACACACACACACACACACACACACACACACACAAACACACACACGGGCACACACAAACACACATACACACACATACACGACTCGGTGGCGCGGTTGATAGAGTACTGGTCTGCCAGTACGGTGGTACCGGCAGTACCTGGTTCGAATCCTACCCAGGGCCAAAATTATTTCGGTATCGCTGCGCTTCGGGTCGTTACTCCGACTCTCGTGGGCAGGGAGTTGTGTGTGTGTGTGTGTGTGTGTGTGTGTGTGTGTGTGTGTGTGTGTGTGTGTGTGTGTGTGTGTGTGTGTGTGTGTAAGTTCATAGCATTACCCATAGATTGGTCATACGAGCTCTGAGCTCTCTTCCGGGAGGAAAATAGCTGTCGATCACGAATCCAACACATGATCCAAAGACCAAGGTGAATACACAAACGTACGCACACACATATACTACTATAGTCCTTGCGCCCTAAGGAGTCCGTTCTGGGTGGAACAGAAGCGGGAATTCACCCGAGTGCGACGCTGCCAATTTGACCACCAATTATTGGGTCATCACTGTTAACTTTCACCCGGTGACACCTAGGCATGGCAACATGTAGAAAAAGCGCTGTTGCCGCGTTTCAAAGACTTTGTTCAAAGTGTTATTATAATCCTAAGAAATGATACTCGTTGTATTATACAACTTTCTTTACTATACACAGTAAAATAAATAAATAAATCAATAGATAAAATAACACATAAATGAGAAATGGGAGAGAGAGATGTATGTACTTAGGTTGATTTGGCATCATGGCCCACGACGTATGCCGTACTATGAACAGACTCCTTGGAGCGATTCCGAGACAAAGATCGAAAATGTGGGAACGCACATCTTGAATGTGGTCTTGTCTTCTCTTGTCTACGACATATGTTGCTGGAAGGACATCTAGCGCTTCTATCCATGGAGTAAAGGAGAGTTATAACGAGGATAAGAGAACTGAGTAACAGGAGAATTCAAAGTGACCAGCAATTATTTTTTTTAGTAGAGATTAGTCTCCAATCATAAAATAATGTGTGACTTTGGTCCGTAGGGGTGCTCTTACAGTCTCTAAAATATTGATTGCATAAAACTCATGCAGTCAGTACTCCATATAGGATCATCTTCATCCAAAGAGCAGTATTTGTCACTTCCTTACGATTCCCAGCAGTGACGGTTAAATCGGCGCGCGCGCGCACGCACACACACATACACACACACACACACACACACACACACACACACACACACACACACTTCCCGCTTTTTGACGGTATCGGCCAAAGCTACGCGCCTCCTGGCGTATGCTTCTCGCCAACCTCTTCTTCTTTTCTGCTGCCCTCTGTTAATCAATCCTCTAAACCCTCTAATGTATGATTCCACTTCTTCGTCGCGATAATGACGCCGAGGGCAGAAACGCTGGTCATCAACGCCACAAAACCACGAAAGCACAGTAAACTCACCATCCCACTCCCACGAAATGGGAAGTGAGAAACCCCTGGTAGGACAAACCCTGTCAGTTGCGGCAAGCCCCCCCCCCTTTTTTTTTTTTTTTTTTTTTTAAGGCCAATTATTGGGTCGCCTCCCCCCCTGGCCAGGGCTGTCGAGAACGAAGGCAGGAAGCATACAGCGGGTCTCAGGAATCGAACTCACGACCACTTGCTCATGAGTTCGACACGGTATCCACTGGGCTACAGCACGGTCCATAGTAATCAGACAAAATCGCTCGAGAAACTCAAAGGCACAAAATTATTCAAATGACCTTAAATCTCGTAAACGTTGAAACGCTTACGAAAAAATAGATGTTGAACTGAAATCACGGGTGACACTAAAATGCTTAATAAAGACGAAGAAGACGAAGTTAAAATGCGGAGAGAGCCAAGGATCCAATAATTACGACGTGAATGCCAACGAAGAAGTGTCGCCAAGAAGGGCTCAATAATGATGGCGACGAAAACCGTTAAAAAGTCGTCTTTCGAAACGAGCACTTGAATGACTGTGATAAGAAAACTGTTTTATATAAATACATACATACATACATATATATATATATATATATATATATATATATATATATATATATATATACGAGAATATGTACTAATAAAAGAATTCCTGTTGACATCAAAAGTGACCAAATTTTCACACTGAATGAGAATCAGACAAGAAACAATGGTCTCAAACTGTCCGGAAATAGATTTAATTTGGAAGTGGGTAGAAAGAACTTCGCCAACCATGTAGTTAATGAATGGAATAAACTTCCTGCAGAGGCAGTGCAATGTAGTTCAGTTCGAAGCTTTAAGAATGATTTAGATAAACATCTAAGCAAGATGCTGTAATGACTATCATCTATTTTATATTGTTTGTTTACTTGTTTTGTTATCATTTGTCCGTATGTTTATTATTATTTGCTTGATTCTCATTTATTATTAGTTATATGTCAATTTATTATCATTTACTATTTACCTGTTTGTTTATTATTTAACTATACCTATGCATTTATTTATGTATTTTATTTATTATTTACTATTATTTACATTACTAGTTTTTATTTATTCATTTATTTATTATTATTATGATTTTTTCGCATCCGACCTAGATATGGACCAAAAGGTCTCCTGTCGGCATGCTCCGCCTTAGTAATCCTTTATATCGATCTAAATCTGACCATAAGCCGGCAATCCCTCAAGGGGATACGTCCCCTCCGGTCCCTGATTGGCTAAGTGGGGACATCACGGCAACGGAGACGACTGATTGGCCGAGAGCGGTGACGTCACGGCAACGGAGACGACTGATTGGCTGCGAGCGAAGCGAGCTCGCCCAAAGTTCCGAACATTCATGTAGCAGGGTCGGGCGCAGCCCGTTGCTCGTATATACATACATACATGCATATATATATATATATATATATATATATATATATATATATATATCCTGAATTGGAAATAAAATCCTATTTATTGATCAAAGAATTCTACATATGCAACACTCGTACGCCAACCATATTTTGTGAGGCCATATAGCTGATCAAACGTGTCGAGAGTTGCTTGGAGTGGGAAGGGTGTCTGCATGGGAGCTTGCTCGGAGACCCCGTGGGGACTAATGGCGCCGACGTGTGAGTGAAGCAACGCGCCCCCTGGCGTATGTCCCTAATTGATAATAATGATGATATTTAATGAGACACTTGACATTGCATTTTAATAATCTTAAATACGCTAGGGACAGGACAATGAAATTCCCCTTCGGTGTTCAATCTGCTTCTCTACTTAGTAGTCTTGACAACAATCAATGTGGAGACACAGTCACGAGCAAAACCTTTGAGCCACGCTACAGTTTCAGAACGTCAATATAATTTTTTCTTATGTCGAGTACGTAACATATTTACCTATGTAATATCTACCTTCCAGTTAGGTAATTTCATTGAATAAACAAAAATAATTAGTTTTGTATCATTAAAATTTCTAGGTGGTTCAAAACTTTTGACTGACTGTACATACAAACATTGTCAGAATCTGTAGAGCTTAATGCGAGATAAAAAGTAAACAGGAAGACAGTTTACTCAGAATGCCTTCAGATTATTATTATTATTATTATTATTATTTTTTTTTTTTTTAAGTCTTCTTCGGCAGTGGCGATGAGTTCCAGCTCTTAGAAATCTTTTCTAACTTCGTCCGAAATATCAGCTCCTTCTACTCGCAGGGTTTGTCTCCACAAGAGACAATCCTCGATGGTGGAGACGAAGAAGGGGACGACCACAGAATTAATGGCTGAGGCAAGTTGATCGACCCTGTCGAGAGTTGATTGGAGTGGGAAGGGAGGGTGTCTGCATGGGAGATTGCTCGGAGAGACCGTGGGGACTGACTCCGGTGGGTGAATGAAGCAACGCGGTTCCTGGCGTATGACCCCAATTGATGACACTCAACTGAGTTTCCGATGAAGTTCCAGGTCTTTGCTTCTGGTTTATTCTGCTTTCAGTTTAATCACATAAGTAATTATCTGTTTGTTTAACTTAGCATTAAGACAACCGCAAGCCAGAAGTTAGAAGCCTACGCCAGGAGGCGCTGAATAACTGTGGGCACTGCCGTCACCTTTGCTCTATGTCCTTTAGGGACCACTAGGGCAGGAAACAGTCACAGTTGAGAATCGGAATGTAGTGCAGGATTCGAACCCAGCACGCTTCCGACTCCGCCACCATATCTAGAGGTCAAGTTTGGCCAGGATATCTATAATAACGTCACAGTGCATGATGGTGATCTTTTTTTCTTGTAAAATAGAAATAATTGTAATCCTTCTAACCATAACTTGTCATGCAGATCTACTTTGTGGTGCATATCTAGAAACATTATCACTTGTTCTCGTAGTTCATGACTCCAAGGATGTTATCCTTTGACAAAAATCTCGCATTCGTATGGAGAAGCAAGGTTTCATGGTCAGTATCCCCATTCTTAGTAACAGATTGAAGAGTCGATTGGTGTAAGGCTTTGGGAAGCTGCCAAGCTTGATAGCACGATTCATGACAAGTGATCAGGCAGAGTTCTGCAAGTTAAAGGTATGTTTTATTCAGTGCGATTGTTAGCCTACCACAGCCATTGGTGGGTGACACGCATCATACCTGGCATCGTAGTTGGGTGAACGCGTTGGTTGTAGGTTCGGTCAGAGTGATCAGACTCGTACTTTGCAGCTCGAAGCCCCATTCTAGAACAAAGAGTTAGTGCTCTAGAGTCTAGACAATCGTTTGACGATCATCATTGAGCCATGAACGATCATCATTGAGTGATAAAACGTACCTTAAAGCTTCACGATAAAGGATGCAGTGTGTGCCCTAAACAGCTGGAATCTTCTCAAACCGTTCTTATGGACGCAAACTCTAAATCAAGACTAACTGGACACCACTTGAGAAATACCTCCAGCTGTTGCAGCACAACAATCAACGCCTCTACGGGATGACAGAACAACATCTTTTTTTCTACTGTCACCCGACACAGTTCAGTCGTTTATCACAAATACATTTCTTGCACGGTCGAGATCTTTATATTTGATGGTTTGACCCATTTTCATAGATACACGTCTTGGCGGTATCGCTTAACAAAGAAAATGTTTTCCACTATCCTTACCCAGAAGCTCTGCTGCACACATTAGACTTTATTTCATGGTTCTGCTGCAGATATTAGGGCTCTTAAAGATCTTTGCAATTCAATATGACGATCTCATAAAAAGTCTCAACAACCTTTAAAGTCTGTTCGCAAAATACTCAGCTTCTGTCGAACTTGTCTTGCTTCAAGAAGTGTTTTCCGTTTCAAAATATATACATATATAAATATATCCTCAAATATACATATACACACTCAACCACACACACACACACACACACACACACACACACACACACACACACACACACACACACACACACACACAAACATATATATATATATATATATATATATATATATATATATATATATATATATATATACAGTATATATTAATACTCGTGGTAACGCGCGCCAACATTATTTTTTGATACAGAAAATGGTTCGCCTATTGCAAGGGAATAAATAAGAGAACATTTTTAAAGCGATACATTTGTTTTTACATTCGGCACGCTATTTTTCAATCACTTGTTAAGAGAATTCACATAATTAAAGAGATTCCAACATTTTTATCCTCTGGTTTGCTCCCCCACCACCGCAAGCGAAAATTAACCACACCATTCTCTCCAGTTAACAATCGCTGCTTAGTACTCGTAGTGTGTCCACGTTATACATGGATTAAGGCGACTTGTGAGAAAAAATAAAATTATGGAGGCGGGACGGGGGCGGGGGAGGAGTTGAGGAGTAAAGGAATCAAGCAAGCAAGGAAGCAGGTAAGCAAGCAAAGGAGGTAGACCTAGGTTAGCAAGGAAAGAAACAGGCAAGGAAGCAAGGAAGCAAGCACGGAAGCAAGCAAGGAAGCAGGCAAGTAGGCAGGCAGGCACGCAAGCAAGAAAACAGGCAGTCAAGCAGGCAAGGAGGCAATCAAGCAGGGTAGCAATGAAGCAGGTAAGGAAGCAAACAAGGTAGCAGGCAACCAGGCAAGCAAGGAAGCAGGCAAACACGCAAGCAAGCAAGGACGCAAACAAAGAAGCAAACAAGGAAACAGGCAAGCAAGCAAGGAAACAAGCAAGGAAGGACGCAGACAAGCAAGCAAGGAGACAGGCAAGCAAGCAGGCAAGCAAGGAAGCAAGCAAGCAAACAAGGAAAGAGGCAAGCAAGGAGACAGGCAAGCAAGCACGCAAGCAAGGAAACAAGCAAGCTAGCAAGCAAGGAAACAGGCAAGCAAGGAAGCAAGCAAGTATGCAAGTAAACAAGGAAGGGAGACAGAGTGTGAGGAATAAAAGAAGGAAAGGAGGCTGGGAGGGAAGAAGGAATGGAAGGACGTAAGTAGGGATGGAGGAAGAGGAGGAGGAAGAAAGGGATGGAGCAAAAAAGGGGGGAGGGGAGGAGATGAGGGAGGGGGAGGAGATGAGGGAGGGGGAGGAGGTGAGGGAGGGTGGAAAGAGGAGAAGGGATGAAGGAAGGAAAGAATGTAGGGATGGATGAATTGATTGACAGATGGAGAAATGGAAGGGTGAATGGAGGGGTGGATAAATAGAAGAGTGGATGTTTGGGTGGATGCAGTGGCGGTTCCAGGATCAAAATTTTTTTTTTGGGGGGGCTAACCTGAATTTTTAAAATATAGATGATGCTTGGGGTGGGAAGCAGCCCTGAATTTTATAAATATAGATGACGCTTTTGGGGTGGCCAACACGAATTTTGTAAATATAGATGACGCTTTTAAACAGATGTACTCTGTAGCACAAATGCGATGATTTCGAATATATATTGAACTATATGTTCTCATTTGATTTAGTTTCTATGAAAATATTGGGGAAAAGTAATACTTACTCTTACATTTTTAGGTATTTACCGTCAGTAATGTGTTGAATATCATTCCAATTATTCTCACGGAAGTGTTTTATTAGAAACTGGAGAAAAAAAAATCTGCCACACTATTACAGATTTCTGCCACATGCCAGTGTACACGAGGCAGATTTCTCGACCTGCGGAATGAGGGAATGATATTTTTTTTGGGGGGGAGGGGGGCTGAAGCCCCTCCTCCCTTCCCCCCCACACCTGCATCCGCCACTGGGTGGATGGGTGGATGGAATGAGAGACGAAGGGAAGGGAAGAAGGGAGGAGGAGAGGAAGATAGGAAAGATGAAGAATAGTCAACCAGATGACATTCTTGGGTCTTGAGGCGTTATCACATTGGGCTATTTTTCCTTCGACTGTTGGAGGAATCTGAGACATGCTGAAGGAAAATAATTTTCCTCCAGCATATCAAATGACATTTTTTTTTTTTTTTTTTTGAGAAAACGAAATAGTCAGCCATAGTGATTTTGCGGCGGAAAAAGAGCTGGAGGTGGGCGGTATCACCGATTAATTGGAGATTGGAGGAAAATAGTCCACTGTGATAACCCCTTTATGAAGCCCCAAGTTAACGAAGAACCATGGCAGCAGGCGTTGCGCGGTGGCCGAACAGACCACGGGGCAGAGATTCGTCCTCTAGTCCTCGATTCTGTTGGTGTTCGTCGTGGAAATAAAGGATTAAATAGAATAATTCCTTCCGTCAAGGGTGGTACTTTCCCATTCATTCTGACTCCTGCCAGACTATTTTATTCATCTCTGTAACATCCCTTCTATAGCGACAAAAAAAAAAAAAGAAAAAAAAAAAAAAAAAACACGCGGAGTTGAAGTGATGAACCGTTGGTAGGGCAAAGCTCTGTCAGCTGTTGTAATCCACTGGATTTTTTTTTTCTAAGCCGACGTTGGGTCGCCTCCCCGCCTGGCCAGGGCTGTCGGGGACCACCGCAGCAAGTTCGTAGTGCGTCCCGGCAACCGAACTCATGACCACCTGCTCATGAGGATTTACAGCCTACAGTATATTCATTAACCCATGATATACATTTGTACTTTACGTTCGTTGGATCCTGTCTCTTCTATTCATCCCAATGGAAGCCCTAAGATAACGATCAACGCTAAATACGACGTTGTAACTGTTAACGAGGAACGTGAACGAGTAAGGGCTAGTTTACACTGATGTTTAAATTACAGCAGTATTTACCGGGCAAAGAGAGGAGTGCATGAAAGCACGTTATGTGTGTGCGTTTGTGTGTGTGTGTGTGTGTTTGCGTGTGTGTGTGTGTGTGTGTGTGTGTGTGTGTGTGTGTGTGATTCACCATGGTCTTGGATCACGTGTTAGACTCGCGATCGACAACTATTTCCCTCCCGGAAGAGAGCTCATAGCTCATATATGACCGATCTATGGGTAATGATATGACCTTTACAGGCACACACACGCACACATCCAACTCCCTGACCACGAGAGGTGGAGTAACGACTCGTAGCGCAGCGATACTGAAATTATTTCAGCCCTGGGCGGGATTCGAGCCCGGACCGCCGTAGTGACGGCCGGGAACTCTAACCACTGCGCCATCGAATCGTGTGTGCGTGTGCGTGAGAGAGAGAGAGAGAGAGAGAGAGAGAGAGTGTGTGTGTGTGTGTGTGTGTGTGTGTGTGTGTGTGTGTGTGTGTGTGTGTGTGTGTGCAAGTGTGTGTGCGTGTGCAAGTGTGTGTGCGTGTGCAAGTGTGTGTGTGTGTGTGTGTGTGTGTGTGTGTGTGTGTGTGTGTGTGTGTGTGTGTGTGTGTGTGTGTGTGTGTGTGTGTGTGTGAGTGTGCGTGCAAGTGTGCGCACGTGTACACACACTACCTTCCAGGGCTTTCATCTTTTCTCACAGATCCTTTGTTCCCCCATGCGCCCTCTTATGTCATCTTCGTCCTATCAATCTCATCCTATCAATCTCCACCCCTCCCGCCTTCCTCCTCGTCTTAGTCCTTTTTCTTTCTCTTCCACGACGCCTTTATTGTCTCAAAAACAACTGGTGATTGTATCAACTCTTTCATATCCCAGCCTCTCGAGAATTCTTTTCAGCCTTCTGACCCTTGACCATTCTCCTCCTTCCACCCTCTCCCTCCTCCTCCTCCTCCTTCTCCTCCTCCTCCCCCTCCTCCTCCTAACTGTCTCCCTTTAATGCTTCAGTTTCTTTACCTGTCTCGTCCCTTTCTCTCTTCTTCTCTCTTCTCTTGTTATTCTCTCTTATTAATTCATCAGGTGATTTCTTCATCAACTCTTCTTCCTCTATCTGCTTCCACCATCCTCTCTTTTCCCAACTCTTTTCTCACCCTTCTCTTCTCTCTCCCTCCCTCCCTCTTCTTCCTCTCTTCTCTCTTTCTCATTAGCTCTCTTCTTCCCTCGCTCTACCTCATCCCAACTCTTCTTTCCTATCCCTCTCTTTTTCCCCAAGGCTTTTCTCCCCTCTCTCTTCTTCCTTTCTTCTCTCTTTCTCCATAGCTTTCTTCCCCCCCTCGTCCGTTTTCTTTTCTCATTCATTTTCTTTTCTCTTCTCTCTTCTTTCCTCCTCTTCTTCCCTCCTCCCTCTTCTTCATCATCTCTGTTCTTCTCTCCTGTCTCCTCTAGTTTATATGAAAACTGACTTAACCTGATTCCCCCTTTTTCTCTCTTTCTATTTCACTCCCTTTCCTCACTGCTCCAGTGACTATCCCCTTTTCCTTCCTTCTTTCCTTCCTATATTTATTTTACCTCCTTTTGCCCCAAATATCTTTCTTACCTTTCCTTAGACATGCGCTCCTTGCCTTTACTCATTTTCCTTTACCTCTGAATTACCATTTCCTTTACGTTCTTACCTCTATAATCATTCCTCCTTACTTCCTTCCTTACTGAATGCCATGAGATCGTAAGCGTGCAAGAAGACAGGACAACAGGGCAGGACTCGCAGTAATGGATTTAAACTGGATGAATTTAGATCTAAGAAGGTAATATGCAAGAACTGGTTTACCAATGGAGTGGTCAACGAATGGAATAGACTTAGTAACCACGTAGTGAGCGCTGAAACTATCGGTTGTTTTAAGAAATGGTTAGACAACTTTATGGATGGGGATGATAGGTGATAATGGACATGGAACTGCCTAGTGTAGGCCTTATGGTCTCTTGTAGTCTCCTTTACTCTTAAGTTCTTATGAGGGAGACAAGACAGAAAGTGTAGAGACAAGACAGAGAAGTTTGCAGGAGTGAGGTGGCATGAAATGCTATGAAAGTGGTTTTTGTTCAGCAGTTGATTCAGGACGGCTGACTGATTGGTTGATTGATTGACAGATCGACTGACTTCCTTCCAAGGGCCGCGTGGTAGGTAGGCCAGTGGATATCGTGTCGAACTCATGAGCATACGGTCGTGAATTCGAGTCCCGTGACCCGCTGCGTGCTTCTTGCGTTGGTTCCCTACAGCCCTGGCCAGGTTGGGGAGGCGACCCAAACATAGAAAAAACAAAAAAAAAAACAGCGGCTTGCCGCAATTGACAGAATTTGCCTTACCATGGGTTTCTCACTTCTCACTTTGTGGGATTTTGATTTACTTCCCTCTTTTTTACTCTCAGTTGGACTTTCTTGAAAACACTTTTCTTCTTCATCATTTCTATCTCTTTCTCACTTTTTACCCCATTTCAACCCATCTCTCCCCATTCTCCACCTTCATCCAGTCAACATTAGGAATCTCAGTGACGTCACGACGAATCAGAATACACATAATTCTTTTATTGTTAAGCATTAATCTCTACTTAGAAAGAATATTTACAATTTTTAAATTCTGCTATATCTTTTCTAATAATACATCCTACTATAGATTAATCTTAATTAATTAATATTACACCATAAAAATGTCTGGTATAAGAATTAAAAATAAGCTTAAAATTATAAAAAAAAATTTTTTTATAAAAGTATTATACTCTATTTTAATAGTTTCAATAATATAGAATAATAAAATAACAACGATTATCAAATATGAAAATATTATAGATATCATAAAAACACTACATAATAATATTAAATCATACTACATATATCCTTTCTAACAATAAGAGGATACACCTTTTGGCTGTGATACGGACAGAATCGCTAGTTATCTGCAACGAAACCCAACCTCTCTCTCTCTCTCAATCTCTCTCTCTCTCTCTCTTCCCCTCTTCCCTTCAAATGCCACACTCTCTTTCATGCTTCCTTTTACACCTTCCGAGTGGACATTTTATTTCCTCATTTTCCCACCAGAGGGCACTTGGGCACTATCGCCAGACGCTACGCGTGTCTTTCACGTTCCTCAACTTCTCGTTACCTTCTCGCTTCTTGCCCTCGTTAGCCTGCCGCCGTTTTCCTTTCCCTCGCCGATGGTATTATTTTCGGTTCCTTCCCTTAACCACCTCGTTACCTGTCCTCCACAAGCTGGTGCAGTTTGTTTCCCGTTTCTTTGGCTCGTTAACGGAACGAAACCCTTCCTCCCCCTTTTCTCCCCCCCCCCAAAAAAAAAGACGAAGAAAAAAAAAGAGAGAGAGAGAAGGTAAGGTCTGGAACCCATATACGTTCTTCTTGGTGACATCGCGATGGCTTCCCTCCGAAGGCTTCCATCTCCAGTTCCTTTTTTTTTTTTTTTTTTCTTCTTCTTCTTCTTCTTCTTCTTCTTCTTCTTCTTCTTCTTCTTCTTCTTCTTCTTCTTCTTCTTCTTCTTCTTCTTCTTCTTCTTCATTTTCTTTCTTTCATCGGACGTCTTCGTAGTAATTTCCTTTTATGAAGATTACTTCTCCTTGTGGATTCTTTCTCAGCTTCCCTCATTTGCCTTACACGCTAAAGATTTCGTTATGTGGTAAAGATTTCTTAAACTTTCTCTCTCTCTCTCTCTCGCTCTCTTTCCCCACCTCTCTTTCTCTCTCTCTTCCCCCCCCCCTCTCTCTCTCGCTTTCCCGTGTCCTTGCTTGACTTTCCAGCACGACAGAGGTAGCACATAAAACACGCTAAGAACAAGATAAGGTAACTTGGGTATCTTTCTTTTAGCAAATCAATAAAACAATGAAGTCCTGACAAGGAAATATACATCATTGACCAAAGGTATATGCTACCCCTTTGCATAGGTGGACAGCCTTGAAAAGGTGTAATATACATATATATATATATATACATATATATATATATATATATATATATATATATATATATATATATATGTGTGTGTGTTGTTTCTTTGTTGTCCTTACATTTTTTGTCCCCACAGCCAAGTTTTTCGGTGATATATTAAGTAGACGACCAGGACTGAGAAAGGGAGGAGAAAGGAGGGAGTGAAGGAGAAGACAGGGAGGGAGGAGATTGTGAGAGCGTGAGAAGGAGGGTGAGAGGGAGGAGGGAAGTAAAGGAGATGGGAAGGAGAAAGGAGAAGAGGGAGAAAGGATAGAAAGTTGGAGGGAGGGAGAGTGTGAGACTGTGAGAGGCTGAGAGGGAGGAAGGAGGTAAAGGAAAAATAGGGAAAGAGGGAGAAGGAGAACGAGGGAGGGAGGAAGAGAAGGAGTGAAAGAGGAAGAAAAGGGAGAAGGGAGAGAGGGGTAGAGGAGATATGGAGGGAAAGAAGGAGCTAAGGAGGGAAAGAAGGAGCTAAGGAGGGAGAGAAGGAGCTAAGGAGGGAGAGAAGGAGCGAAAGAGGGAGAGAGGAAGAGGGGAGAGAAAGGGAGGAAAAGGCAACATGGATGTAGGGAAAGAGGGATGGCGGGAGGAAAGGAAAGGAAATTCGCTTCCAACATTCCGTCGCAGGATGTTCTCGTCTTTACCTTGCCATATGTATACTGTACACACACACACACGCACGCACACACACACACACACACACACACACACACACACACACACACACACACACACACACACACACACACACACACATATATATATATATATATATATATATATATATATATATATATATGTATATATACATATATATATATATGCGTAAGTAACCACTAGGAAAAGTAAACTAACGAAGCACTGCACTGAAGATGTAATTATACGAAAGCGCTCTGCTTCGTTAGTTTACTTTTCCTAGTGGTTACTTACGCATTTGTGAACACACGCTCCTAGTGTTATTATTGCATATATATATATATATATATATATATATATATATATATATATATATAATATATATATATATATACATATGCATATAAGTCACTCCTGTGACCTGTATCTCCTACTTGTCTCTTTCTTGTCACTTTTATCTACATAATTACATAATTAACAATGTCGCTAACTTATGAATACAAAGCTTTATTCTATCTCTCTTCATTCGAACCTTGTTTTTTCGTTCTACCTTCCTCTCAGTTTACTTTGCGCTACGCTCTCCTCCTCTACCGAATAACATGATTTTTTTTCTTTAAAGAAAAACAGTCTCCTCCACAAAACGCTATACAAAAGGTTTTAACTTCCACTTCTTTACAAACTCGTCTGTTATTAGATCGAGGCAATTGTCCCTGTGAATTCTTCGACTTTTTTTTTCCATCAGATTTCATCACTTAAGTTCGTTCGTTCCTTTCGGTATCTCATCTTCCCACGATCCAGATGCTTCCCCCACTTGTCTTGCGATCTGCAGAGGCAATGCGGTCGTTTGCTTTATTCCCACGTCGTAGACTGGGGCACAGTGCCTCCTTGCGTATGTCCTCGAGACAGACCCGGTCTCATTCACCCATGCGGCCCTAATACCGGTCTAATTTGTTCGTAGCTTTGCAGCCGTGGTTTCATCTGCCATAAAGCTCACAGTGCGGCCCTTAATTGACACAGCCCTGGCCCTACTTGCCTCGTTAGTCTTTTATGTCCACTGCACTGGTCTTAGATGACTACTGCGTTTGCAATACCGGGCACATTGGAGCTCCGTCAAAAAAAATCTCTCGTCAATTAATTTTAAGGTTTGGGTCCTTAAGCTTTCAGAGTTTGCAAGAAGATTGATGGCCATTAACTTTGCCCCGTATATTGAGACTGTTCTTACCACTTAGATCGTCCGACGCATTTTCCTGATACACATATTTCTGTCGCAGCCACAATTATCAATCACAAATCCGGTTTTCTTCGCCTAATATGCTTCTGGTCTCGTCTCTCGCCAGGTTTAATTAGCAGAGGATTAAAATTAATTAGACTGCAATTGTCAGTTACCTCTCCTGTTCTGACCCTAATGATGCATAGATTTTCTTCAGATAGACAATTTCAGGATTCAATCCTAGTAATCACTTTCATACGATGAATCTTATTTGCCATTTTTTGTCCTTTTCTAAAACTAAAACATATGAACATAGAAATGGAGGAGACTGTAAAAGACCATAAGGCCTACGCTAGGCAGTTCCATGTCCGTTACCACCTTTCATTCCTATCCATAAAGTTATCTAATCTTCTCTATTCCATTCGATAACCACTCTACTGGTGCACCAATTTTTGTCTATTTCCCTCTTATATCTAAATTTGTCTCAATTCAGGTGATGGATTAAGCCTGGATAAAGTGGCTTAATCAATCTTTTATCTGGAATTATGATTGGTCCCACATGTGTGCCGCTTATTAATCTGTTCCAGTTGTGTCAACTTTTCTTCCGGAGAACACAAGTCTTGTTGGTCAGTACGAGTCCTGGGCTACACTTCGTACTTAACCCATTCAACTCCGATGACAAGACTTCGCTGCGAGCGAAGCGAGGACTGACGTCATATTTTTCTGGTGTTTGATCAAACATTTTGGTGTGTTATGATTTTTTGTTTTATTTGACCAAATGACAAGACTTCGCTGCGAGCGAAGCGAGGACTGACGTCATATTTTTCTGGTGTTTGATCAAACATTTTGGGGTTTTATGATTTTTTGTTTTATTTGACCAAATGACAAGACATCTTGTCATCGGAATTGAATGGGTTAATGACTTAATCGGTACGATTATCACTCAACGATGATCGTTCATGGCTCAATCGTCAAACGATTGTCTATAGAACTTATTCTTTGTTTTTGAATGGCGCTGTTTTGCTTCGACCTGCAAAGTACAAGGCTGATCCTTTTAACTTGAAACTACCTACACGTTTACCCAACTATGACACTGGCTGTGGTAGGATAATAAATATAATTAACTAATCACGCTGAGCACAACATACCTCTATCCTTCAGTTCCACACTTTGGCGATGCAATTCAACTTGCATGGTTACTCTCCTGCCAGACGATTTTAGTCGTCTGGGGACACTCCAGAAAGTCAGATGATTATAACCTA
>NC_134778.1:79934124-79949124 GCF_046742065.1 Oratosquilla oratoria
GAAGTAAAGAATGAAAAAGACGGACGAAAAGGGAAGAAGTACGATAGGAGTATTGGAAGAAAGGGAAGAAGAAGAAAGGGTGGATGAAATGAAATGAAAGGAAAAAAGAAGGGAGGAAAGGGGGAAGAAAAGAGAGGAGGGAAGGAGGTACATTAAGAGAGGAAAGTTGGGAAGGAAGAAAGGAGAAAAAGAAGGAAGACAGTGAGAGAAAAAGGAAGGAAGAAAGAGAAGAATATTGGAGGAAATAATGGGAAATGGGAATAATGGAATAATGGGGAAAATGAAATGAAAAGAGAAGAAGGAATAGGACAGGAAGAAGGAAAGGGAAGAGAGGAGGCAAAGAAAAAATAACTGAAGAAGAAAGAGGAAAGTAAAAAGAGAAGAGGGGGAAAAAGAACTGAAGAAAATGAGAGAGGACGGGAGGGACAAAGGAAGATAGAAGAAGACAAGAAGAAAGGAAGAAAGGCAGACAGAAAGAGATGAAAAATTGAGGGGAAATGGAAGAAGAAAGAAAGGATGAAAGAAACAAAGGAAAGAAGGAAGGGAGGAAGGAATGAAAGAAGGAAGGAAAGTTGTGTGTAATCCGGTTAAAGAAATGTATGGATATCAGACATAAACAGCAAGTCATGCATGGAACAGAAATAACTTACATGGAATGGAAAGTTGAGAGGAAGCGTAGGAAGAGGAGGAAGAGGAAGAGGAAGAGGAAGAGGAAGAAGAGGAAGAGGAGAAGGAGGAGGTAATGAGGAGCAGGAGGACCAGGGGTGGAGAAGAAAGAGTTTTCTGAGGAGCAAGCGTAGGAGGAGCACGAGAAGGAAGAGGAGGGGGGAGGAGGAGGAGGAGGAGGAGGAGGAGGAGGAGGAGGAGGAGGAGCAAGAGTTTTAGAAGCAGCAAGCGTTGGAGAAGCACGAAGAGACGGAAGAAGAGAAGGAGAAGGAGGCAGAAAGAAGGGGAGACAAAAGGAAGAGAAAGAGGAAGAGCAGTGGCAGGAACAGGTAAAGGAGGCAGAGGACAATGAGGAGGAGGAAAAGTTCGAAGAGTGTAAATGAGCAGAGGAAAAGAAACCACAAACAGAAAAGGTCAGTGCAAAAAATAAATAAATGAATAAATAAATTATATATATGCATATATATATATATATATATATATATATATATATATATATATATATATATGTATATATATATATATATGCTGCATATATATTTTTCTTTATATTAAAAAATCCCAGAAAGATGATATTGTTGATCGTTGCAACACGTCTGATTCAGAAGAAATCCCAAGGTACATTGAGTGCTAGATTAGTCGAGGCCGAGCACAATATATCAATCTCAGGACGAAGCTGGCGATTTCCTTTCCGATATGGAACAGAATTAACATCAATCGTATTTCCTACGAAGTTATCAACTGAGTCTTCCATGATCAGAAGTCAAGCTATGGTTACAGGTACAAATCATCATCATCATAGTCATCATCATCACCATCATCATCATCATCGTCATCATCATCATCATATTATCATCATCATTTATTATCATCGTCCTCACCATTATCATCACCATTACATCATCATCATCGTCCTCACCACCACCACTACCATCATCATCATTATATCATCATATTATCATCATCGTCCTCACAATCATCATCATTATCTTCTTCATCATCATCATATCATCATTATCGTTATCATCATCAAATGTATTCACGATGTTTCTGATTTTGGTGCAGATATGGATTATTCGTTATAATAACTGCTGAAGATACTCAGCATTGCGGCTAAAGCTATTATCACTTTAAAATGGATGTTAGATGAAGGAAATTGTTACAGGTTTCAAATATGATTGGAGTATTTCTTTAGTTAATAACATGAACTGGTTCTTGAGTTCTTTTAATTTAATATTTCCTTCCGGTACAAAATTTTAAACAAATATGCAGTACTCTATCATAAACAAATTATTCCTTTTTCAAAAGATTTTTTTTTTCCATATACTGTAATGGCATGCCAAATGCAGCTACTGAAAATGACAACGTTTTTCCCTCTCAAAAATGACTAGTTAAAAATACATTACTTCAAAAAATTAAATGTCTCACTGTCTCAAAAACATAATCAAAAAATATGCCTGCAACAGAACTAGGTGATTAGGTATGGACTGAATATACGGTATGTATGATAAGGGCTGGATAAATGACATTCTTTGCATACCCATCTATTCATCTATCCATCTATAAACCAATGGCTTTTTCCACCATATATGGGAGGTAGCCAAGTCAAAGGCACGCACCCACTCCCATCCATCACCCTTTCCTCCCTCTCCTCTTAGCTCCTCGTGGATAAAGGGTCAGAAGCAATGCAGCAAGACACAGCACATCAAGTACAAGGCCGCTTCACTTACCCAGCGACCCCTTCCCGTCCCCTTAAACATATATACAGGAGACAAAAAAATAAACGGAAACGCTAAAAAGCTCGTTGAAGAAGGAAGGTGAGGAGGAAGAAAACGGAGGGCGGGAAGGTGAAGTAAGTGAAGGAACAAGCAGTATGGCAAAAGCAGAGCGAGAAAATAAAGAATAAGAGGAGAAGGAAAGAATGTGAAGCGAAGGAGAGGTGGGGGAGGAGGGGTGGGATGGGGTGGGATTTGGAGAGTGCTAGAATCCTATTAGGTGACAAGGACTATCAAGAAGCATGTACAGAAGGGGATGGATACGATACAAAAGCTAACTGGTCCCAATATGCTCATTATAAGTGAAAATATATTAACCCAGTACTATAATCCTACTCTACGGTTCCACAGATGACTACACTGTCATTAATGCTGATATTTTTAATAATTATATATTATTTGATGCATCAACAGTATTAATCATTAGAAGCGTGTATTGTGGTCTTGCTGGGCAAACGTGAATGCAGTGGGATTGTTTGTATTGATCGGAGCGGAGGTGAGAAAAGTAACGGGTAGACGGCAATACAAATGGAAAATGGAGAGGGAAAAGGAAAACCGCACTTGCTTGCTAATTCAACAGTCTGAGTTCAATCCCCGCCCAGGGCTGAAAAGCATCACAGCACTGCAAACTGGTACTCCACTCTGTTGGGTAACGAGGTGTGTGTGTGTGTGTGTGTGTGTGTGTGTGTGTGTGTGTGTGTGTGTGTGTGTGTGTGTGTGTGTGTGTGTTTGTGTGCGTATATATATGTGTGCGTGCGTGCGTGCGTGTGTGGGGGTGTGAAGTCACACCATTACCCATAGATCGGGCCATTTATGAGCTCCGAGCTCTCATCCGGGAGGATAGTAACTGTCGATCACGAGTCAAACACACATACACAAACAGAAATACAAAGGATTACAAAGGAGGAGCATGCCGACAGGAGACCTTTTGGTCCATAACTACGTCGGATGCGAAAAAAAACATAATAATGATAGATAAAAAAAATGTAATAACATAAATAATAATAAAATAATTAAATGCATAAGTATAGTTAAATAATAAACAAACAGGTAAATAGTAAATAATAATAAACTGACAGATAAATAATAATGAATGAAAATCAAGCAAATAATAAACAGACAAATAATAACAAACAAATAACATAAAATAAATGACAGTCAAATAATATAAAATAAATTACACGCACACGGACACGCACACACACACAATGAGCAATACCCACTAAATTGAATTAGTCAAGTAATCAGAATTCAATATCATTCATACCTCAGTGCGGTGTTGTCGCGTGTTTAGAATCGAAGTGCAACAATGATAGGAATTTCTACTTATACTGCTTTTTCGAACCTGACATATAAGTTGATATTAGTCGCATGATTCTACTGCGAAATAAGGAAATAGTATAGTATAGTGTTTAGTACTGCAGTATTCAGACATTACACCGAGTTTTGTGTTTAATCTCAAAAGGATGAAAAAAATGACAAACGTATGGTAGTTTGAATACAATCTTTATACCAAAGGGCTTTCTCTTCCTTTTAAGGAAGTTAGCCAATCAAGACATGCGTCCATCCCACAAATATCCATCTTCCGTTTGTTTCACTTTTATCTTACGGTGGTATTCTTAAAAAAAAAAAAAAATATATATATATATATATATATATATATATATATATATATATATATATATATATATAGATATAGATATAGATGATGAAGGTGGAAAAAGAAGTCACGGGTCTAGTTCCGAGTTCCTGAGTTTATTCCTGACCGGTTTCGCTCTATGCTTCTTCAGAGGAATATGACTCTGGAGTGAAGCTGGCGGTATACATAGTCTGAGTAAGACCGCGTTCCCTCCTTGGAGGTGGGTTACGTTTGGTTGTACAATGGTTTTTAATACAATGAACAATTGTGATAATAAAGTATACAATAAATTGTTGTTATGTTATTACAAAACAGCTCCGGTGTGTGTGGAACACTGGGGGATGCTGTACGTCCACTAGATCTAGAAATAGTGAATGACACGGGAAGGAGAATCAGACAACTAGTAACACCAACATCAAAAACAACAAACGACCTCAGCGTCATATATAGGATACCATGTGGCAACTGTGACAAGTCATATTATGGTGAGAGTCACAGGGGCCTACATGCCAGAATAAGAGAGCACAAGGCGGACCTAAGGTACCACCGCCTCTCAAACGCGATGGTGGGCCACGTGGATCAGGAGGGACATCTTCCCGACTGGCAACAGGCAGAGGTAGTAAAGAAAGGTCTATCAAAAAGACAAAGGAAGGTGATTGAAGCCCTATACATAACAACCAATGCCAACATCAACCAAAAAGTAGGGGATATTAAATGGGAAAAATTCACAGCTCAATACGCAGCCATAAGAACCTGCCCCAGAACAGCGCCCACATAGAACGACAAAATCCATCCGGTGCCCAAACGTCCGCGCTTCCTGGGTTGAGGGCTTGAGGCCGGTCAGTCGTATTTTTATTTTTATTTTTATATTTTTATTATTATTATTATTATATTTATATTTTTATTTTTACTATATATTTCTTTGGCATTTATTTATTTATTCATTGTTGTATATGTATGTATATTTTTTGATAACATTCTGTCACACAACGATATGCGATGAGATGTCATGTCACTTTAAATAAGCACATTTTTATTTATTTATTTTTATTTATATTTATATTTGTATTTGTATTTTTATTTTATTTCATTCATTTTATATTATTTAATACTATAAGTTATCTTATGACACTTTTTAGGATTCCCACATTTTTACACCACTCACTTCACTTACAATGTTACACCCTCGATCAACATTCCACACACACCGGAGCTGTTTTGTAATAACATCACAACAATTTATTGTATACTTTATTATCACTATTGTTCATTGTATTAAAAACCATTGTACAACCAAACGTAACCCACCTCCAAGGAGGGAACGCGGTCTTACTCAGACTATGTATACCGCCAGCTTCACTCCAGAGTCATATTCCTCTGAAGAAGCATAGAGCGAAACCGGTCAGGAATAAACTCAGGAACTCGGAACTAGACCCGTGACTTCTTTTTCCACCTTCATCAACTTGTCACAATGTACCAACATACATATATATGTATACATACATAAATATACATATATATATATAAATATTATATATGTCCTTGGAAGGGAATTATTTATATAATTAAAGAATCTTTTAAAGAATACTACCGTAAGAATCATACAGTGGTATTCTTAACAAAAAATCTTTCCATTATATAAATCTTATTTAAATCCTTGGAAGGGAAAGATTTATATAAGGAAAGATTTTTTTAAGAATACCACCGTAAGAATTTTACAGTGGTATTCTTAAAAAATTCTTTCCTTACATAAATCTTTCCCTTCCAAGGATTTATATAAGATTTATATGTATATTATATATATATATATATATATATATATATATATTTTTTTTTTTTAAGAATACCACCATTAGCTCCTTGTGGATGAGGGGCTAGTTCTGTCAGCCCCACCGCGCACTACCGGGTCGGAAGCAATACAGTAAGACGTACCACACCCACAGAAGGACCTGATAGCCTAAGCTGGTTTACCTACACCGCTTCATTTACATGGTGACCCTTCCTTCAGGTCCCCTTAAGTGTAGATAGAGAAGACGAGGGGAAATATTTTCGGGCCGTGTCAATTTATTATATATCTATCCACAACCATTCTTCATTCACATCTATCTCTTGCCTTCTCAGATACGAAAGTTAAACTGAAGTACATAAAAGTACACTGTACACCGAAGTACACTGAAGTACACAAAACCAAAGTACAATTCACAGTCGGTTAACTGGAACTTTGGGTGAATGTAGTAAAATTAAGTCTCGACTGGATATTGAACACTATTCTACAAAAGTTGATTTTTTTTTTAATAAAACTATAAAATCAGAAGAGTAGTTTCTTGAACGAGATCATAATGGAAGTTGACACAACACAGCATCACATTCTGCGGTCCCAGCCGAACTTTCCTGCCGATTTGTTTCTGTAGCCCAGTGGTAACCATGTCGATCTCATGAACAGGTGGTCGTGAGTTCGATTCCCGGGACCCACTGGGGGCTATGTCGCGTCGGTTCCATATAGCCCTGGCTAACCGGGGAGGCGGCCCAACATCGGCCCAATGATAATATTTATAATATTAATATTAATAATAATAATAATAATAATAATAATAATAATAATAATAATAATAATAATAATAATAATAATAATAATAATAATAATAATAATAATAATAATAATAATAATAATAATAATAATAATAATAATAATAATAATAATAATAATACTAATAATACTAATATAATAATAATAATAATAATAATAATAATAAAAGCGGCTCACCGCATCTGACAGGGTCTTACCCTACCAGAGGTTTCTCACTTCCCACCACGCGGGAGTGAGATGTTGAGTTTGAGTTGAGAGTAACAAAACTGCTCTATATATTAATTTCCTAACTTAATCAGAAATAAGAAATACATAAGAACTTAAAAACCATAGTAGAGCAGATCCTATATTGGGAAATTAAATTATCATTTTCTAAGAAAACCTATTCTTGATTATACTTACCCTAACAAGACTTCAACTGCCAATGCTATCAATTAGCGAGGCTCCACGCACTCAACATTTACCAAATAATCAGTAATATTAATTTTGAACCCAAAATCACTCTAGAATTATCCTAATGTTTTAAATTCATTCACTATTGTTCATTAAATCAATAACAAAATGTGTTGACAAGTGTCGATGATTTTGGCAATAAAACAAAAGCATTTCCATGGCAAGTGCCCGAGATATACATATATAACGCCCTTTCCCTCGCCCTCCATTAAAATAAAAGCAATTGTTTTATTGTTTTACTCCATTTTGCGAGAGAGAACACCGAGTACCAATTTACTGTAGACGAAGCCACGTGTTCCGTTTCTCACATTCTTTCTCTCCTCGTATGGGATTAGTAAGAACGTAAGGTTCGCTGAAACTATTGTTTTCAGAGAAGATTAGATAACTTTATGGATAGGTATGAAAAGAGGTAAGGGACGTGGAACTGCCTAGTGTAGGCTTTATGGTCTTTTGCAGTCTTATGTTCTTATGTATTGACCGCATAATCTATATGTAACAGTTTATGACTTTCGTCACACCCCTAAGGGCCAGGGTCACGTAGCAATTTTATTACTGTAGGCAAATCTCCACGTGGAAAAAGTCCTTATCATCTTTCAGTGAATCATAATTCATTAAACTCGGGCACAGTTCATAAAATTTCACCGACACGAACAGACATCCCATTCTGCATCATAATAAACACCTAACAATGACACAAAAAACACTCACAAATTAAAACAGTCTCAGTTGAACACACATATCCAACGCTGTGTCAAGCCTAAAACACATACGGGCTACAATAGGTCCAACATATCAACATTCGCCCCACCCCACCACCTCCTCCTCCCACCCCTCACCCTCCTCACCCCTTGGCGGCACAAACGCTGGTGCTAAGGAAGATATATATGGTGGTATTCTTAAAAAAGAATCCTCTTATGAATCCTTGGAAGGGAAAGATTTATATAAGTAAATAAATTGTTTAAGAATACCAACCGTAAGATTCTTACGTTGGTATTCTTAAAAAAAATCTTTCCTTATATAAATCTTTCCCTTCCAAGGATTTATATAAGATTATAAGGAAAGATTTTTTAAGAATACCAACGTAAGATTCTTTTGTTGGTATTCTTTAAAAAATCTTTCCTTATATAAATCTTTCCCTTCCAAGGATTTATATAAGATTATAAGGAAAGATTTTTTAAGAATACCAACGTAAGATTCTTTTGTTGGTATTCTTTAAAAAATCTTTCCTTATATAAATCTTTCCCTTCCAAGGATTTATATAAGATTATAAGGAAAGATTTTTTTAAGAATACCACCGTAAGATTCTTACGTTGGTATTCTTGAAAAAATATATTTCCTTATATAAATCTTTCCATTCCAAGGATTTATATAAGATTATAAGGAAAGATTTTTTAATAATACCATCGTAAGATTCTTACGTTGCTATTCTTAAAAAAATCTTTCCTTATATAAATCTTTCCCTTCCAAGGATTTATATAAGATTATAAGAAAATAATTTCTTTTTAATGATACCACCGATAGGACCCTACGCCAGGAGGCGCTGAGTAGCTGCGTCCGAAGCTGTCGCCTTTGCCTTATTATCCGCTTAAGGAACTATTGGGGGCAGGTAACAATCACTTCTGGGAATCGGGGAGAGGTGCGGGATTCGAACCTTCAACTATTCGAATGTGAGACCAGCACGCTTTTGATTACGTCACCAGCTTCTTCACGCAAAAATGTAATTCTTTCTCTGTGAGGCCCTTCCTCCGGATACTTGGAATAATTCACTGTATTTCGTGTGACTTTTTTTTTTTTTTTTTTTTTTTTTACGTTGTGCTTGTCCATGCATTCCACGTGTCATGTTGATTTTTTTTTTAAATGTGACCAAAAAGGATGGGTTACGTTAGCTTGAGTTAATGGAGTTTTTTCAAAGCCGAGAAATGCACTGGTGGAAAAATTATATTCTTGCCTTCGAAAATCGTTCGACAATTTCAATACAAAATTTTAAAAAGTAATGAAGGTACAAGCCAGAGACTTATAATCTATCAGGTGAAACTATTTTCCTGCTATTATAACTAGTCTTAGGAAGCTCGCTGGTTGAGGGGATGGCGGTTCGAATCCTGCCACCGGCGAAGTTGAACCAAGAGCATGGTTCTTCTGTAAGAGGCACCGTTCTAGCCTTCCGATAGCGGGAGTTTGTGAAGTTAAACCATATCACATTACTGGTTTAAATCATTCGTGAAGAGTGGAGAGTTTTGGGGTGAATAAAATCGCCTGGCGTCAGCCAGAATAAAAGGAAAAGTGCCACCCGGCACGGAAGGGACTCTTATAGAGATGAACGAAATTGCCCAGCAGTAGTATGAATTAGGTAAAGAGCCAACGCCAAAAGGCGATGAGTACCTGCGGCCGAAGCCGTCACCTTTGCCCTATAATGCGCTTAAGGGACAATTGGGGCAGGTAACTACAGTCACTGTTGAGGATAGGAGATGAGTGCGGGATTCGAACCCTCAACCTGGCGAATACGAGACCAGCACGTTTCCGATTACGACCCCAATATGCTTTCAATGCAGCGACGGACTTCGTGCTTGATGTTTTGTACCGATGATGAGGCGTTAGGGAAATGAAGGGGTTAAATGGTGACTATAATTATAATCCACGCAGCAGACATACCAGCCACATTCCAGTGACTTACAATGCGCATCAGAACAAGTACTCTTTCATTCAAGGTTTTTATTCCATTCGACAACCCTAACCCCTACTGACCCAAGAACGCTGGTGATGGAAATGAATTCTTTGACAACGTGTGTTGGGACTAAATTTATTTTAATTCACATAAAGATTAAAAAAAAAAACTACGTCATTAATGGTTAAAGTGACAGAAATGAGAAAAAAAAAATCTTTGGGTTGCTCGTGACAAACTGCTGCGACAGTTTTCTTCTTCTTCTTCTTTTTTGAGACTTCCGGAAACTGTCGGGGACATTGTGTCCCCAACTGTACCCAACAACTGACAGTTGGGCCCCTCGCTTTGGTCAACTGACAACATTTTAGACCCAAACGGAACTGGTCTTTTCAGCCACATATCAACTTCCCACCTGACCACGACAGACGCCACAAATTCAAGATTCTCGTCAAATGCTGCAAATTAAAAAAAAAAAAAAAAAAATGGAAGATGATTTTGCCTACAGTATTCCAGACTTCCCTAAGGAAAATTCAACAATGTGTCTAACATTCGTATTCTAAGTTTAACTTCTCTTAGTTCGTCATTCACCTTCTCAATATATGACGCAAAGTTGATTTGACATTTGGAGATTCGAAAAAATAAAAGATTGTAACCTAAGTTGTTTCCACCCATACGAACTCACTTGAGTCGTGATAATGTGACAGGGGCTCTACTCTAACCAGTCGTCCATTAACTTTTTGTAGACGGGGTAGAGAATTTTTAATGTCTGCCGCCAGGTGATATTATTCAACTCGAGGAAACCCTCCAGTGTTTAAGAAATATAACCAACTTCGATTAAGACAAAGACGGTGAGAACTGTTTAGTATATTTTTCTGACTGCCGCCAGGCGATTTTATTCAACAGAGAAAAACAAAAACAAGGTTTTTAGGAGCTACATAGCCAATTAATGTCCCTTATTTTCTTTATTCCTTTCCATCTCTTCTTCATTCTATTATTATAATGATAATTATCATTCGTTATCATCTACTCTCAATATAACGCACGACAGCAAAATGAAATTGCCCATAAGTATAGAAGCGCTAGTAAATGACGGCGCAGAACAACTTCCTGCACACCACTCCAACAGACGATTCCAGAAATACTGGAAACTTTCTCACTCTTCCAGTTAGAAATACCACTACAAGGGTTTACGTCCATATGTACCTCATGTAAGATGAAGAACTATGAAGAACCTTGTGTACACGTATTAACAATTCATACGGACACACACACACACATACACATGCACACACTTTGACAATCATACTTTCCATACGCTTTTACTTAATAAAACATTTAATAAATGTTTAAATACTGACATAAAAATGAATACAAAACAAAATGATTAATTTCATAATGCTGCATTTTAACTGCTTCGCCTTGGGAAGAAAACTGTGGAATTTGGTTTCGACGGGTCAACCTGAAGGATGTCTCTCCATCCATTTTCCTCGACACATCGAGATACGATTGAATTCAGTTCTAAGTACTACACTGCCCCGCGTCTTCTGCGAAGCTGGAGTGAGCGTGTTTATTATGTGGAACATTTACGATGCTGATAAATCTATGAGGTCGTAAATATACGACCGAAGATACGTCTTCCACACTGGAGCGCTTAAAATTACTATAGAAGCTATTGTATATGTTTTCATTTAAAAACTACTTCACATCACAATGAGTGTTTATATTAATACATAAATAAATAAGTGTTCAAATACAGTAAGCAACACATTGGTTAGGCGTTCACATAATATACAAGCGCAAGTGCAAACGTATTCATTATCATGAACATGAACACACACACACATAAACTCAGCTCCCCTTCCCGTAAGATACAACTAGATAAATACTAGGTAAGACACAGACACACACACACACATACACACAGCTCCCGTTCCCATACGAGATAACTAGGTAAATACTAGGTAATACACACACACACACACACACACACACACACACACACACACAGCTTCCCTTCCAGTAAGATACAACTAGGTACATACTAGGTAATACACACACACACACACACACACACACACACACACACACACACACACACACACACACACACACACACACACACACACACACACACAGCTCCCCTTCCTGTAAGATACAACTAGGTAAATACTAAGGAATACACACACACACACACACACACACACACACACACACACACACACACACACACACACACACACACACACGAACACACACAAAATCTTGGAAACAACAAAGAAGAGAATCGTTCCTGGAAAAGTACTGGGACGCTTTCACACAACTTAAACATCTCTGAATGGAAGCTCGCCAGGTAAACACTCGCGACATTTACGTAGCACGGGTCTGAGCACAAAAAGACGACGCGATAACCCGCTCGAGTCCCTTTCGTGGATTTGGCCTTGGGAACCCGTCCAGAGGGACTAGGTGGCGATTGTACACAAAAGATGCTGCAGACATGTCCATATAACCACACCATCACATACACACACATCATAAGGGATAGACCGGTTATATGGATGTTGTGAAGAACATGTACATTGTAGAGCATAAGAATGACTGTGGTTTGTGGTTGGAGTTTGGAACCAGCCTACCCTGCTCGATCATCGTGATCAGGCACCTGCACCCGAATGCAACACTGGTATACTGCACCTCTGATGTTCGCCGTACGAGACGGGAATAGAACCCGGGATGATTCGCGTGTCCGTAGGAGCAACAAACACTACTCATTGTTCTAAGAGGACTTCACTGTTTCCAACAACGACAAAGATCGTGGAAGTTCTTTACATCAGACAGAGAGCTCCTGCCAGAAATGTAAAGGAGGTACAACTTTCAATCACTCTAGCTCAGCGTTTACCAACTTTTTCCGACCATAACACCCGCTGTTGTCATTTCTAAGCAGTCCAGCAACCCTGTCTTGTTATTAGAGGGATAAAAGAAATTGAAGTGTACTGCCTGATGATTCATTTTCTTGATTCCTTAGAAATGAAAGAAATTGACAATATTGTTTGTAGAAGAAATAAGAACATCCTAGAAAAATAAAATAGCATGGAAAAAGTCATATATGCACAAGAAGGTAATCAATGATACATACTTGTATATCAATGTGAATTTTGTTCGCATCACTTCCCAGCACCCCCAGGAGGTGCTTAGCATCCCAGGTTGGGAAACTCTGCTCTATCTCCTCTGTGCGGACATGTGGTCACCAAAAAAAAAAAAAAAAAAAAAAAAAAAAAAATCATGGATTGCCACGGACAGAAAGCCCATTTTGAAATCCAACATTCACTGTTACTGTTTGAACTCCTCTATCTTCGTATTACCTTATACTAATATTGTCTTACATTTGAAAATGTTCTAAGTTCATTGAAATGCTGTGTAATACATCGTTATGAACTATAATGAGCGTTTAATTCGACTCGGTAAGGAAGGAAAAAACCGCAACGAGGAAAATAAAAACATTTAGACAAGAGTTGATTTCAAGCTCAATCAGCGGTGAATTTCAACTCAACATATATGGAAAAATTACTGCCCTCCTTTATATATATATGCATGTATGTATGTATGTGTGTATGTATGTACGTATGTATGTATGTGTGTATGTATGTATGCATGTGTGTATGCATGTATATATTATGTATGTATCATGTATGTACGTATGTATGTATGTATACATGTATGTATGAATGTATGTACGTATGTATGTATGTGTGTATGTATGTATGTATGTGTGTATGCATATATATATTATGTATGTATCATGTATGTATATATGTATGCATGTATGTATGAATGTATGTATGTATGTACGTATATGTGTGTGTATGTATGAGTGTATGTATGTATGTATATGTGTGTGTATGTATGAGTGTATGCATGCTTGTATGTATGTAAGTATGTATGTATGTATGTATGTATGCGTAAGTCAGATCCGGATTTAAGTCCAACTTGCACCAGCGACTGCTCCTTTCCTATATCTTGTCAAAATCTGCTGACACTACAAAACAACTGACTGATCTCATCGTAGAAACAGCGTGTAACATTGATAATGATAATAACTGATAACAAATAGCTGTTGCCTCAGGTCTTACGGACTTAGGCTTGACACCGTTCCCCGGACACTTCCGTAGATCCATCTGTAAAGAAAATGTGGACTGCTATGTTGTCTTATGGAAATGTTTCTGTCACCAACTGAGGTGAGAGAGCAGTCGTCAATTGTCACCTCTCTTCAAGTGAATTGTTGGAAGAATTATATTTGTAGTTGATAGAGATCCATTTTAGGGACCGAATGAAAGCCCCACAGGGCTGCACCTCCGATTGGAGGTAATGGAATAGACGGGTTGAGAAAATGGATCGCCTCTGTAAAGTCCCCGTCCTTAGGAAAGGATTTAAATATATATCAAAGGCCTTTGAACTCATCAGAACAAGAAGATTCAAACATCAAAAGTATACTAATGAACTGCGAATCCAAAATATCATTTGAGATGACCAACACGTTTCTGGTATTCCTACCAAATACCACCTTAATTCCGGTCTAAATTCAATACATAGGAAATTAGAGAGCTGATCTAAGAAGCTAGATTTAAGCATTCATTTTCTCACCTGCCTGTGGGTTAGAATAGATCGACCTTCTGACACCTCCTTTTCATCGACACCAAATTTAAAAATAGAGCGGTTTTCCTTCTGGTTTTTTTTTTCTGGCGTGATATTGTGCTGGTGTTTTGATATATGTTTTTAATCATTCCTGATTATCTATTTATCAATTAATATGTTTTACCTCTTTTCCGAAAACATACAGACAGAAGAATGCACATACAGGCAACAACAACCAATATAATTTTACAAGAAATGTAAATACATACGATTTAATGAGGCGGCCTTGCTGTGGATGTGCTGTGTCTTGCGACACTGCTTCTGACTCAGGGCAGTGGACAAGATGCAGGGATGACCCGTCACCCAGGAGGTACCAAGATAAGAGGGAGGGATGACGGTAGAGGGGAGTGGAGTATGGAGGGGATGGAAAAGGTGGGAGTGGTTTCTATGCCTTTGTTTTTTGACTACCTCCCGTCTAAGGGGGAAAAAGCCTTTGGTATACGTATGTACAAGAAATATAATCACAAACAATATATTAACGGCATTCCAATGAATAAAAATACTGTTAGTACTAGAATATATCTGAGACAGAAAA
>NC_134778.1:79951624-79954124 GCF_046742065.1 Oratosquilla oratoria
GCTGCGCTTCGAGTCGTTACTCCAACTCTCGTGGGCAGGGAGTTGGGTGTGCTTGTAAGGTCACAGCATTACCCATAGATCGGTCATACGAGCTCTGAGCTCTCTTCCGGGAGGGAAATAGCTGTCGATCACGAGTCCAACACGTGATTCGAAGACTATTGTGAATCAGACCATGGTGAATCACACATACACACACACACACACACACACACACACACACACACACACACACACACACACACACATACACACAAAGTGTGAGTACACATCTAAAACGCGTGCGGGTGCATTTCCAGGTTTTGATGTCCCACCACGGCAGGAGTCAAAATCCGATTTGCGATGCCTGCATTGCAACGCACTTTCTCTTTTCATTTCATTCAAGATACTTCTTTAATACTTTGCAAACTGTCTTCTCGATTAAATTGGCGAGCCGACTATGGCTAAACGGTGGGAAAGGAGTCCGCAAGATTGTACTTATCGAAAATGTAATAGAAATACTGTTCTATTTGAAAAATGAAAAGACTTTACATGTTTATATGGACTACGGAAAAACTAATTTGCTCTATTTCCATTGTTCTTAAGTGAAGGTAAGAAGCGTACGCCAGGAGGCGATGAGTAGCTGCGGCCGAAGCCGTCACTTCGCCCTATGCTGGGGCAGGTGATAGTCACTGCTAGGAATTGGAGAAGAATGTGGGATTCAAAGCCACAGTATTGCAAACTGATTTGTACATGATCCACACACTTAAAAGGTGTTCTCATAATCAATCAATTTCTTGATACCTATATCTTCAACGTATGAATTAATTTCCTCAAAACATTTTAGATTTTAAATTTAAGCATTTTTGCCCAGCTTCCTGTGTAAGAATCTTTATCATGATCCGATAAGCATAGAAGCAATTGAGGGCCTAACAAATAAGAAATAAATTTGGATCAAAACACTTGTCCAATATAAATTTCTCTTCCATAAAAACACGGATAGTACTGTAGATGGATACAGCATAAAGTTAGAATAATTCAACATGATTAATAATTCTTTTTTACATACACTGAATAGACCCCAGTGAACATATTTACATCTTTTCAACCAGTAATTCACTTTAATTCCATGCCATCACGGTCGAGACTGACGAGGAGCTCGATGAAAGCGTGTATACGGTAACTGATTCGTGGTCAAGCTAAGGACTCGAACCCAGCTCAGACGTAACAAGTAACAGTGACTTAGCCCATTGCAATGACATGGAATTAAGGTGAATTAATATGGTTGAAAAGATGTAATTAATACAAATATAAAAACTAACGCGCACTGACACAAGAAACCGTATAAAATCACAACCAATGGATGATTCATACACATACGAAAATATGCGTATACATATATGCATAAATAAAAGAAGACATGAACAGTTACATGCAGTGGAATATGTATATACAGCGCGTAACTACACACAAAATCATATTGAGTACGCACACACACACATGCACAAAGAGAGAGGGAGAGAGAGAAAGAGAAAGAGAGAGAGAGAGAGATTGAGAGAATTTTTTTTTTAAATGTTCGTGTGCATATGCGTTGGCTTTGCATGTTACATTCTATTATGAAAGAGAGGCTAGGCCGTAGTCTTGCATAATTTTAAAAGGGACTCACGTTCTTTAAGAAGAAGGAAAAAAAAAAAAAAAAAAAAGTGGGGTGAGCCAAAGTATGTGGTCCTTGCCAAAATATCCAAAACTTAGTTCAACTTTGGCCTTGTGCCATTTGATCCAGTTTCGCCGCTGTTTTTGTCTGGCAGGAAGAGAAACGGAATTTTACAAAGAAGCATCACACTAATAACTTCCAAATTTAATTTCTTGAGTGGTTGCAGCACTTTTGGTAATGCCTGTGGCACAACATAGTTTTACAGTCAAGAAATTAAGAGATAGTTTCACTTCAGCACAACCCTTGAAAGCAAAATACACAAGTCAACAAATAAATGATAAATTGATTTAAATAAACATTTTCACAGAGAGAAGAGAACAAACAAATAAAAAAAATAAACAGACGTACTGAGACCCAATGAATGAGGCTACAAGCAAATGACTATATCCTTTTTATGCAAATAAATGAGAGATTACAGCTACATTATAGAACTGGATAAATGCACATTCATGAACTTAGTGAGATATTAGTGATGAGGATGAGGAGAATGAGGATAAGGGGAATGAGAATGAGGATGAGGGTGATGATGAGGATTTTGTAATTAGGATTCGGTTTTATGTTATGAACTACTTTGGAGGACAGTGACAATCCTCAGTGGATGATGACCTAGTGCCTGACCTCTTTCTGTGTCGTGACCTGGATTCAAACGTGTCTTTGACCCCACTTCACGGCGGCCACCAGAGTCGTCCGCTACTGCTGAACCATGGCCCCTTCAGCACAATATCTTTGTTTTCGTAAATGCACAAACACACGTTCGCGCGCGCGCGCACTCACACACATACACACACACACACACACATTCACACGAAT
>NC_134778.1:79959124-79966624 GCF_046742065.1 Oratosquilla oratoria
GTGGAAACAGGAGGAGGAGTTGGCGGAGTAGGTGGAGTAGGAGGAGGTGAAGCAGGTGTAGAAGATTTTGGAAGAGATAGTTACAGCACTGTGTGGAAGAGAGACTTGGAATTTGAAGGAGACAGAAAGACATATGGCTTAATTTTGTTTGATAAGAAATTTCTACGAGGTATGGTAGGAGTTACCCGGACGGATATAGTGAAAAATGAGGTGATGCAAAGAGCAGGAGTGGAAAGAGAGTAGCAGAGAGTGGACGAAAGTGTCCTGGAATGGTTTGGACACACGGGAAAAATGAGTGAAGAAAGACTAGGAAAAAAAGTGTGTGGAAGGCAAAAGTGGATGGGGTGAACTTGAGGGGAAGTCCAAGAGTGAGGTTGATGGACTGGGTGACGGGGCCACTGGATGCAAGAGGAATGTCTGTCAGTTAGAGAATGAAGGCACGAGTGGAGAATGTCTGTAAATGGATAAAGAAATGACGTAGCCCGAAGGAATTTCTTCTTGTCTGTTCTGTATATTTCTCGAATAGACGAGTGTGTGTGTGTGTGGGGGGGGGTTACCATATGATGAAGCGGTGGGGGTGAACCAGTGTCGGTTGTTGGACACTTATGTGGAGTGCTATGTCTTGATGTATTGCTTCTAACCTGGGCAGTATAGAGCAATTTAGAGTGACTTTTTGGATGGGTGTGACGTGGGTGAAGGGTGGTTGCCTGTTTCGAACTAACCTCCACTTTATAAAGGGAAGAGACTTCTTGGTATGCTTGCGTATATATATATATATATATATGTATGTATATATATATATATATATATATATATATATATTTATATGTTGAAGTATGGAAGACAAATGAGTGAAAGGGCGGTGAGCTAAACACAGAGAACAGTTGGAGTTTTATTCATTGACGTTTCGTCCTTACCAGGACATTCTCAAAGTACATACAGTCTCAGAAAATTAACAGCTTATATAATCCATCCTTGCCGTGTTCCTCTCCCTCCATACTCTCATCCCTCCATACTCTCATCCGTCCTCATGTGACTCCGACCATGCCACTTCTCCCTCCGTTCTCGATTGTCCTTTTTACCTCCTTAATGATTAGAGTACCTACCGCTCCTGCTACAAAATTAGGAGATGTTGTCAAAGATAAAAATAAATCAGAAAAGGGTATGGAGAAAGGCGCGATCTACAATATACCATGTGGTGGTTGTCCGTTATGATATTATGGAGAGACAGGAAGATCAGTGGAGCTACGGACATATGAACACAAAAATGACGTCAGAGCTCACAGAACCTCCAACTCGCTAGTAGTTCATTTAGGCCAATGTGGTCATCTTCCAGATTGGAACAAGATAGAGGTGCTCCACAAAGGTCTACAGAAAAAGAAAAGAAAAATAGTGGAGGCAGCCTACATTACTACCCACCCCTGCATCAATCATAAGGAAGGGTTTATAAAATTAGCAGGAGCGGTAGGTATTCTAATCATCAAGGAGGTAAAAATGACAATTCAGAACGGACGGAGAAGTGGCATGGTTGGAGTCACATGAGGACGGATGAGAGTATGGAGGGAGAGGAACACGGCAAGGATGGATTATATAAGCCGTTAATTTTCTGAGACTGTATGTACCTTGAGAATGTCCTGGGAAGGACGAAACGTCAGTGAATAAAACTCCAGCTGTTCTCTGTGTTTAATTCACCGCCCTTCCACTCATATATATATATATATATATATATATATATATATATATATATATATATATACATATATATATATATATATATATATATATCCGCAGGAAAAACTCTGATAAATAGAAACGTATTCCGAACGTTTTCGTCTATTTAGGACATCTTCAGGGACGAAAACGTTCGGACTAAGTTTTTCATTTACCAGTGGTTTTTGGGTAAATTAATTTTTACGTGTTTCTGTGCAATACTGTATATATGTATGTATATATGTATATATATATATATACATTAATTTTTACGTGTTTCTGTGAAATACTGCAAATATATATATATAAATATATATATATATAATATATACATTTCAGCACGTCGCCAATAAAAACCACCGAATAAATTGGGACGATGCTGAAATAATTTATAAATCCAAATGTAGTTTTAGAAGAAAAATAGTAGAATCCTCCTTAATAAATAATTTCCCAAATTACAACATTTCCCATGGTCAATGGTCACCAGACTGTATTTCTTCTTTTGCCATAAATAAAATGTTACCATCAACATTAGCGGTGGACAAAAATCACCAAGGCCCATGCAACGCCGGTCATGTGACCTGAGCCACCAAGATGCGAGCATGCGTGCTGGGCGTGTTGACCTGAGCCCCGTCCCCTCTTGCTACCTCACTGCTTTACTATAAATACACATTGTTCTGTACTTTGTAACTCATATCTGCTGAAGAGGATCACAGTAAGTGATCGAAATATACAGATCTCTATATCTTCGCTTATTCTTCTCCGAAAGTGGGTCATCAGTATTATTTTACAAATGTGCTACGACATATCTTTGTTGTGATATATATATATATATATATATATATATATATATATATATATATAAATTGCAGTAAAAAATAATTGACGTATTATATACTGATAAAATTATACAATATAAAAATGTGGAATATATCATTCTAGTGTACTGTATAACGTTGGAATCTGGATAATCTGAAAATCTGAATTTTTGTGACAGAGAGAAGTATTGTCCAAGTAGTTTGTTTCATACTTGACGTGGTACACATGAGACCACTGTAAGAAAGTGTTGCAGAAAACACACAACAAAAAAAGTTGTTTATTTCTTCAGCAAACTTCTGAGTACACCAAGACACTGGTAAGCAGTTCGTATTCTTCGTCTTGAGTTGTCTAACTCCTTTGTTTTGATGTTCTCCAACTTGAAGAACATTCTGTTCCTCTTGTTCTTCTTGCTCCTCCACCCACCTCTTGTTCCTCCTTTTTCTTCTTCTCCTCGTCCTCCTCTTAGTCTTCTGCTTGATTCTCCTCCTGTCCTTTTCCTCTTCCTCCAAAATAATTGGAGATAATCTTCGTATCCAATCCTTTACCATGTATGTGTGCATGCTGTCGTCTTATACACTGTAGTTTGCATAGTATGGCTACAGAAATGGGGGATACTAAACAAGACCGAAGCGGTTGTACCCAAGGAGGAAAACAAACACAAAGATGTTCAAAATGCGCTCGCTGAAGGAGGAAGTTCGAGTTGTAGCGTTTATTTGTTTTTTTGTTTTGGTCTCGGGTTACTAAAGGGAAACAGAAACGGAAAACTTATTAGCTTAGTTTGTCTTCTGCCCTCGCTCAGGATATCTCTAGGCACAGAGTCTCCTATTCTGGCCCTCTTCTTTTACCTCCTACTCCTCCCTCCTTAGCCTCCTCCTCCTCCTCCCTCCCTCCGTTGCCTCTTCCTGAATCCGCATCTTGACTCTCGCTTCTTCCCCGAAAGCATTCCTAGTTTTACACACTTAACGACCATCAGTAAGCTTTCAGATACAGCAGAACCCTCCGCTCCGTCCTCAACTCCTTTCTGAGTTCTCGCCCCCTTCCCTTCTCCTTTCTTCAGACCTGAAAACGTTTCGTTTTTGTTTATCTCTGCAATCTGCTTCCTTGGGAGCGTCTAGCGTCTTCTCCTTCGCTACTCTGCGCTTCTGGTGCTGTTATTTGTTACCTAAAACTTCTCCATCTCTTCTTCTACAGTGTGCCATTTCTTCCTCATTTCTTCGTTTCTCCGCTTTCCTCCTCCTCATTACACGTCCTTCTTTATTTAACTCCTGGTTTATCCTCTTACGTACATTCACTTTGCACCTTTTTACTCATTCCTTCGTATTTACTTTCTTTTCTTTCCCCCATTCTACCTACTTCTTTAACCTCATTCTGACTTCTTTGCCTTCCGTTCCACGCAGGAATAAAATCCTTGTCCCGCTTCGTCTTTATTCTCTTTATCCTCCTCTCTTCTCTTTCGAACATCACCATTATCTCCATTGGTGCAAAGACCACCACTGCCACCACCAAGAACACGAACCCTAACACAAGACACCATCACCAATCCCATCATATCCTGTTCCTCCTTATCTTCCTCCTCGTCCTCCTCCTCTTCCTCGAGAAAGCCGTTGACAAAGATCAAGGGGTCAGGTGTGAAAAATCTTCTGTAAGCGCGGGGCCCCTTAAAGAAATGCATAAAAAGAATATGCGAGAACTTGGTCGTCCGAATCCTTTTCATAAATAAGAAATATCTTGCACATACGAAGATCCCTACAGGCCCACGGCCTCACACACATCAAACTCTGCTGCGTGTAATATCGTCTTTTCTTTTTTTCTAGATGTAACAAAGACCAGCTAAGGATAACATAGAGGTACAATAGAATGGCATAAACATTGCAAAACAAAAGAAATAAAAAGAAAATACACAAAAAATAAGAAAAAAGGAAAGCAATAGAAGAGCAACAATAACAAAATAACTACTGCAAAACATAGAATGTTATCAACAATGTAAAACAAGATAAGACAAGACAAAAGCACAGAAAAGGAAAGAAAGACATGCAAAAAAGGAGATAAAATCAAGCAGTAAAACAAAGCAAAACTAACAAGGTAAATGCTGAAAAAAGAAAGTGAAGAAAATGAACGAATTCAAAATAAATTGCCGGGGGCAGGAAAGTCAAGGACAACTTTTCACCTTTGTTCAGCTCGTCGATGTTTTTTTCCGTCCTTGTTCTGTCTTCTGGACACGTTTTCAAGTCAAGTTATTCATTTACCAAGCTGTCTCCCTTCCATCCCGTACGTGTGTGCTTTTCTCATAAATCTTAATCTCCGTTTTCCACCTCCACTTGTTAAGCAAGTTTACGTGTCTTGCGCCAGTATCTCCTTTGTACTTTTTTTTTTTTGGGGGGGAGGTGTTAGTTCAGACACCCAAATTTGACTCATGATGAATTAAAAATCATGCAAACATGTATTTTTGTCGTTTTTAGTTCAATGACTAAGTGTTCTTAAGGTATGGATGAGACACAATGGACAAAACCAAAGTTATACCATGGAAGGTCCACTGTTCTCTGGTCCAGGACTCTCTCTCTCTTTCTCTCTCTCTCTTTCTCTGTATCTTTCTCCCTCTTTCAAAATGGAAACATGTGAAGTCCACTGGATGTGGGTCGATAACAGACATGTCAGTTTCAATTGGGTTTCTTAGATTCCTCCGAGCTCCGTCGCAGTCTGCATGTTGAAGTCTGTCAGGTGTTAACCTATCATTTCAAAGGTTTCATCGCTTGTCTATCCAAAGATATTTCTCAATTTCAAATCCGTCTATGACTCCCCATCCCTGACTTGACTATGACTCCGGCCCTGGAACCGTCCCTCCAAATAATTGACGAACTCAATCCAAGAGAAGGCCGAACCCCCGGCGCAGTCAGGATGGGTGAAGCCCGGGGCTTGTCAAGGTTCACAATGAGAAAACCACTTTTGTTTGTATATCATTTATACACAAAATAAAGCTTCGCCCATTTCCCAATTTGCTGATTTTTGTCTTTTTTGTATATTTTCATGTGACATGTCTCATTTGTCGATCCAAGTCCTTACATCTGTTGCATGAATATTGCAAATGTGTTGCGCGTTTGCAGCAAGATGCAACGTGGGCGTTCAAGTGCGACTCCTTTTAACGTCTTCTTGCTTAAGAGGCGTTTCATTTACACTGAACGAGGAGGGAGATTCGCTATGTTAACGAAGAGACCCTGCCATAGATGTCCTGTGTCTTGCCTCATTGCCTCTGACCCAGTCCGTGGGCAGAAGTCAGGGTTGACCTTTCATCCACGAGAAGCTAAGATGAGAGGGGGAAAATGTGTTGTGGATGGGAGTGGAATGGGTGGGAGTAGGTGCGTGCCTTGGCTGACTACTTCCTTTATAAGGGAGAAGAGGCCATTTGTATATAGACAGATGACATTTGTTTATTTTCCACTATGAAAACATAAACGGGGGTTACACGATGCCGAAGGTTTTGGAACCGTAGACCATGATGGCCGAAGGCCAAGGACCCGGCACTGCTATGACTGGCGAAGCCTGGGACCTCGGATATGTATGTATGTATGTATGTATGTATGTATGTATGTATGTATATATATATATATATATACACATATATATATATACATATATATATGTACATATACATATATATATACATATATATACATATATATACATACATATATACATATTTATATACATATATACATGTATATACATATATATACATATATATACATATGAATATACATATATGTATACACATATATATATACATATATGTACACATATATATACATATATATATATATATGTATATATATATATATATATATATATATATATATATATACACACAGATGGGGGTTAGAGCTTATCACACAATGGTGAGATGAACTGTAGATCCCATTATCGTAGAAAAGAGTGTCTATGATCCTCTTAAACGTGAAGGGGATCACAGTGATAGAAATATACGTATCTTCATACAACATTCTTTTCTCCCACAATGGGATCTACAGTAAATATATATATATATATATATATATATATATACATATATATATAATATATATATATATATATATATATTACACATATATATATATATATATATATATATATATATATATATATATATATATATTATATATATACATATACTTATGTGGTAGTTATAATACATCAATGGTTAGGTTAGTTCGTCCGTAAAAGTATGTCTTCTTCCTTCATCACACACCAAGTTATCACACCTCTAAACGGGCTCCTCCAGTCTCCTTTTGGCCCATTAGCCCCTTCCGAAGCAGGTGTCACTTGTCCTTTGGTTTAGGTTGTCAACAATGCGTTCTATTCGCTTTTATGGCATCCGTCATAGGCCACTTGATAAACCATAAGATTTTAGGTTTTTGGTTTCATAGAATGGTGTTGAATCAAAGTTGTTAAACATCAAATATTCATAATGTGCAACTTGGTCAAACAATTTGTCTTGAAATACGTTTACTATAACAACTGGCCAGACGTACGATGTTACTCAACTTGTCGTGTTCATAGAACTCCCAAGGGTGGGTTGGCTTCTTTCTTATACAGCTAAGGGTCGAAATGAAACCTCTAGGCAGCTTACACAACCAAATGTACACTATCTATATACCAGAAGACTTTTCCCCCATATAAGGGGGGTAGCCAGCCAAGGCCCGCACCACTCTCACCCAATGTTCCACTCTCATCTTAGCTCCTCGTGGATGAAGAGGCCATCCCTGACTCCCGCCCACTGTCCGGGTCGGAAGCAACGCAGGAAGACACTACACAGTATTACATTAATCAACAGTGTTCTCGATATTAAGCTTTACACCTCAAGGTCAGCGTTTGATTTGTGTTTACATTTTACCTTCCGTTCCCTTTTTCATTCTTGTGTGTCACAATTTTTAGTTCCTTTTTCATCTTCTTCGGACTCCTTGTCTCTTCCTCCTCCCC